>NC_137786.1:192476090-192953590 GCF_963383645.1 Muscardinus avellanarius | reverse complement strand
TCTGAATCCCTGCGGCGTGTGCTGAGCTCAGCCACTGGGAGCTTTAGATTTTACCTGCGGCGAGAAATCCCGCCTGCCTGTTCCGCAGCGGCTTACCTCGGCTTGCTGTAGCCGTCCGGTGAATTTGCCGCTGCCGCCGGCAGTATGGCGCTGCTGCCGCGTCCTCGGGCGTGAGGCTGGTTATCTCCTCAGTGGCTCTGAGCTCTGTTCTCAGTCCGCTTTCTCTCTGGAGCCTGGCGATTTTTTTTTTTCCCCCTCTGGTGATGGTGTTTTCTGGCTATGAAAGGCGCTGATTTTGTGGTAATTGTTTTTTAATTTTCATTGCAGAGATCTTTTACCTCCTTAGTTAAGTTTATTCTTTACGTGGGTTTTTTTGTTTTTGTTTTGTTTTTTTTTACTGTGGATGAGATTGCTTTTCTGGTTTTTCCCTCAATGAGTTCATTATTGGTACACAGAAAAGCTACTAATTTTTTATTTTGACTTTGTACCCTGCTATGTTGCTGACTTTGTCTTTGTCTTTTCTTTTTTCTTTCTGTACTGGGGGTAGAACCCAGGGGCATTTCACTTCTGAGCTACACTCCCAGCCCTTTTTATTTTATTTTATTTTATTTTGAAATAAGATATCATTTAATAGCTGAGGGCTTTGCTAAATTGCTGAGGTTGGCCATGAACCTGTGATTCTCCTGTCCAGGATCCCAAATCTGGGATTACAGGTGTGTGCCACCATGCCCAGCTGACTTTGTCTGTTCTAAGAGTCTTTTGGTAGAATCTTTAGGGTTTTCTGAGTATAGAATTATGTCATCTGCAAACAGAGATAATTTGACTTCCTTCTTTCCCATTTGTATTCCTTATTTCTTTCTCTTGTCTAATTGCTGTGGCTGAAATTCCAACTACTATATTGAATAAGAATGATGAGGGTAGACATCCTTGTCTTGTTTCTGATCTTAGTAGAAGTGCTTTGTTTTTTTCCATTTAATATGATATTGGCTATTAGTTTGTCATATTTAGCCTTTATTATGTGTTGAGGTATGATCTTTCTATACCTAATTTACTCAGGTGTTTTATTTGCTTATTTTATTATTTTTGTGTGTATGCAGTACTGGAGATTGAACCCAGTGGCATTCTACATTTTTTGAAATAGCAGCCCTTTTGAAATAGCTTATCACTAAGTTGAAGAAGGCCTTGCTAAGTTGCTGAGGCTGGTTTTATTCTTTTTTTCATTCATTTTTATTGGTGCATTGCAATCATACATCACATTGGAATACAAGAATTGAGAGGATATACAAGCACACATCATCCAATTAGCCCTCATCCAGCCCCCATCCCATTCCCCCCTCCCTCAATCCCA
Source organism: Muscardinus avellanarius (assembly GCF_963383645.1). Classification (NCBI taxonomy): domain Eukaryota; kingdom Metazoa; phylum Chordata; class Mammalia; order Rodentia; family Gliridae; genus Muscardinus; species Muscardinus avellanarius. The sequence goes on along the minus strand of NC_137786.1, from coordinate 192,952,242 downwards.
TGCTTCTTTGGTGATTAACTTTGATACATTTGTTTATGCACCTCCTGCGTTTTAAAGAGGCTCCATCCTCCCCTATTCCATACCCTCTGATTGGTCACCTTAGTTGCTTCACTATAGGGCCCTTTCTATAACTCGACCTCTTCCTTTTGCCCCTTTCCTCCCAGTTATTGCTGATTAGGGGAAGCATCTGGTTTTTATTTTCCGTGATATTTCTCTGTGCATGCTGTGTTGCAAGTACCAACTCCACTCTTGACAGCCCCAGTAGTGGCCTGGCTACCCGGTGGACTGATCCAGACCTCGCTGGCCCAAGCAGCAGCCTTGGCTGAGGCTGGTTTTGAACCTGAGATCCTCCTGTTTCAGCCTCCTAAGTACTGGGATTACAAGTATATACCACCACACCTGGCTTATTCAGGGGTTTTATCATGAAGTGGGGTTTAATTTTATCAAAGGTTTTTTTCTGTATCTATTAAGATGATCACGTGATACTTAGTGATTTGCCGAAGTTGAACCATGCAAGCCTAGAATAAACTCTAGAATGAAACAAACTTGATTGTGGTATATGATCTTTTCATTGTGCCACTAAATTGCATTTACGAATATTTTGTTGAGGAGTTCTACATCTGTGTTCATCAAAGGTATTGGCCTATGCTTTTCTAATTTTTTATTGTATCCTAATCAGGTTTTAGTAGCAGAGTAATATTGGCTTTGTAGAGTTTGAAATGGTTTCTTTCCTTTATATCTTTTAGAACAGTTTGAGAATAATTGGTATTTGTTCTTTAAAAATCTGGCAAAAGCTGGGTTTGTGGCACATACCTGTCATCCTAGTACTTGGGAGGCTGAGACAGGAAGATCACAGGATTGAGGACAGCCTGAGCAAGTAGTGAGACTCTCATCAACCTAGTGAGTTCTTGTTTTTAAATAAAAATAAACTAGGACTAGGGGTGTTCCTTGGAGACAGAATGTCCCTAGGTTTAATTCCCAGTGCTACACATAGCAACAAAAAAAAAAAAAAAAAAAAAAAGGTCTGGCATAACTCACCACAAATCCATCTAGTCCTGGGCTTTTCTTTATTGGGAGATTTTTTATATGCCTATTGGTGCATTATAGTCTCACATCCTAATGTAAATCATGTTGACAGTGACATGTGCACACAGCACTTGGTGCCCCTCACTACCTCCCAGTCTCCCCCCTTCCCCATACAGAATACTGAGACTGATGTTGGTATTTTCACCTATGTACATAGCCGATGGTAGTAATTCCTCAATGACCCTCACTCTTCCCCCTCCCCTTCCCTTAAAACACTTCCCTGTTTCCACTGAGGTTTCTCCTCCATTATCTGAAGCCCCTTTGTTATTCCCATTACTCAGTAGCTTCTGACTATTAGATAAAACATATGACCCTTCACTTTCTGTGCCTGGCTGATCTCACTTTGTTATTTCTCCAGGTCCTTCCATTTTCTTGCAAATAACATAATTATGTTCTTCTTTATTGCTGAGTAGAAATTCCATTGTGTGTATTTCCTATAATTTCGTAATACATTCATCTGTTGATGGATACCTAGGTTGGTTCCATAATTTGGCTATTGTGAATTATGCTGCTGAGAACATGGGTATGCATATATTTCTCTAGTTCTCTGGTTTCAACCCCTTTGGAAAGATACCCAGGAATTGTGTGGTTGAATCATATAGTGAATCCCTTTCTAGTTTTCTGAGGAATCTCCACTCTGATCTTCATAGCAGGTGAACTAATTTGCAATCCCACCCATAGTATAGAAGAGTTCCAATTTCCCCACATTCTCTCCAACATTTATTATTTTTTTAAATTCTTGATCATTGCCATTCTGATTAGGGTTAGATGGAATATCAGTGTAGTTTTGATTTGCATCTCCCTGATCGCTAATGATGTTGGACATTCTTTCATTATTCATTAGCCATTAGTATCTCTTTTTTTGTGAAGTTTCTATTCAGTTCAACTGCCCATTTCTTTATTTGGATTGTTTTGTGTGTAAAGTCTTTTAAGTTCTTTGTATATTCTACATATTAGTCCTCTATCAGAGGGATAACTGACAAAGATCGTCTCCCATTTTGTAGGCTTTCTCTTTAGACTTTTGATGTCTTCCTTTGATGAGCAGAAACTTTTTAATTTAGTGCTATCCCATTTGTTAATTTATTAGTTTATTAATTTCCTGATTGGGGGGTCTTGTTGAGGAAGTTCTACCTATGCCTATATGTTGGAGTGTTAAACCTGTGTCCTCCTCTAATAGCTTCAAAGTCTTTGGTCTAACTTCCAGGTCTTTAATCCATCCATAGTTTAATCTTATGTAGGGTAAGAAGTAAGGATTTAGCTGCATTTTTTTAACCCTGGGGCATTCTACCTCTGAGCTATGCCCCTAGCCCTATTTTTTTAAATTATTCTTTATTTTGAAACAGGGTCTCACTAAGTTGTGGAGGACCTCATTAAGTAGCTATAAACCTGCAATCCTCTTATCTAAGCCTCCCGAGTTCTGAGATTATGAGCATGCACCACCACACCCAGTTTAGCTACTTTTTTTTTTTTTTAACCACTGGATAACCAGTTTTCCTAACATCATTTATTGAAAGGCTATCTTTTCTCCAACATATGTGTCTGGCACCTTTGTCTAAAATAAATTGCCTATAAGTGTGTGGTTTTGTTTCTGTATCTTCTGTTCTATTGGTTTGTATTTCTGGTTTTGTGCCAATACCATGCTGCTTTTATTATTATAGCTCTATAGTTTAATTTGAAGTCAGAAATTGTATGCCTCCTTCATTGTTCTTATTTTTGAGAATTGCTTTGGCTATTCTGGATCTTTTCTTTCTTCATATAAAATTTATGACTGATTTTTCTATGTCTGTTAAGAATGGCATTGGTATTTTGGAAGGGATTCCATTGACTCTATAGATCACTTTTGGTAGAATAGCCATTTTGATAATATTTTATTCTACCTATCCCAGAGCAAGGGAGATATTTCCATCTTCTAAGATCTTCAATTTCTTTAGTGTTTTATAATTTTCATTGTAGAGGTCTTTTACCTCCTTGGTTAGGCTTATTCCTAGGTATTTTTATTGGTTTTGAAGTTATGAATAGAATTGGTTTTTTCTTTCTTTTTTAGTAGATTCATGGTTGGCATATAGAAAAGCTACTGATTTTTTTAGGTTGATTTTACCATGCAAATGTAGACTGAAAACAAGCAAGAGTTGCAATGATCATATCTGACAAAACAGACTTTAAGCTAAAACACATCAGAAGAGACAAAGACGGGTTCTTTGTAATAAAAGGAACAACCTATAAGAAGATATAATGATAGTAAACATTTACTTTCCAAACTGTGGGTACACCTACTTTTATAAAACAAATTCTTCAGGACATCTGGTCTCACAAATAGGCCCAAATACAATAGTACTGGGAGAATTCAACACATCTCTCACACTACTAGACATATTTTTCAGACAAAAGATAAGTAAAGACAGATCTAAAGAATACTATAAACTAAATGGACTTAATAGACATATACAGAATATTTCCAACTAACAACAGATGAATACACATTCTTCTCAGCTGTTCATGGAACCTTCTCCAAAATAGACCACATTTTGAGCCACAAAGCAAGTATCAGAAAATGTTTAAAAGTGAAATATAATTCTCTGCATCTTCTCAGATTACAATGGAATGAAAGTAGAAATCAACAGCAGGAAGACCCAAAGAAATTACATAAATACATGGAGACTGAACAGTACACTCTCAGATGAGGACTGGCTCAGAGAAGAAATAAAGGGAGAAGTAAAAAAAAAATCTAGAATTAAAGGAAAGTAGAGATGCAATGTGCTAAAATCTATGGGACACTTTAAAGGCGATATTAAGAAGAACGTTTATAGCACTGAGTACCCACATAAGAAAAACAGAAAATCACAAAATAATGACACACAATGAGGACCTAGAAAAACAGGAATAGTCTAATCTCAAAGCCAGTAGGAGGCAGGAGATATTTAAAATCAGAGCAGAAATCAATGAAATAGAGAACAACAACAAAATGCAAAAGATCAACAGAACAAAAAGCTGGTTCTTTGAAAAGATTGACAAACCCCTATAAGCCAACCAACCAAAGAAAGAGAAAATAAACCCAAATTATTAAAATATGAAGTGAAAAATGAGATATCTCCACAGAGGGAAATCCAGAGGATCATCAGAAACTATTTTGAAAGTTTATAGTCCAATAAACTGGAAAATGTGGAAGAAATCAACAAATTTTTAGACACATACCACCTACCTAAATTGAACCAAAAAAATACAGAAAACCTAAACTGACCAGTAGCAAGCAAAGAGAAACAGCAATAAAAAGCCTTCCATCAAAAAAAAAGCCTAGATCCAGATGAATTATACAAAAACTTAACAGAAGATCTAAACCCAACACTTCACAAGTTATTCCATGAAATTGAAAGAGATATTATTCTTCCAAACTTCTACGAGGGCAGCATCACCTTAATACCCAAACCAAATAAAGATCCCTCAAGAAAAGAAAATTACAGACCAATATCACTGATGAATATAGATGTAAAAATTTGAGTAAAAATCCTAGCCATGCACATACAAAACTACTTTAAAAAATTGCACACCAGGACCAAGTTGGTTTCATCCCAGGAATGCTAGGCTGGCTCAACATATGCAAATCAATATATGTTATTCACTACATATATAGAACTAAGGACAAAAATCACATTATTATCTCAATAGACATCAAAAAAGTATTTGGCAAAATCCAACACCATTAATGTTAAAAACACCACAGAAAATCAAAATAGAAGGAACATCATTAAGGCGATATACAATAAACCTAAAGCCAACATCATAAGAGGAAGAACTTCAGGAATTCCCCTTTAAATCAGGAACAAGACAAGGATGCCCACTATCACCACTCCTTTTCAGTATAGTCCTTGAGACTCTTGCCAGAGCAATAAGACAAGAGAAGGACATCAGAGCCAAGCATGGTGGCAGAGGCTTGTAATTCCAGTACTTGGGAGGCTGTGACTGGAGGATTCGGGTTCGTGGCCAGCCTCAGCTAATGAAGCCATCCGTAACTTAGTAAGAGAGGAGAGAGAGAGAGAGAGAGAGATAGAGAGAGAGAGAGGGAGAGGTGTGTGTCAAAGGAATTCACATAGGAAAAGAGGAATTAAAATGATCTCTATATACAGATGACATGATCATATATTTAAAAGACCCAATAAAAACTTAACCAAAAGACTACTAGAGCTGATTAGCAAATTCAGCAAAGGGAGATTTTTTAAAATTTCTGTTTCAGTCTCATTGTTTATTTTGTTTATCTATTTAGGTTTTTTATATCCTTTTGGTTCAATTTTGGTAGAAAATATATGTCAAAAAATTGTTCATTTTTCTAGATTTTCTAATTAACATATTATAAATAGTTTCTAATGATACTATAAATTTCAGTGGTATGTGTTCCTTTTTGTGTTTAATTTTATTAATTTGGGTCTTTCTTTTGGTTGGTTTAACAAAGGATTTGTCAAATTTGTTTTTATTTTTAAAGAATTAACTCTTTTGTTGACTCATAATGTTCTTTTAGTCTATTTCATTTACTGATCTTTATTATTTCTTTCCTTTATTATTTCTAGATTTAGCTTGTTCATGTTTTTATAAGATCTTGGGATATATCATTAGATTATTTGTGATCTCTGTTTTTCTAATATAAGCACTTATAGCTATAAATTTATCTTTACAACTGCATTTATTGTATCTTGTAGATTGTAGTATGTTGTATTTCCATTTTCATTGGATTCTAGGAATTCTTAAACTTTCTCCCTCCTCCCAATTTCTTCCAGTGACTTACAGTTTATTGAAAAGAATATTGTTCAATCTCCATGTATTTTTATACTTTCTATAGTTTCTCTTGCTGTTGATTTATAGTTTCATTCCATTATAATCTTATATGATGCAAGAAGTTAAAGAATCCATGATTTTAATACATGTATTTTTATACTTTCTATAGTTTCTCTTGCTGTTGATTTATAGTTTCATTCCATTATAATCTTATATGATGCAAGAAGTTAAAGAATCCATGATTTTAACAAGTACCCCAAGTAATTCTTATTTACCTAAAGTTTAGGATTTTACCTTAAACTACCTAATATTTTTTTGGACCTGAGTTTCCTTGTTTGAAAATAGAAAAATTATATATTTATTTTTACTGTGAAAATAGAAAAGTACTGTGAGAAAGTGCTAAAAGTTCATGTATTATTATTATTATTATTATTATTATTATTATTATTAAGTTTACAGTCTTTGAATCAAGAAAGTTTTAGATACCTTTCAGATGTAATACACTGAAAACTGCCGGGCGTGGTGTCACACGCTTGCAATCCCAGTACTTGGGAGGCTGAAACGGGAGGATTGCAGGTTCTTGGCCAGCCCCAGCTACTTAGTGAGGCCCTCTGCTATTTAGTGAGACCCTGTTTCCAAATAAAAAGTGAATTAGAGCTGGGGGTGTAGCTTAGAGGTAGAATGCCCCTGGGTTCAATTTCTGGTACTGCAAAAAAACAAAAAAAACTGAAAACTGATAAGGGGAAAGAGCACATACTCAAAAAATATATGCTTTCTCTTTAATATCCTCCGTCTTATGAATTCAGTCAGCATTATTCACTGAATACCTATTATGTGCCATGTCACACTGAAATAGTAAGAATAAATAATCTTTTCCACATAAAAATAAAATAGGGCTACAGGTGTAACTCAGAAGTAGAATGCCCTGGTGAAACCCCCCCCCAGGGGGGAAAAAAAACAATATGGTCCCTGAACTCAAAGATTTGTGGATCAGTATGAGTGTTTGGTATGGTATGATGAGCATTTGCCCCAGGGTAGGCAGGGAGTGTGGGTTTTAGTGCTTTGGTGGCAAGAGCAGGAACCATTTCTGCCCTGACAGGGACTGTCAGGAAAATTGTTATCCAAGAAGATGGTCCTGGAGCCTAGGATTATTCCAAGACAAAAAGTCCCTTTTCCATCCCACTGAATCCTCTCCTCAACTTCCTCCTCTTCTCCTTGTCAAACCAGTACCAGGAACTCAATGTTCTTGCCTTTTTTCTTCTTTAGCCGACCAAAATGTGCTTTCACACTCTCAGTATGTAGGTTTAGTCATGCTGAACTCTTTTGAGGAAGGATGTGCTTTACTTGGTTACCTACCAAAGTTTTACTCTGGAGTGGTTTACCTTCTGCTGGGAGCTTATTTGTTGGTGTGGATGTTGGCTGTTTCTATTGGCCATGTGATAGGAGAGGTGTCCTGCTTTGCTGCTTAGTGCTTGGTGTGGCTTGGTTGGTTTGGGTTTTGAGGAGTGGGGCAGGAAGGATTATTGACAACTGGCTTTCCCAACCACTTGTTATTTTACTAGATAAATAGTCATTATTTTGCTTACCTGAAAAATAACCCAAGATAAATACATGGTCTGAATTGAATATAAAAGAATGGCCTTGTGTTTAAGGCAAAACAACAAAGGTTAATGAATCAGACCTCAATAACCCTTTATAGTTTACAAGTGCCCTGCCTCCCATGTCCCTTCTTCCCGAAAGGTGGTCCACATACCAGTGGTGGTGGCAGGCACTGATTAGAAATGCAGAAGTTTGGCTGACCTGCGACCTGCTGACTTAAGGTCTGTGATTTAACTTGTCCATGCCAACTTTTATGTACATTAAAGTTTGAAAAAGGCTGTGAAGTCAGTGGTTTATCCCTGTCTATTGATTAAAACACTGACTCCAGAGAGATTAAGAAACTCACCCAACATCATGTAAGAAATTACAGAGTCAGGGTTCAAGCCCTGGTCTGTCTGATTCCAAGCTCAGCACTCTAGCCACTGTATTAATGGATTTCTTTGGGCCATATTAGCTAGAGAGCACATCTTCAGTGGGTCAAGGTTTGAAGATAGAAGAATGTGACACTTTTTGAAGATACATGTGAATCTTAATTTGGTTGCTGGTAGGAACAAGAAGAATCAAAGAGGAGCTCACATACTGAGCCTTGACTTTATGCAAGACACTTGGGTAACAACTCTACATGAAGGACAACCCATTCCCATTTTACAGATGCTAAGAACCCTCAGTGTTTTACTGAGCATATGAGCTTTAGGGACTCTTGGGAGGCAAGGGGTAAGTGTAGAATTTAAGGTTAATAGACTAGGACTTTTGAGGTCACAGTTCAAGGAATCAGGGAGGATTTTTTTTAAATACTTAAAGTAAGATCTTCTTTTTTCTCCCCTTTGAACTCAGGGCCTCATACATGCTAGGCAAGTATAACTGAATCACTGAATCATGTATCACTGAATCATACTTCAGCCCCTTTAAAAAAAATTATTTTGAGATAGGGTCTGGCTAAGTTAGCCAGACTGACCTTGAACTTGTGATCCTTCTACCTCAACCTCCTCAGGAGCTGGGACCACAAGTGTGCACCACTGTGTATTGTTCAGATCCTCTTGGCCAGCCTCCTGGACTAATTAGGGACAGTAGCTACCCACTTTCCAAGTCAGGAACCCGGGCTTTGGTCACTTGAAACTCTTCTTGATTTATGAGCAACTCTGTCTCGTAAAGTAAAAGTGGTTTTCCCAAAGAGGAAAAAATAGCTTAAAAGAAGGCCTTGAAGAATCAAGATGACAAAATGTATTATTTATAAGGTCCTAAAATAAGTGCTGGATCCTCCACTCGAAGCAAGCAGGCGACAGCCAAGCATTGTGTGGAGTGGAGCAGCTAACTCCCACTGGAGCCACACGGCCATGCTGTCAGCCACAGCCCCGCTCAGTTCCAAGGGCCCTTCTCAGACAGTGGTTCCTGCTGCTGGTATGGGGCACCACTGTAGCTCATACAAAAAGGTTCAAGCTTATAAGCTTAAAGAGGGAATCCTTGAAGGAAAATTAGAGAAATGTATTGAGAGTCTGTAGATTTGTGGGAAGACCATACACATATACACATCCTTTGTAAAATTACACTGAGTTCCTGAATTAATTACTCAAGGATATAGGTATTTATTGGGAGCAAGGAGCCCAGGCAGGACAGGAGTCAATGGGGGGTATCTCGATTCCACTTTTGCTGGTCCTCACTTCCATAATGGAACACACAACTGCTAATCGATTCTTCTGTGCCAGCTTCCCAGTAGCTGGGATTACAGGCGTGTACCACCATGTATGGCCAAGATTCCCTTCCTGTATGAGGCCAACCTCTTAACCTATTAAGGTTCAGTGGCTGCCCATTTTATAAGTCAGGAACTCAGTCTGTGCAAAGTAGAAAGCTGTTTCACTCAGGAATCAGACACCTGGGAGGTTGAATCACAGGTCGTGTGTGTGTGTGTGTGTGTGTGTGTGTGTGTGTGTGTGTGTGGTATTGGGGGTAGAGCCTAGGGGCTTTCTACCTCCGGGCTATGCTCCCAGACCTATTTTATACTTTATTTGGAAAACAGGGTCTCACTAAGTTGCTGAGAGCCTCACTCAGTAGCTGAGGCTGGCTTTGAACCTGTGTGATCCTCCTGTCTCAGCCTCCCAAGCACAGGGATTACAATGTGCACCACCACACCCAGCAATCACAGGTCTTTTAAACTTCCGGTTTGTCTCACGAGTCTTGAAGAACTTATAACAATTTTTTTCTTTTAAGAAAGTAATTATAAACATCTGTTCAACAAAAAACCCTTCTGCTTTTTGAACCAAAGTTATAGTCAGCAAGTCTACATCTTTGTCCAGTGAAGAAAAAAATAGAGTCAGTATCTACAGGTCTCAATAGCCAACATTACAGAACACATTTCCCTCCCACCCATTCTTTGACTCTAGCCTAATGCCTTTGTCATCTGATGCAGATAGACTGAGGTAGACCTGAAGATCATTTTCCAAATCCATATTTCCATGGAAGATAAGGTTCGGTGATGAGAGGGAGGTCACTGAGGAGTAGAAAGTGATGCCAGGGGCCTTCTGAAGGCACTCAGCCAGGCATGAGATCTCACTCTAGCATCAGAGTGGTTACAAGTCTATCCTTACCAATCCTGGGATTTGAGCAGAAGCTTCAGACTTCATAACCACCTCACCCATCTCTAATCCTTCCTCTGCTTCATCCTCTTTCTTCTTTTTCCTCTTCGCAGTTTCTCTTATGGGATATGGTGAGTACATTGTGAGAAGTACTTTTGGTAACTCTTGAATTTGGAGCTTACTCTGTGTTCTCTGTTGGCTGATAGCTCATTCCCCAGCCACTGGGGCCGGTTGTGGACCATGTGACTGATGCAGTGCCCTGATTGCAACTTGGCATCACCACTGGTTCTGATCTTAAAGGTCTTCCAGTTTCCTCTTAGCAGAGTGGTTGCCCCTGGAGTGGGCTCAGACTTACCTGGCAGTACAGAGAGTCTTCAAGAAGATGGACATCCAGCCTCTTTGCTCTTTATTTTCCAATTCCTTATAATGGAATCTTCAGCCTGAAAGAAATCTTCATCACTTTCAAGCCAATCATCTACCCAGTATGTAAATAAAAGGCAGCATAGTATAGAAGAAAGAACATTAGTTGGATTCAAATTTCCTCTCCACACCTTTTTAGTGGCATGATCCTGGACTTAGCACCAGATCCTTCTAAATAAGGAAGGCTTTACAGGCCCCTGCTGAAGAATAAAGATAATGTATGTAAAATGCCTAAATATGATCACTTATAAGTACTAAGCAATGTTATCATTATCTTGTAATCCTGAGGCTTCCACACTTTTGCCTACAATACCTAGATTCTGATTTTTCAGGTAATCTTCATCATAAGTTATTTTTACATTCCTCACCACCCTGAATTTTCTACTTTTTATTATTACTGATGCTTTTTATTGTGGTGAAATGTATATAATTTTAACTATATACTTTAGTGCCATTGAGTATATTCACACTCCCATCTATCTCCAGGGGAGTGTGTGTGTGTGTGTGTGTGTGTGTGTGTGTGTGTGTGTGTGTGATGCTATGGATTGAACCCATGGCTCATGCATGCTAAACATGAGCTTTACCACTGAGCTACATTCCTATCTCCAGAAGTTTTTTACATTTCCATACTGAAACTTAATACTCATTAAACACTATTCCCATTCTTCCTTCCTCCCAGCCTTGTCTCTGTGTTTTGGATGCTATGTTCTAGCTCTTCTGTGTTTTTCCTGTAATATAAATGGAGGCTACCACAGGCCTCATGGAAGAGTTTTCTTCGAGTTCTTCAACTCCCATTGGAAGCCCAAGAGTTAAAGGTCTGAAGGAGTTGCAGTGAACTTTCAGAACTGCAGATGGTTACAAAATGGGTGTCAGTACAGCTGCTTTGCATGGGATGGATCTGGCAAAGAGCCTTCTAAGGACTGGTACATTCCTTCCAAAAATACCAAAGGACATGGCTTGGCATAGCTTTGGGGAGAAACTGTTTCTGAATTCTTCAGTAGCATCTAGTTTGTGATGAAGATTACATGATAAAATCTATGTCAAGTGTATACTATAGGACTTGGCACAGATTAGGCCTTTTATAGGTTGTTGTTACTATTAAGGTACCATGACAGAGACATCATGTAAATATCATCTTAATTTCACATGAAGAAACTGAAACTCTGAATTGCTAACACCCCCAAAATCCCAGTGCTGGTTAGCAGCAGAGTAATATAGCTGGGATTCAAACCCATCCTATTTCTTTCATAAGATGCTGCCTGTTGTGATATGCCAGAAGGAACTCTGAGTGAATTACATTGACTTCGTTCTCAGTGTTTCATCTTCCACCTGCTTCCTGGCTGAGTATGATGGCTAGAACTCTAGTAGCCATCTTGGATGTCCATGTACAACTCGTTGACTCGTTGCTTCAAATACCACCTTTAACCATAATGGAATCTGGAAAATTAATTTTGTATCTGGGCACATGGTTAGCCTGGATAAAATCTGGGGTCTGATACCAGGAAAGAGAGGGAGAAGGGATCTTGAGTAGGTAGCCAGTAGTCTGTCTCTAGAAGCATGAACACTGCAGAGAATGAGGAAGCTGGACGTTAACTTCTCAGTCTCAACAACATTTCCACTTCTCAAGCCTCAGCGAGGCAGTGAGGGCTGGATCTCTAAGCCCAGGCCCTCTCGGCTGTAGGGTGCTGCTCAGTTTGGCCTTAGCCACCTTCCCCACTTTCTGTTCCTCTGTTCACCAATACCACGCCCCAAGCCCCATACGTACCTGTCCTCACCTACCTTCCAATTTCCTCTACCTAGAATATCCTTTGACATCAGACATCCCCCAGTAAGTACCTCACTTGCTTTTAAAGAGCATAGCATGAAAGGAAGTTGAGGTAGCATGAGTTTTTTGGATTTTTTTGTTTTGTTTTTTGAAGTACTGAGGATTAAACCCAGGGGCATTCTACCTCTGAACTACAGCCCCAGCCCTATTTTTTTTTCCTTCTTGAAAAAGGGTCTCACTCAGTTGTAGAGGGCCTCACTAAGTAGCTGAGGCTAGCCTTGAACCTGTGATCCTGCTGTCTTAGCGTCCCAAGTACTGGGATTACAAGTATGGACTACCACACCCAGCCATGGGGTATAATTTTACAATAATGGAGAAACTGCAAATTCTATCTGGGTCAGTGATCAGGTTAACATCAGTGATAAATCCTATTGATAGTTATGTACTCGTAATGTGATGAGGAGGGCACTTAACCTCTGTGGCCTTCCTCCCCCAAACTCATAAACCCAGTATAAACACACACAAAAAAAAAAACCTCTTTTGAGAGACATCCCACAGAATGCCTGCAAATACTCAAAGTTGAAGATCATGAAAAACAAGAAAAGTTGGATAAACTGTGGTAGTCCAGAGAAGCTTAAGGGACTTGACAACTAAATGTAAAGTGGTGTATCCTGGAGGGTATCCTGGAGCAAGAAAAGGGCACTAGGGAAAACCCAGCAAAATCTGAACGGAGTATGGCATTTAGTTAATAGTAATATACCAATGCTGGTCTCTTAGTTGTGACAAATGTGCCATAATGATATACAATGTTAGAAATAAGGGAAACTGGAGAATGGGTACCAGGGGACTCAGTACTATCTTTATATGAAATTACTCCAAAATAGAAAGTTTATTAAAATATATCACTCTCTGGCTCACTGAGAGGTGAGCCATGTAACATCCCTCTGGGCTCAGTTTCTGCACTGTGAAATGAGAGGGCATTTTCACTGTAGGATTAAGTAATGGCAACAGTGAATCTGTGCACAGTGCTTTGGCCCCCAGGATGGCTTTTGTTGTTTTTCACATTATAATGTGAATGCAGCTTCCACCCCTGCCCCTCCAGCCACACAGAGAGGCACAGAGAGCACCACTTCCCCACCCAGGGTTGCTGCTACTGTGGCACTCAAGCAGGGCCCTGCCCCTCCCTGACCAGAGCCAGAAGTCTGCGCAGGAAACTTCTTGCTCACCTCTCTTGACAGCTTGCTCTTACGGACTAAGATTGCATTTTTATTTTCATATTTCACTTCATTTTTCCCTCTTGAATTTAGTTTTTCTCTTTAGGAATCAGCATATGACTCAAACTGCCAGTTCTAAATTTAGTATCACTGTGATACGGAGAATGCATTTAGTACTGCCTGGGATATGTATTTGGAAATAATGGTTTTATTTATCCACATCCAGTAATTCTGACTGCCTGCTGGGTTTTTTCAGGAAAGAGTTTGTCATCTCCTTTCCTCCTAATGATGAAATGTTGCCTGCTTAGGTCCCAGAGGCCCAGCCTGAGCCAGACGCTGGTGACTTGAGTCTCTGTTTAATTAAACAATGCCGTCCCCAGGATTCTGCAGTTGTAGGATTCTCTGCAAGGCATCTGTTTAGAGGGAGTTGGAAAACAGGTCTAGAAAGGGGTCATGGGCTCTTTGTAGCCTTGTTTTTAGAACCTCGCCTGGTAAGATTCCCTTATTTTTAGAGTTGCCCTTCATTGCTGGCATATATAGAGGGAGAAGGAAACTCTACATACATGTAGCTATGTCCTATGTTTTATATCCTGAAGATACATAAGTAAATCACATACAACTTCTGCCTTCTGAGGATTTCCAGTCTCCTCAAGGAGATAGACACATAGGAGTCCAACATAGAACATGCTTTGCTGGGGCAGTGTGTGTGGACTGGCTTTAGTGAAGGGGGAGAGAAATTAATCTGGGATGAAAGGCAAAGAGAAAAGAGGTGATGTTTGAGTAAAGTTTTGAAGGATAATGGGTGTTTTCAAGGAAACAAAATTGGAGGGCTTCCCAGGCAGAGAGAACAGGGCATGTAAAGATCTCCCGGGAGACACGACACAGCATTAGTAGTTCATTCATTGTTTGAAGCTCTTTATTGGACACCTTCCAAGTACCTGGTGCCATTGCTAATCACTAGCATTATAAAGTGGGCAAGTCAGACAAGGTTCCATTCTCTCAAAGTTTGTTTTCTTGTACAAGTGATTTCTATAACTCTGACATGAAGGAGTTAAAGGATGGTATGTGATAAGGATGGAGTTGAAGGAATGTATGTGATAGTATGTGAAGGAGATAGGCAGAGTATATTAGTTCCATGGGGCTGTCCCAATAAAGTGCCATGATCTGAGTGGCTTACACCACAACTTTGTTCTGTTTACTTACCTATTTAGTGGGGCTGTGGATTGAACCCAGGGACTTGAGCATGCTGGGCAAGTGCTCTAAACCCCTAACCCCTATTCCCTCATGTTAATGGCCTCACTTCTGGAAGCCACAAGTCCAGAGTCAAGGTATCAACAGGACTGTGTTTCTTCTGGAAACTCTAAAATTGAAATCCACCCTTGTTTCATCCATCTCTTGGAGGCTCCAGGTTTTCCTTGGTCTGTAACTACAAAGCTCTAGTTTCTACCTTTGTTTTCGCATGGTCTGCTCCTCCGTGTGCCTATCGTCTCATGGCCTACTCTTCTATATGTCTGTTTTTTCGTCTCTCTCCTATAAAGATACTTGGTTTTGGATTTAGAGACCACCTGGACAATCCAGGATGATCTCACCTAGTTCCAGCTGTGAAGAATGTCACTGGAGACTCTTGGGGAAAATTTATTTTATTGCCTCTTCTAGCTGCTGGTATCCTGACTTGTGGCCACATTGCTTCATCTATGTCTTTGTGGTCATATTACCTCCTCCTCTTCTGTCTATCAAATCTCCCTTTGCCTTTCTCTTTAAAAAAAAAAAAAGAAAAAAAAATACTTGTGGCTGGGGGTAAACTTTGTGATTGTTTAGCATGTGTGAGGCCCTGGGTTCAATTTTCAGCAAAAAACCACATACATGATGCACATACACATACTTGGGATGACATCTAGAGGCACTCTGATAATCCAGGACAGGGTTGTCATCTCAACAATCTTTACCTTAATTAGATCCACAAATACCCTTTACAAATCAGGTCACATTGACAGGTTCTGGGGGGGTTAAGATGTTGGCATACCTTTTAGAGGACCACAGTTCAACCCACTACATAGCAAAAGATTGAAATGCCTCTTATATTCACTCTATATGGAAGATTTTATTCTCATTTTTTAGTTGAGGACACTGAGGTTAAGACTCGAATTATTTACTGAAGGTCATTCAAAAAGGAAGTAGCAGGACCAGGGATTGGTTCCTGACTTTGAAGCCTATTTTCTTCCTATAGTGTACTGATCAAAATTCTTGAGGAGTCTCTTCAGTTGAAAAGGTAAGTGCCAGCAATGGTGTTGGAAAGCCACCTAGCTATTGCCAGCCATTAAGACTTGAGTGGAAACAAGTTCCAGGGAGCTGTTAGAAGACAGCAGGTTGCTGTGGATAAACACAGGAAGTTGGGCGAGGGAGAGCAGTTGGGTGGGAGGTGGTAATGAAGAGAAGGGGATTCAGATCTAAGACCAGGGCAGGAATTACTCTTATGTAGATGGTATAGATATTTTAGTTAACTTTCCATCACTTGGACCAAAATACCTGACAAAAACAATATAGAGAGGGCCGGGCATGGTGGTGCACGCTTGTAATCCCCGCACTTGGGAGGTGGAGACAGGAGGATCACGCAGGTTCGAAGCCAGCCGTGCTGGCGTAAGAGACCCTGTTTCAAAAATATAAAATGAGTCTGGGAGTGTAGCCCAGAGTAGAAGGGCTTCCAGGAACCCCAGTACCACCAAAAACAAAACAAAACAACAATATAGAGAAGGAAAAGTTTATTTGGCTCATGACTTCAGAGATACAGTTTACAGATAGTCAACTCCAAGGCAGATATCATAGTGGCATGGCATAGTAGAGGAAAACTGAGCTTAACTCAGCCGCAATCGAAAGCAGAGGGAAAGAGACAGGAAGCGACCAGGGAAGAGATGCAGTCCCCAGGTCACACCCCCAGAGCGCTTCCTCCAGCCATGCCCAACTGCCTAGATGACCACCTAGTAAATCTATTCAAATTACAAATCCTTCAGTGGATTTCTAATCCACTTCTAAGATTAGAGCCCTGATTCAATTATTTCGCCTCCGAACATTTTGGGGGGAGCGGGGTAGGTCTGGTGATGAAACCCAGGAGCATTTGACCTCCGAGCTACACCCCCTGCCCTACTTTTTTAATTCTTTATTTTGAAAACAGGTCTCACTGAGTTGCAGAGGGCCTCACTTAGTAGCTGAGGCTGTCCGCGAACCGTGATCCTCCGGTCTCAGCCTCCAGAATGCTGGGATTACAAACATGCGCCACCATGCCTGGCTGCCTCTGAACATTTTTGCATTGCCAATACATGAGTTTTTCCAGAAGACATTCTATATTCAACCCATAACCAAGAAAAGTAGCACTTGAAGGAGAAGTGGGCCATGCTCAACCATCATAGAGTTTTGCTCAGCATTTTTCTTGGGTTTTTTTTTTTTTTTTTTTTTTTTTTAGTGTGTGAGGGGCCTCTGCACTTGTTGCTGGCTGGTTAGGTAAAAACTAGAGGCCTGAGAATTTGGAGAGACAGGCTGTCTTGGCTGTTGTCACTCGTTCCCCCTGAGCACTGCCATGAGTGAAGTACTAGAGACCCGGAAGGAACATGCTGCAGTCCATGCCCAAGAGGCAGAATGGCATAGTAGGAAAAGATCTAAAACCAAATCCCTGCTCTGCCTCTCATTCGCTATGTGACCTTAGACAGTGTGCTTTAGCACTCCAAGTCCCTGTTTTTATATCTGGAAAATATAGATTTTCTTGAGATTTAAAGGAGATATAAGCCAAAAGAAACTGGCACAGTCCTGGAATATAATAGACTGTTACTTATATTTCACCAAAAAACTTAGTTGCTGGGCCAGAGCAGTGGTTTTCAGTCTGGTTGCTCCAGAGGCTTAGAGTGCACTGAGTATAGAACAAGGTCCTCGAGTCCCTATGTGCCTATATGCAGCATTGTTTCCAATATACAGAGATGATATTGTGTTAACAAAAATACAATTGCAAGCCGGGCGTGGTGGTGCACGCTTGTAATCCCCGCACTTGGGAGGCAGAGACAGGAGGATCGCGCAGGTTCGAAGCCAGCCGTGTGTCTTAAGAGACCCTGTTTCCAAATAAAAAAAAGTATAAAAGATAGGTCTGGGAGTGTATCCCAGAAGTATAAGGGTTTCCAGGAACCCCAGTACCACCAAAAAATAAATAAATAAATAAATAATAAATAAATAAAATACAGTTGCACTTACAAGCTTTATTGGACACCTGGTGACTTTTTGTCATAAATTGTTGCTTTGATTGGTGAGTATGGAAAGATCCTGAAATACTCAGATATTAGAAAAGAGGCCCTCAGACTCAAATATGTTAGCAACCACAGACAGAGTGTGGAAAACAGATATAAACTGACAAATCAGATTCCAAGCAAACAATGCTGTTACAGAGCTATATTTAGATTCTATAGGAACATAAAGGAAGCTAGACAAGCCACCTGGAGAAGTCTGGGAAGGAGGAGGTGATATTTGGCCTAGACTGAGTAGGAGTTCACTTTGTTTGCAGAGAAGGCACTGCAGATACAGGGAATAGCAGATTAAAAATCCAAGCAGCAAAGATTTCATTTTTGGTGGGGATAGGGTAGGAGAAGAGCTGGGCCAGGGCCAGGCCTTGAATGCCATGCTAATAAGTTTCAGATCACCTCAGACAGAGAACCCAAACCAAGAAAGTATTTATTTTTATTTATTGGTGCTGAGGATTGAATCGAGGGCCTTGCTCATACAAAGCACATGGTCTACCACTGAGCTAGATCCTCAGTTATAGGGAAGGATTTTAAAGAGAGCAGCAATGGTATTAGATCCCTGCCTTCACAGCATGAAGGCTGGAGATGAAAGCTGGAAGACCTGTGAGGAGGAGGCTTGGGAAGGGGTGCGCAGGGCGCGCAGTGGAGCTCTGAAGCACAGGGTTTCTGGAGTCACAGGGCCGGGACTGATGCCAGCTGTACTCTCTGCCTGCCAAGTGAGCCCATCATTCAGTCTCTCATTTTCTCAATTTCCTTATATATAAATTGAATATAATAACACATCTGTCTGTCTCATGGGATTTTGTGAAATATAAATAAGATATATACATATAGCACCTGACACATTACAGGTACTTAGTAAATGTTTTCTTTCTTTGCTATAGGATTTCATACTTTTATTTCTTTACCCACCTAAAGGGGGGGGGGCTCTTTGTTCTCTTGTTTTATAAATAAGCAAACTGAAAAATCTTAGAGATTAAGAAACTTGCCTTAATCCTCACCGGTAGTGGAGGGCAGGTCTGAGTCCCTCCAAGCCTCTGCCCTTTCCACCAGGAGACACTGTTTCCTGTGCTTCACTCAGTCTTGGTTACAAGCAGGTTCACATATGAGACCACTTGTAGGATAGCATTGGGTTGGGTGGACAGCTGAAAGCCATAGTCATGTAGCGTTCATGCATTCTAACAGAGAAGCGTGTACATGGTCACAAGAGGCTGGCTCTCTCAGGCCCCAAGTCTCTGCCCATCTTAGGGAAAGAAGAGACTTGGAAACTTCATCAATCCAAAGTCACCTGCCAAAAGAGCCTTCCTTCTGGCTCTGGAAATCCATTCCTGGTTCTGTGGCCTTTCCACCCAGAGAACAGATGTGGTCTGCTGGCCTCCCTGAGTTTAGCCCAGAATTATTGCCCCACAGTCCTTGCCAGCGTGACCTTGAAGAAGGATATGATCTTTGGGTGGAATATTTGATATTCTTCTGATGAGTTGTGTGATCCTACCTGTGTTCAACCCTTTGTCTCTCAGCCTTTACAAAGGGATAAATAATATAATAAATAATATTATAAATAATATTCACCTTGCAGAGCTGTTGTTTGGATTAAATGAGATGGAGCCAGACTGGGTTTGAATCATGACTCTACCACTTACTCGCTATGTAATGGTGGGCAAGCAATTTCATCTCTGTCTTGGTTTTCTTTTCTGTAAAATGGAGGTAATGATAGGTGCTAACTCTAAGGGTTGTAGTGAAGATTAATATGGTGCCTGATATATCTGCATTCTCAGTATATGTTAGTTGGGATTATTTCCACTATTTTTTCCTCTCACTGGCTGATGAAATCATAGGACAGACTTCCAAGATAAAGATTCCCTTGGCACTTTAAGGTGGCTGGCTGGCCAGTAGAAGCCAGTCTTTTTAGACTGTATGCTTACCTCTCGGTTTACCCATGTGCCAAATATTTGCTGCATATTTTATGTATGCCTTAATATGCTGGGAAGTGCCATTCTGAGAAGCCATGCCTTTGACTCAAGAAGCAAGAAAGTGACAAATAGAAATTGCTAAAAGTTCAAATGACAGCCAGGCGTGATGGCACACACTTGTGATCCCAGTACTTGGGAAGCTGAGACAGGAGAAGCACAGGTTCTTAGCCAGCCTTAGCAATATGAGGCCATCGGCAACTTAGCAAGAACTTGCTTCAAAATAAATAGTAAAATAGGAGGGTGCGGCTCAAATGACAGGAGGCTGAGCAAAGGCTGTTGCACATGTATGTTTCAGCCCTTTGGAAAGAGAGAGAAGTTATTAAGTCAGAAACTCATCTTGGTAGCCCTACTTGCTTATAGGTTAGTTTGGATTGCTATGATCATTTCCTTTCCAGTGCCCCCAAGCATTTAGAAAGCTTCCTCTTGCAAATATTGCTCTATCTTAGCTCTACTAATGGGAACTAAGGAAAGAGGGTTTCATCCATCCTTAAACTGGAGTTATTTAAGAGAACAATGCTATCACTTCCCCAGGAGACTCTGAGAGGAAGAGAAACCTCTGGGTGGGAACAGGGAGCTGGAGGAGGAAGAGTGAAGGCTTGCTCAGTCATCCTTCCCCAGTACAACGCATTTAAGGCTCATTATTTCAACAGAAAGCACAATCTCCCCACTTCTTGGCAGGAACCAAAGGGAAACAATTGGCAGTCTGCATTACCTTTGGAAGGAAGACTACTCATTGACTCGCAGAACACCATCTTCCCTGACTACTCCAGGTTCAGGTTCAAAAGTGATGAAAACCCTAAAGTTTTCATGAGACCAAAACCCAAAGTCCAAGACAGAGCCCAGGGAAAAATGTGGATCCTAAAGACTATTTTTTATAAGAGCAAGTTTTCCTGCTTGAATGGGTAAAAATATTTATATCCTTAGTTCTTTGGGTTGTGGGTGGAGTAACTGCATCCCCAAGAAGGGAAACTCAGAAATCAGCAACACTATTGCTTGGGCCAGAAGTTCTGTCCCAGCATTCTTCAGGGAGAATGTACTTCTTTATGGCACTGTGGTAAAAGACAAAGACACATGGTTTTGAAGTCATACTTACCAAATGACTTCAATTTCCAAGCCTCAGTTTTCTCATCTGTAAACAAACACCAAAATAATAAAAACCTACCTCCCTGGGTCATCTGAAGGATTAAATTAGGTAAATTAGATAAAAACAGACCATACATATTTTTTGTGTATTCATCAGGGTTCTCCAGAGAAGCAGAATCAATAGAATACATCTCTGTCTCTCTTTGTCTGTCTCTATCTTTGTTTCTGTTTGTGGAGTGGGGAGAGGAAAAGAGAGACAGAGAATATTAATTTTGTAGTATGAATAATATGATTATTATTATGTTTGTAGGGTATGGAGAGGAAGAATCAGAGAGACAGAGAAAGAATATGAATTTGGTAGTTTAAGTAATATGAATTTGGAACTGGCAAGCCTAAAATGGATGCAGAGTGGAGATTCAAGAAAGAGTTAACTTGGTGAAATTCCTATGTAGTGGTCTAGAGACAAGAGTCCCTTTCCCAGAGAAGGGTCTATCTGTCTCTGTCTGCCTGCCTGTCTGTCTGTCTGTGTCTCTCTCTCTCTCTCTCTCTCTCTCTCTCTCTCTCTCTCTCTCTCTCTCTCTCCCCTTCCCTCCCTCCCTCCCTCCCTCTCCCTCCCTCCCTCTCCCTCCCTCCCTCTCCCTCCTTCCCTCCATCCCTCCCTCGCCCTCCTTCCCTCCGTCCCTCACTCTCTTCTTAAAGCCTGCAACTGGTTGAAGGCCTACCCACCTTATGTATGGAAAGTAATCTGCTTTACTTAGTCAGTTGATTATAAAACTCACATCTAAAAAAAAAATACCCTCATAGAAATATCTACACTAATATTTACCCAAACTGCTGGACTCCATAAGGCCAGAAAAGTTGACGCAAAAATCCACCATGGTATATGGGTTAGGGCTATTGAAAAGGACATTTCTCTTTGTCTTTTACTCCTTTCTCTCCTCCTTTCCAAAGTCCTTGCTGAGGACTTAAGAGGCCCCACTCAGTGCTGGCTCTGGCATGTGGACCTAGAAGCTGTCAGAACTGAGCAGTGAGGCCTGTGTGCCCCTCCCATCTCTCTCATATCTGTTTCTGCTGATTTTATATGGCAGATAAACAGTACCCCTACCTCGGAGTCAAGCCCTTGGGCAGCCATAGCGGTTTCCACTGATTCTGGTGCTCCAAGACATAGCAGTTTCCCTCCATCCCACTGCAGTTTCTCCAGAGCTGCTTCTCTAATATTTGCCATACTACAGTCACTATTTTTGCTAGTTCAGAAGATAAGACTCTGCCACCATGAGAGTGTTTTAGCTAACAGGATGATCTCTCAGGCATGGGTTATTTAACAGTGACCTGGAGATTGGAGGAGACTCTGTGGGTGAGTAAGAGTTAACTCCCTAGAATGTATCAGGTGGCATTCTGCCTGGAAGTGCAGCCTCTATTCCACTGTGGAAATTTATAACCCATAGGTGATCTGAAATGCTTCTCATTTTAATGGAATGTGGAATTGCTATTGCCAAAATTGAAGAATGCCTAGATGGGATCTCTAAGGTAGCATAAAGTTGTGGAAAGAGTTCTGGAGCAAGAATTAGAAGATCTGTGCCCTGTTCCATCACACCCTCCCATGTGATCATGGGCAAGTCACAGTTTTCATAAGCTCCTGGAAACAAGACCCTTCCTCACCTTCACACAGACTCACTGGGCAGCTTTCACACCCTCGCCTCATGAGATAGGCTGAACAGAGGCATGGCAGTGGGCCATTTCTGTTTCCTAGGCAAGGACTCTAAAGTTCAAAAAGGTAAAATGACTCATATAAATTCACAGAGATGGGCAGTGGCAAAACTAGGTTGAACTTGGGAGTCCCTTGTCCAGCATGTTTGGGGGTGCCCTTCTAGATATGGCAATGTTTATGTTGCTGTAAGGTTGACCACACACTGGCAATGACTGAAAGGCAGTGAACAGATCCTACAGAGGAGAAGACACTGCTGTCATACTCTAAGAGCTCCCAAGGCTTTGGCGGCAACGACAGTCTGAGTGAACTCCCTAAAATGGGAGGCTAATCTCCAGTTACTCAAATTAAAATGTTTTCTTATACTACAACTCAATTCACAAAACATTTATTGAAGCTTTATCACATAGCAGGTTCTCTACTAGTGTGTATTCCGGGGGGGGGGGGGGCAGAATAAGTAAGCAGAAGTATGATGAAAATAGACTGGCAAGTTTTATATCTGAAATGTAAATAGAAGGCTTTGAGTTTAAACAGAGGCTTTGGTTTAGTAGAGGGTGCAGTTAAGTCATCCTGGGGACAGAAAGGCAAATACAGGTGAGCCCTAGCAGATGAAGCAGGATTTGAACATTAGGAGACAGGAGGAAAG
This sequence comes from Muscardinus avellanarius, assembly GCF_963383645.1. NCBI lineage: Eukaryota > Metazoa > Chordata > Mammalia > Rodentia > Gliridae > Muscardinus > Muscardinus avellanarius. The sequence continues at coordinate 192,929,143 of NC_137786.1, read as the reverse complement.
TGGTATCTGTTCTTCCCTATGTTCTTCGCCCCTATGCTACAGATACCACCGCAATGGGCTGCCATACAACTTGTGTGCCCGAGGACCTGGCCAGATGCAACTCTGGTGGAACCCATACAACTGCTTTTCAGATTTAACACCATGCCTTGAAACACATACTGCAGAACAAAAAATTCTGCCTGGCAGCTCTTAGGAGACAGAGCAGGAAGGGAATCCCTGGCCCACCCCACTCCAGGCCCTCAGCAGGGAAATGGGCAGGAAATGCTTTTCTTAGTGGTTGTGCCTGCCCCTCCTAATGGCTGAGGGGCAGGACACTATTGCTTTACACATGTGATTTTAGTCTCAGTGTTTTCAATCTTAATTTTAAAACTCGTTTCTTAGTCTTTTGTGCAGTTTTCTATTGGCTTGTTGCTGTAGAGAAGTGGGTTGCAGCTGGAAGCTCTGTCCCTCTCTTTCAGCATTTCTGGACACACCAGCTTCCTCCTGACCCTTGTACAGATGGAGGGGGACCAGGATGTCACCTGGTAAGCAGACCCTTTCTTTGCAAAGCACTGGAACTGTATGTAGCTCCGTTTCTTTTGAGATACTAGTTTCATTTATTTGTGCATTGACTCAACTGCTCTATATCAAGAGCCTTTTATGAACCAGGTATTGTACCATGTTTGTAAGTATAATGATGACTATAGCTGGTGACACACAAATCTTAAGGTGGGACCTGCCAGCCAGTTTTGATATGCCATCCCTTTTATGTATTGTTTTTCAATCTCATTCTTTTCAGAACTTAGAAGACTTTGTTTCTCTTCCAACCTTTATAATTGCTCATTTGGAATATGCCTGGAAGGTACCTCCTAGTCTCTATGCTCCTGTATCTCATTTCCTGTTGTGTCCCCAGGTGCCCAGCAGAAGGCCTGAGACAAAGGAGAGGTTCAATCAGAAAGTGTGCTAATGGAACCATTTACTGGATTCCTCAGAATGTCTGTCTGCTCTTTCTTTCTCTATTCTGAGTATAGGTAGCATGTGTGACACCATAGGCCAGTGATAAAAAAGAAAAGACTTTGGAACCAGATAAATGGCTTCACTTTTTTCTAGCTGTGTGAATTCAAGCAGGTGGCTTCTTAACTTAGACCCTTAGTCAAACCCAACAACTACTTTATCAGTAATTGATTTTTTTACATTTAAAAAATGATGTAGAAATATTTGTTGTTTACTTAACCCCACCAGTTGTCTTCCTGGCTACATCAATGTGTGACTTAGTTAAGAAAAGTTGCCTGCAAAGGGCCCTGGGTATGGACCATAAGAGATCTGCCTCTGGGTTCTGGCTATGACCTTGATCAAGTTCCTTTCATTACCAAGACCTCAATTTCTCCATTTGAAACATCCCAGGAATTGAATTGGTTGATCCCAAATGGTTCTTTCAGCTCCCCAAATCTGAAAATTCAATTTTAAAAGACAAATCTCTTAGCTGCAGTCACCACCATCACGGGTGCCTGGAGGCTGGAGGCTGACCTCAGCATGACCCCTTCTGCCAACTCTGGAAACTGCTCTCCCAGGAGGCCCTGGGCTGGAACACTAATACTGGATGCAGAAATCTCTTTCGGATGTAAAAGTCTTCTCTGAATGCAGCATTTCCATTCCCATCCCCAGTCCTGTGGCTGGAGTTGGCTCATGTCCCAGTGAAGAATTGCTGGAAGGAGGGAATATTTTTCTCCTTGTTCACCTGTGTGCTGCTTTTCCTCAGGACCTGTTGTGTCTCTGAGCCTTTGGCTATTGAGGATTCTGTTTCCTGGGCCATTTACCACCCAGGGCTCTGTGCTAGGCACTGTGAAAACGAAAGAGCCATGGAAGCCATTGTCCTCACAGATAGTGTCACAGTCTGTGACGGGGACAGGTGAAATAAAGCAAAGCTGTGGCTTTCGTGGGAGGCTTGTCAGGGGAGAGCTGTGGACTTGGACTACTTCTGACTTCTCTGGCCCCAGTTTCCTCTTTCATGGAGTTTAGACAGTTGTACCTGTGATTGCTAAGTTCTCTTGCTGCTATAAAACGCCTCTGTGGCTCAGTGATGGAGCGATTGTTGTGGACTTCCTAGAAGAAGGAGGATATGAGCTGAGCCTTGAAGCCCAGCCTAGGGTTTGGGCTGGTCCAGGAGAAATGGATAAGAGTGTTCCTGGTTGTGAGGGCGAGCTATCTGAGAAGATGCTGAGACTACAGAGCATGGACTCAGGGGGGATTGGGTGGGATGCCCTCCTAATCACAGCAGGGAGTTTGTGTGAAACACAAGGAGCAAGTGAAGTGTCAGAGCAGGCAGCCCTTGTGTTCCATCTGTGAGGATGTGGGTAGCCAGGGCCTTAGCGCCCACCCCAGGGATACCTATAGGAACAGAGAAGCAAACAAAGAATGCTAAAACCTGGGGCTTCCATCTTATCTTGGCGACCTAGTCTGATGCATAACATGACAGAAAGACCTTCACCAAGGGGGCTCTAGAGTCAGTGCAAAGAAACCTCCACCCCCACATAGTCCAGGTCGTCCCTATACTCTAACCAATAGGTTCTAGGTTAGTAGGATCAGGAAAAAATATAGAACAAATCTTCCCGGAATTTCTGTCCTCCTTGAGCTTGGAGTGACAAAAGGGATACTTTGTGTCCTTGGGGTAGGCTTCTAGATTTGTTTGTCAGGCCTGTGAATCAGAAAATCACACATCCTAGACCTCACTGTGACCTCCAACCTCCCAGTCTCCCACCTGAGGCTGTCTGATTCCTCCTACACCTCTGCAACCATAGCATAGCTGATGCCACGTCCTCTTGGTCCTGACTCTGCTTTCTCTGCATCCCCCCCACTTCTGCATCCCACTGCTGCTGAGACAGCTCAGGCCTCACTCACCCTGCACTTTGCCCCTTCCTCCAAACCGACCTCTCCAAAGACTTTCCTCCACATTCAATCTAAAGTGTTCAGGAAAGTTCCAACATAGCATCAGCACTTCATGAATGTTACCCATCATGACAGCAGCAGTGACAAAGATGATGATTTTGTTGGATTTTGCTTATGAAGCACAACTGTGATTCTGCTGTTCTCATTCCCAGAGACTTAGTGGCTTCCAATTGGCTGCTGAATAAAGTCCAAAATCTTTATTCAGGCCTTTTGAGAATTGTATTTCCTGAGTCATCTGCAATGATATACCCCCTCCCTATCATTCCAAATTTATTTCCTTCTTCTGCCTTTTGTACATCCTCTTCTTTCCCTAAACAGAACTACTGTTATTAGCTCTGCAAGCCCCACCAATTTCCCCTAGCTAGGTCTTTGTTGACACTGTTCTCCCTGCTTGGAATGCCCTCCATCCGCTCCTAACTTTTCTTCATCCACCAGGAAGTCTATGCTGATCCCCTGCACTATATATACATTGATAGCAGGTGCCATGAATGGCGATTTTATCTCCCCTGTGTTATCCACCAAATAATGGCAATAGATCTTTTATGAATGACTAGAAAGACCTGGTTCAACCTTGTTTTCAAACAAGCCAGAATTTGAATTAGGTAAATCATCAAGTGCAGCCAAGCCTCAGTGCCTATCCTTAAAGGGATTTGGAAGTTCCCTAGTGTCTGTGGGCGAGTATTCAATCTTCTAGCTCCTAATGGTTTATGACCCCTTGTGTACTATATACAAGCAAATTGGTTCTTCTTCTAAAATCCTGATGAGAAAGGGTAGAAACCCAGAGGAACTATAACTAGATATAGAGCTAGCTCCTGCTAGGTCAAGAAAGAGATCAACCATCCAGGGTATAGGGGCCTATATGATAGGGGTCCATTGGCAGAAATCTTAAGATAATTATCATCAGGCATTCAAATTTCAAGGGGCTCCAGACAAAAAAGAGATTCAGGTCCTGCTCAGACAATTGGGGTTTGACTCAGGCCTCTAACCTTAGAGTCCTCCCATTTAGAGTGCACATTCCCAGCAGGGTGCAGCAAGGAAGCTGTCATAGGAAAATGGGCTCCTTTCTGGGTCAGGATTGACTTGGACATATGCATGGCCTCAGTATGGAAGTACCTTCTGGTCTCCATTTCCCTTAGGTGGGTAGGACTGGGAAGGCAGTGGCTGGCATAGAGCCCAGCTTGAGGTGATTGTGCCTCCCCTCCTGGCCCACAGTCTGGCTCACCAGGCCCTTACTTCCATTTCAAACCCCAGCCATGAACATGTCACCACCCTCTGGGCCACCATTTGGAAAAGCCAATCTCAGGCTGACACTCGCTGCCTATAAATGGCATGGAATTAGGCTAATCAGTGGCTCTTAATTTCCCAACAAATGCGGGTGCTGTGCTAATTGCCAGGGTCCACGCCGGCAGATCCCTGGTTGGCGGCATCAAATAAGAGAAGTGGTAATTTGGGGGATGGAGTCGGGGAGGGCCTGCTTTGTTGGCTGAGCCAGTTAAAAACTATATCACCCCCAAGTGAGCCACAGTACAGAGAGCCAGGGCCTGGCCCCCTTATCTGCCAGGGGACTAGGTAAGTGGCCCACAAGCATGTGTATAGGAGCTGAACCTCCATGCTAATGCTGAACAGCTATTATCTGTGAGTGGTTCTGTGTTCATATTCATCAAGGAAGATCTCACCAGCAGCATAGATGGCACTGCCAGGGTAGCTCATCAGGGATAAAGCATCCTGAACCTTGGTCTGCTGTTACCATGGCAACATGGTATTTCCAGACTCTCCAGGCAACCTTACTGACATCTGTTGCTATGAAAGATTCTGATGGAAAAGGGGCACTGCTCTTTCTCCATTTGAGACAGAGCAAGACTGGGAGTCATTTACCAAGGACCTGGATTTAAAGGAAATGCTACTCCATTGATGTGGGATCCTGGGGATTGAACCCAGGGGCACTCTACCACTGAGCTACATGCTTAGCCCTTTTTATTTTAAGACCAGGTCTCACCAATTGCCACAGTTGGCCTTGAACCTGTGATCCTCTGGCCCCAGCCTCCCCAGTCACTGGGATTATAGGCATACACCGTTGCACCTGGCTCTGATGTGGTAGAGCTCTTGATGAAATAGTATTTGAGTGATTGTTAAACTTTTCTATCTATTACAGTTTACTGGAAGAAAGCTACTAGAAGAGACTTCCTGGATTGAAAAAAAGGATAAACAGGAAAATAGGGGGGTTACATAAACAAAGACTGACTGGGAGGTAAATGGAGTGTGTAGATTGAGCAAGCAGTTTGGTTGGGTGGGTATTTTGAGTTTAAAATGGTGTAAAATGCTATAATCAGGCAGTTTGGTTGGGTGAGGTATTCTAGGTGTAAAATAGCATAATAAAAATAGCACAGCATAGTTCCTAGTATGTAGTAAGACCTTAGAATTTTTAGTTATTGGATGTTAATTATTTCCTTAAAAATCAAGCCCATCGTATTCATCTTTTGCTCCTTCCCCCTTCTCCTTCCTTGTATACCTAAGGCATTCAAATGTCACTTTATCTGAAGAAACTGGGAAAACATGGAGTTCCACTGTCCAACCTCTCACCCTCTCATCAGAATGACTCCAGGCGCCTCTGCACCTGCCCTTGTCTCTCATCTTGATCCACATGCCCCATGCTGCAGTCTAACCCACCTCCTCCCGGCACCCTCACAACACTGTATGGAACTTTTCTTTCCAAAGGGAAACCAGTCACTTCACATTCCTGCTCAGGCACCCTGCGGATTGCTAGTAGTCTGTCCCGGTGGTGGTCTTTGCTTTGTGCTTGAGGAGACCTGGATTTCACAGAAAAAATGTGTAAAGTACAGAGATGCTGTATAAGAGTTGTTGTGTAGGAAGAGTTTGGCTCTCTCTCTGTGCCCGCATTTCAACCAGAAAAGATCTATTTTTGCCTCGTTTATATATTGTATTTTACCTGAAGAGTCAACACTGTTGCTTAAAAATAAATAACTTCAAAACAAATAAAATCACTTCACCTGGAACTGATATTAGAACATTTGCTGACTAGATGCGTCCAGGAGTGATCAGAGGAAGGAGCCATTGCATTGATGGGCTCTGTACTCTTGCCTAGTGTTTTCAGCTTGGTGCAGTTTGGTCTCTGAAGGAATGGAGCCAGGTCAGGCTGAGAGTGTGGCCTCTATAGCTCAGCCTGGATGGTAAGGTGACTTGTCCATCAGGTCTGATAGCCAGCACCCTGTCCCCAGGACTTGATTGCACAGGGCTGTGGCTTTCTTGAAAAACACATGGTTTAGATGCCTTCCTTCCTTTAGGCATAATACATGGCATTTATGCTAACTGGCATCTCGATTTACAATATGTGAAAGGTTTCCCCTCCATCACAGGAGCCTGGGCTCCTCAGGAGATGTAATAGCCTCAGGCTGTGGCTGAAGACATTGAGGCTCATTGACAGAATGAATGCACACAGCAGAGGAGCTGGAGAGGGGCTGGCTCCCACATTCTCACTACACTCTTGTAGCCGTTCCGCTGAATAAAGACTTTAGGGGTTCGTAGTTCTTATTAGGATTTAATCCCAGCGAAATAAAGGACTAAGATTAGAGTCAGAATACCTTGATTTTGATCATGACCTTGTTGCATGCATGCTAGCAGCTCTTACGTGAGCCGCTGTCGTCTAGATGCCCTTGCTCCCTTATCTCCCTGCTGCAGGTCTCTGATGAGGCTAATGGGACTTTGGAATTTTTGAAACTCCAAGAGAGTGCCATTATCTCCATGAGCCACCTGGAGCTCAGCACAGCTGCAGCTACAGTAGGTCCAAAGGTGCTGTGGAATCACAGGTGAGGTGTGGTGAAAAGCCCAGTCCATGAGACATTGATCACCAGAGCTGGAAGGGTCCTTGGGCACCTCTGAAGCTGGTGCTTTCCATTTGTAACTGCCAAAACTTAGGTCCTGAGAGGTAGAGGCTTAACCTGAGACCATGTGCTGCAGTGGTGGGGAGCCACGCCTTGGGGCCTGAGTCTCCCATTTTCCTGTAGTGTCACCACCACTACTCACAGGCAGAGCTTTGCACTTGCCCGTGTTCTTAGTGTTGTGTTTGAATTAATCTCAAAGCATTAGATAAAAAAAACAAAAATAATCTCTCAGAGATCTGTGTTTATCAAATAGTATTTCAGCAAGTTTGGTTTTTTTCTTTTCTGATTGTTTTGTTTGTTTTGTTTTGTGGTGCTAAGGATGGAACCCAGAGCCATTAGCATACTAGGTGAACACTCCACCATAAGTCACACTTTCAACCCAATAGGGTTGATTAAAAATACATATATTTTAGCCAGGCATGGTGGTGCACACTTGTAATCCCAGCATTTGGGAGGCTGAGACCAGAGGATCATGGTTCGCAAATCACCTCAGCTACTTAGTGAGGCCCTTCACAACTTAGTGAGACCCTGTTTCAAAATAAAGAATAAAAAGTAGGGCAGGGGGGTATAACTCGGAGGTCAAATGCCTCTGGGTTCCATCTCCAGACCCGCCAAAAAAACAAACATATTTTTTAAATTATTGCCTGGGGTATTTTTCCAAAGGGGTTTTCCAAAGGGGTTGAAATCAGAGAACTACAGTAACATATGCATACCCATGTTCATAGCAGCACAATTCGTAATAGCCAAAATATGTAACCAACCTAGGTCTCCGTCAACAGATGAATGGATTACAAAATTATGGGAAATACACACAATGGGATTCTACTAAGCAATAAAGAAGAACAAAATCATGTAATTCACAAGAAGATGGAAAGACTTGGAGAACATTATGCTAAGTGAGATCAGCCAAGCACAGATAGAGAAGGGATATATGTTTTCTCTACTATTCCCAAATTAGGGAGCATTGGGGATACCAGAGGGACTCCAGATAATGGAGAGGAAATCTCAGCAAAGCTAGAATGGAAGGGTAGGAGGGGAAGAAGGCTGAGGTTTATTAATGGAGGAACTATATCTGAATATGTATAAAAGTATGAATATAGTATGGTTTACCTGGATACTTATTGTTGGCAGGGGGAAGGGGATGGGGGAGGGGCACCAAGCACAGTCTAAATGTATACCATTTTCAATATGTTTCACATAGAAATAAAATTTAAAAAATTATTGCCTGGGGTAGTGGGTATAATCCTAGATACTCAGTAGGATACTGAGGTAGGAAGATGGCAAGTTTAGGGCCAGCATCAACAACTTAGTGAGACTGTCTTAAAATAAAAAGCAAAAAAATCTGGGAAACTGGTTACAATAATACATATCATATCACAGCACTTGGGAGACTGAGAAGGATCACAGGTTCAAGGTCACCCTCAGCAACTTAGCAAGACCCTGTTTCAAAATAAAAAATTTAAAAAAAGACTGGGGGAATAGCTCAGAAATAGAATACCTCTGGGTTTAATCCCCGGTAACCCCCATACACACACACACACACACACACGCAAACGCACACACATGCACACACATACATGTATACAAAAGTTTTGGGAACGTAACTCAGTGGTAAATCACTCCTAGGTTTAATTCTAGTACCCTCGCACAGACAGATACACACACAAAATTTATTATAAAAATAATATATGAACTAGGTGTGGTGGTTCATGCCTGTAATCCCAGTACTTTGAGTACAGCCTCAGCCAAGTAGCCAGACCCTCAACAACCTAGCAAGGCCCTGTTTCAAAACAAAAATTTAAAAATAAATAAATGTAATATATGGTCATTAAAGACAATTTAGATAATAGAGGAAAGTTTTATGTAAAAGGCAACAAATTGAGGGATATTCTTAGCCCTCTAAGAAATACCCCTGTAAGAAAGTTGATATCCTGTGGATAAGAGCTTTCAGACTAGTGGTTCTTTCAACTCTGAAATGCCTTCTGGATGTTTAGCTACAGAGAGTAGAAGAGGAACAATTGTTAGACGCCCAAAGGACTAAATATAATCCTATAGGCTTTAAGTAGTTACTACTACTACTACTACTACTATTACTACTACTACTACTACTACTACTTGTTGGCATTTGCAAAATTGCCTCCAGATAATTAACTATTTTTCATAACTGTTCTTATTTGATTATCTAATCATTAGAAGAATTTTGTAAGGTAGGGAAAATAAATATTGTCATTGTTTTCAGGTGAGAAATTTGAGCCCCAGAGAAATTAAGTAATTTGCCCAAGATTATGCATCTAGTAACTAGGAGAGCTCCTGATTTCAAACAAATACTTGTCATGAAGAAAGCAGAAGGCACTTAATAAACTTTTGTGGAGGAATGAATGAATACATGCATGCCAACTCTAGAGAAGGCTCTAGAAAGCATCTGGTCCAGTGTTTTCCAGAGGGCTCTGGGAAGCTGGAAGAGTCCATGGAGCCAGCTGGAAGTTCTGGGAGGCTGAGCAGATGGAGCTCTGTGCCCCTCACCCCTGCTCCATCTAGATCTGCTTCAGTGTTGACTGTTTTGTGCACCGGAGTATTGAAAACAATCTAGCTGGTCTATCTCTTATGGCAATAGTTTTCAAATTCTGGAATGTATCAGAATCTCCCTTGGAGAGTTAGTCTAGGGTGGGCACCAGAACTTTGACTGTGCACAAGTGCAAATGGTCATCAGGCCACCTTTGGGGGAAATAGTGGCTGCCTCCTCAGAGTCAGGGAAGGTAAGACCCAGGGAGAAGCTAGGCAGTACCCCTGGTCATGCAGTTCTACAGGATACATGCCCCACTAGGCATCTAATACAGGAGTACCTCATCTGCTGCCCTTCCCCTGTACCACAACAGCAACTGAGCCAGAAAACACTGACACAGCAGAGAATAACAAAACAGTTTCCATAGCAATGCTCAGTGGCTTGTGCCTGTCAAGGGTGCCTCAGACAAACACCAATCTGAACCCTCAGCTAGAACTGTGTGAAATGTTACCTACTTGGCCCACACCGGAGGTACTGAAGGATGGGAAGAAGGAGAAAGGTGTCATGAGCCCTCGTACTGGGAGCTTCTCCCACATTCACTAATAGCTGGTAGCAAGATGAACTGGACCAAGGAGGGCTAGGAACTGAATCTTGGACAGGAGACGTGGGGCTATCCCAGCAGCAGAAGGGAAGATGGGGGAAGGAAGCAAGTGTCATGAGCATGTATCATGTGATAGACTCTGTACTGGGTACTTTATGCTTTTGTTAAAAAACAAACAAACAAAAACAAGGGAAAGATCATCACCCTTATTTACAGATGAAGAATGCTCAGGCATTCACAGCAGGTGAGAGAGGTGATCTCAGACCCAAGCCTGTCTGGCCCCATAGCTGCTGAGCAGCAGGGCAAACAGTTGTTTCCAAAATTTTCTGACCCACTGAGTGAGGACTTGAGTTATGTACTGTCCAGCTGACTCTTCCTTGTCTCAGGAAGGAGAGGGCCAGTCTCTAGGAGGAAGGATGGATAGGTGCCCATTCGAAAAGCTGGGCTAAACTAGGCCAGACCCCCCACACACACACACAAACTAGGTGGCCCTAGAACTAAAGGGGAGTCTACTCTGATGTCTAGCTTTGATGTCTCCCGAGGTTCTCTACAAAATGCCTACACTGTAGTTCTTTTGGATTTGTGACCCCTGTGAAGAGCCTGCCCAGCTCTTTGATCTGGCTTCCTTTCAAGGGAATGAGCCCTTTCTGGGGTAAGAAACAGCTATTTATTCCAAACAAATATTTATCAAACACTTCTTTTTGGGGGGTTACTGGGGATTGAACTCACCGGCATCACCTCTAATCCCCCATCCCTATTTTATTATTTTTATTTTGAAATAAGGTCTTGCTAAATAGCTTAGGGTCTCACTAAGTTGCCAAGACTGGCTTCGAACCTGCAATCCTTCTGTCTCAGCCTCCTAGGTACTGGGATTATAAGCACGCATCACTATGCCCAGCTGCAACACCATTTATGTATGTATAATTGTCCTAAGTGCTGGGATATAGCAGTTGAATAAAATGAGATTTTTATTTTCAGAAAGGTTTTGTAGCAAGGAGACAATTTTATAATAGGGCATTATGTAGAAAATAATTATAAGGAAAATAAGCAGTGTTGGGATGTAAGGATAGAACTGGATGATCAAGGAAGGCCTCTCAGAAGGTGACATTTGAACTAGGACCTCAGTGAAGGGGAGGAGGGAGCTACACTGTTATCCAGGGGAAGTGTTCCAGGCTGAGGGGACAGCCAGCTGAGGCTGCAGCTGGAAGCACAGCAGGCCAGCGGGGGCACAGCAGGGAGACCCTGTGGCTACAGGGCTGTGGGTGAGGATGAGAATGAAGCTGTGACATCAGAGAAGTAGCCAGGACTAGATGGCAGATGACCTGATAGACTAAGGCCTGGACCTCGGGTTTTCTTCTGAGTTAGCATGCCATTGGAGGACTGAATCTGTGTGCACATATGCCAGCCTCCGCCTTAGAACCTCTACCCCCTGTGTGGAAGGAGAATGTGTTCCTTCTGACTGAGCCCACAGGAAGCTGAACAGTCCCAACTGGGGACAAGTACAGATATGGAGGCAGGGCCCATAGGGACTCCCCAGGCCTCCCCCCTTCAGTTGAGTGTGTGTGTGTGCTTTCCTCAGGGCCAGGCATAAGGGCCTCCCAGGGCTGCCTATTCCACAGGCCCTTATTTCTGGCTGGCCTCACACTGCCTAGGCATTTGGAGATGTCCCCAAGACAGCCTGGCAGCAGGGTCCACGCCATTTCTTCTTCAGATACTGCATCCTTTGGGAATGCCACCTCTCCCACCGATACCTGCCCGGGGAGAGAGCACTGTGCCTGTGCGTCCAAGCCCAGCAAGTCCTGGCCACGCCGCAGGATTGGGGGAGAATGCTGCTTCCAGTGAAGTGGCTGTAATTATCCAAGATGGCAATTTTCCTTTCAAACATTGTTTTTTATGAAGTAGGACATTCATAAAGAAATGTATTTATTAACCTATGTCATATGCATGTATCCTAGGCATGCATGCACTTCATTCAAGAAAAAGCAAAAACAGAAGCTGTAATTTAGAGCAATGAAGGCCCGTGGTGCCTCCTGGGCTGCCCACTGCTCATGCAGCAGCTCCCACCATTGTCATCCATTCTCCAGTTCTCAGGCTTCTAATCTCCTAGGCTCGCCAGTGGTCTCTACTTGGAGAATGGATTCCTTCATTCATGTCTAATAGGCATCTTAAAATGTCCAAAACAGAACTCGTGGTTTTCTCCCTAAGCTTATTCCTCCTGCAGGCCTGCTCAACTTCATAAATAGAAACGCTCTCCTCCCATGACTCAAGGAGTCCGTCCTGATTCCTGTCTTTCATTCACTTCCTATATACCACTCATTAACAAGGCCTAAAAACTCGACTTCTAAAGCAGAGTGTAAACGTGTCTGTTTCTCTTTGCCCTGTGGCTGCCAGGCTGCTCTGAGTCTATCCTCTGCTGCCTCCTCTGCAGTGCGGTGACCTCCTAAGTGGGCTCCTTCATTCTGCCCTTGCAATCCAGCCTTCAGAGAAGAGAGCAGCCTTTTCAAGTAAGTTAGTGCTGATTGTTCCCTGCTTGATGACTTCTCTGCAAGCTGAGGCTTTTCAGCAGGCATCGCAAAGCCCTCTTCCCTACCTCCCCAGCCCTCCACCTCTTAATTCTGTGGCTCCCACCACCATGGCTGGCTTCCTTTGCTACCTGGAGCTGGCTACTTCCTGCTTCTGGCCTTTGTATTTTTTATTTCTCTGCCTGTCAGAGACTGCCTTACCCAAGAAGACTTCCCAACCTCCTGCCCTTCTGAGTCATAACACTGTTTGACTCCCTCATAACCACTCCCCCTTCTTTTGTATTGGAGATTAAACCCAGGGACATTCTACCTTCAAGCTATGCACTCCAGCCATTTAAAAATATATATATATTGCTGGGCGTGGTGTTGCACGCTTGTAATCCCTGTGCTTGGGAGGCGGAGACAGGAGGATCGCTCAGGTTCGTAGCCAGCCTCGCTGGTGTAGGAGACCCTGTTTCCAAATTTTAAAAATATATAAAAATGGGTCTGGGAGTGTAGCCTGGAAGTAGAAGGGTTTCCAGGAACCCCAGTACACCCCCCCCAAAATATATATATATATATATTTTGAAACTTGGTCTTGCTAAAGTTGCGAAGGGTGGCCTCAAACTTTAAATCCTCCTGCCTCTGCCTCCTAAGTTTTGGGATTACAGGCATGAGCCACTGTATCCAGTTCTGTTATAACTGTTATCACTGATTTGTATATCTACTTGCTTGTTGCGCCCACATTGGAGTTATATAAGCCCCTTGAGGACAGGGATTTATGTCTTGTTCAATACTGTATACTCTGCAACTAGAACTACGTTTGAATATTGTGGGCATTCTATGATTATTTCTCCAGTTACTTATTCATCAACTCTGGCAAATAAAAAGATAAGTAAGGCAAAACATAGAGGACTTTTAGGTCAGATAAACCTTTCAGTATGATGTGCGTATGATGTGGGTTGAGTAGCCCATATCTGATATGCTTGGGACAAGAAGTGTTTCCAAGCTATACCCTCAGCCCTACTTTTTTTATTCTTTTTTTGAAACAAGGTCTCACTAAGTTGTGGAGGGCCTCACTAAATAGCTGAGGCTGGCTGCGAACCTGCGATCCTCCTGTCTCAGCCTCCCAAGTACTGGGATTACAAGTATGTACCACCATGCCAGTAAGATTCAAGGGTTTTTTTTGTATTTTGGAATATTTTCATATGAATAATGAGATATTTTATGAATAAGACACAAATCTAAACATGAAATTCACTAAATTTCCCTAATACCTTATAGCCAGAATATAATTTTACAGTCTTCTTAGTGTGTCTACATTTTGACTGTGACCCATCTCAGGAGTGCAGATATGGAATTTTCCATTTGTGGCATCATGTTAGTACTCAAATGTTTCAGATTTTGGAGTATGGCAGATTCAGATTTTCCAGTAAGGTAATACCTGTACAAAGGCAGATATATGTCATTATACATTTGTCAAAACCCATTGAATGTACAACACCAAGAATGGACCCTAATGTGCACTTTGCATTTGGAGCAATAATGACGTGTCTTTATAGGTCCATTGATTGTAAGACATGCACCATTCTGATGCTTGGATACTGATGGTGGAGGGAGGGGCTGTGAATGTAGTAGGGTGGGGAGTGTATAGGAACTATTTGTACTTCCTGCTTAATTTTTCTGTGAACCTAAAATTTATCTTAAAATGGTCTATCTAAAAGGAAAATATATATTAATCTAAATATATTAAACTAAAAGTATTGATGCACATTTTTTCCTAGTCTATACTATCACCTTTGTGTGCATGTGGTACTGGGAATTGAACCCAGAGGTCACTCTACCACTGAGCTACATCTCCTGTCTTTTTTAAAAAACAATATATATTATTTAATTTTTAATTTTTGATAGGGTCTTAGTTGCTATGGCTAGCCTCTAACTTGCAGTCCTCTTGCCTCAGTCTTCTGAGTATCTGGAATTACAGGTGTGCACCAACACACCTAGCTTATTATAATTTTTTGTGTGTGTATATGGTACTGGAGATTGAACCTAGGAGCATTTTCAGCCCTATTTTATTTTGATTTTGAAACAGGGTCATGCTAGTTTGATGAGAGTCTAACTACTTGCTGAGACTATCCTTGAATTATGATCCTCCTGTCTCAGCCTCCCAAGTACTGAGATTACACACCCAGCTTTACTATATTTTTTTGTATTGGCATGAAGTTTACTAAATGTTACTGTTCAGTTACACACACACACACACACACACACACACACACACACACACACTGTCTACATGGTCATTCTGGGCTCACCTTTCTGGAGCCCTCGTTCTCTTGTGCTGTCACTGGGATGGGTGCTCAGCCACCTAACCTAGCGCTTGTGCTGTACGGGAGCCTGGTTGATATGAAATAAGAACTGAACTTAACAGCATAGCACCAAACACAAGGCAGGTCTTCAGTAGGCATTTATTCAGTGACTGGAAGCCCTGGGGAGAATTCCAACTCGGGTTTTTGTCAATCATCTACTGTCATGTGACCTCTAGTGCCCTTATCCTCCTGTATATGGATTCTTCTAGACCTTCTTAACCCTCCTACTCTTTGCTCTAATCCCCCAGCCTCCCCTCCTGCATACTAATGACGCCCAAACAAGCTGAGGGAGGACAATGTAGGTAGACCCTGGTGATGAGGGCTCCAGGAACTGCAGCAGTCCAGCTGCTCCTGGACCTAGGGTGTATCCAAGCCCCTGTCTTCTGTGGGTACCCCTCAGAGATCACTACATTTGCTTAATATGGTGATGCTTAGTGAAGACAGCTGGGAAGGTCTAACCAGGTTTGAAACGCAAGCACACAGGCCAGGCCAGGAGAGGCATAGTATAGTAGATCATGCAGAAACCATCGAGGAATGTCCACAGTCCAGCCAGAGTCAGCAGCCCTGAACTAGAAACCAGCTAATATCATGATCTCAGGCTGTGCCAAAGAGGTGGAGCCTCTAGGATGTGTGCATCTTAGTGGATTCATCATCTTTGGAGCCCTTGGCCAGTTCTGGGTATTACCTGAAACCTGCTGAGAAAGGGGCCCCAGCTGGCAGGGGATAGGCTGTGTGTGCCACTAGGTCTCCAAAGGGAGGCTATGTAACTTGCAGTGAAGAAATCGTAGAGGATAAGAGAGCTCTGTGCAAATACCTGACCAGATTGAAATCTGAAGGTGCCTATACCAGTGCCCTACTGCTCCATCTGCCAGGGCCAGACTCACTTTGGCAGCACTAGGCCCCACATCAAATCTGCTAGTCTACAGCTAACACTTGCCCCACATCTCAGGCTATGCAAGTTTCTGGACCTCTCCCAGCCTGTTTCTTCATCCATAGAGTGTGATCAAGACACCTTCTTCCCAGGGTTGCTGTGTTAAATAAGATGGGTCACTCAAAATCCCACAGTAGCATGCATGATCATAGGAATCCCCAGAAAGGGTTCATTTGGTTTTCTACCCTTCTCCTGGGGCAGCCAAGAAGCCCAGAAAACCAGCAGTTAAAACAGAGAAAACAGAACTAAGAAAGCCAGTCTTTAGGGAGGATTTCAGTTGTTTATAAAACAGGCCAACACGTTTCCACCTCGTAAGTTCTAAATCCGTCATCCTCAGCTCCCCAGATCTAAGAATAGTCACCCAGTAGAGCCAGCGTGCCATAGCACGCTCTCTCTGCAGGTGACTGAGGAAATGTGTCCACAGCAGCCTGGGTACCTCCTACTCCTGGGGGAGGCGGGAGCACTGGCCTCTGCCTCTTCCCGCCCTGCTATTCCTGAACCTCACCCAGACTCAGTCTCCTCTTCCATACAGACTTGATCCAAATGCCCGCCTCACTGGGCTGCTCCAATGGCTCAATGAGATGCCTGCCCTGATGCAACAGGGGCAGTGGAGAGCAATGGGAAAACCAGCGGGGTCTTTGACACTGCATTGCCCTGCTGTGGGCCTCAGTTTCCTCCTACATAAAGAAAAAGAGATGGATGGAGTTCCAAAGAGATTTCAGAGCAGTCCCCAGCCTTGAAGCTTCAAACCCATCAATTCAGTACATGCTGGGTAGTGTGTATGTGTGTGACAGGGGTGGGGGTATTTGGGATTGAAACCAGGGGCATTCATCTCTGACCTATAGCCCCAGCCCTATTTTAGTTTTTACTTGGAAACAGGGCCTTGCTAAGTTGTGAGGCTTGTCTCAAACCTGCAATCTCCTGTCTCAGCCTCCCAAATACTGGCACCACCGTGCCCAGCTCACATTTTTATTTGTCATCTGTGTGGTTTGCAGGAGGCAGCTGGAGAAGTGAGTCGTCCTCCATGCTGCCCCCCCTCTTTCCTTTTTCTTTTTCTTTTTCTTTTTCTTTTTCTTTTTCTTTTTCTTTTTCTTTTTGTGTGTGTGTGGTTCTGGAGATTGAACCCAGAGGCATGACATTCTACCTCCAAGCTACATCCCCAGCACTATTTTATTCCTTATTTTGAAACAGTCTCACTAAGTTGTAGAGGGCCTCGCAAGTTGCTGTTTGTCTCATCACAGCCTCTGCCCACTGTGGGATGTCCTCACCAGTAGGGGGATTGGGACCTCCAGGAGGATACCTGCTGCATCCCAGGGCAGCCTTCTTGTCACTACAGAGTTCTTTCTGAACTGAGCAGAATCTGCCGTTCTGTGGCTCCTTCTCCCACCTCTGTGGGTTCTCTTTTGGCCTCATCGTTTGTTCATCCGTTCATCCATTCATTCACCCACACACAGTATGTATTGAGCTTTTCTGTGCTGGGATACAGCAGCAAACAAGAGTCTCTACTCTCACAGGACTTGTGTTGTGATCAGGAGGGAGAAATAATAAACAGTAAAATAATAACAGTAGTAATAATAATAGGAGGAGGAGAGTAGGTAAAGAGATAGAGGAGTGGGGATAAATTGCTATCTCATATTGACTGGGAAGCCTTCTTAGATAAGGTAACATTAAATAAATAGCTGAACATTGTGAGAGAATGAACCTGTGGAAATCAAGGGCAAGGGCAATCCAGATAGCTGGGTCAGCAGGTTCAAAGGCCCTGACACGAATCCTGTTTGAGGAACTGAAGTAAGTTTGTCACTGCAGTGATGCCAGCAAAGTGGAACTCTGTGGGACATGATGTCAGAGGGAATGCTGGGGCCACTGAGTGCTTGTTGTAAGAGGAAAAGCCACAGGAGAGCTCTGAACAGAGCAGGGCTGTGTCTGACTTTGGTTCTGACAGGATCACTGAGCTGCGGTGCGGAGAATGGACCATGCCATGCAGTAGGGCAGCAGAGGGCAGTCGGGAAGCCCTTGCAAGGACCACTGGGAGGTGATGGGGCTGATGGGGTGTGGCCAGATTCCTGCCTTACTGCAGATCTTCCTAAATCCCTCCTCTCCAGGCCCATGTCTTTCCTGACCTGGTGGACAGCCACAGCCTCCTCGATGGCCTCCTTGCCTCACCCCCTATCCACCTCTTCCCCCGTTCTCAGGGTAGCCATGAATCCTGGTCTGAAGGAAACCCAGGCCAGCCTGCCCCCATGGCAGCCTACTCTGCAGTAGTTTGGGCCACTTACCCAGAACATCTCAGAATACTCCCTGGTTCAGAAATGGCATCTTCCTGCTGCCTCAGCTTCTGCTTTGAATCCTCAGTGGCCCCAGAAGGTGATAAATAATTATTGAAAGAGCCAGCACTGACCGCGCCTCTTTCCCCAGCCAGGCCCAGTGGACCATTGTCCTCATGGCCATTTTCTATAGGAGCTGCTCCTCGGCTGGGTCATTGTGACCAGGGACAGCCTAACTGCTCTCCACTCCTCAGGCCCGTGGCCAGGAGGCGGATCTGGCCATAGACCAGGGAATAAAGATAAGCAGCCAGGCACAGGAGCAGGGTTAGTGGCAGCAGGCCTCAGCAGGCCGTGTGCCCGCCCTTCCCGTGCTGTTCTCCAGAAGAGCAGGGACTCAGAGATCATGGCAGGGAAGGCCTGGGATCATGTTCCTTTGCAGCCACTTCCTAAGTGTCCATCCCGTGCACCTGAGGACTGATCGATGAGCCAGGCTGCTTCAAGCACCCACAGAGTGGGAAGACAGTTACATGTAGAAATATCTGTTGAACCAGAAGTGGGTATTGTGGATGCTTAGAGAGCTCTTGATACCTTACAAGCTCAGATGAAGTGTAACCTACAGCCTCCCACCATCCCCACATGACCCAGCCCTACACCCAGACACACTATGCCTCTCCAGCAAAATAAACCATTAGGGTCCATGAAGGTAGCTTGGAGTGAGCAAATTTCACTGGGCATTCTCTGTTTAAGACTAGTGAACATTTTTTTTTTCTTGGTACTGAGGATTGAACCCGGGTGCATTCAGTCTTTAAGTCACACCCCAAGCCCTATTTTATATTTAAACAAAGTCTCAATCAGTTGCTGAGGGTCTTACTAAGTTGCTAAGACTGGCCTCCAACCTGCTATCCCCTTGTCTTAGCCTACCAAGTACTGGGATTACAGGTGTGCACCACCATGCCTGGTAAGATTGGTGAACTTTTACTCATCCTTTGAAATCCAGTTAAAAATTAAACTTGGAACTTTCAGTGGCACCAACCTCCTGTCCTCAGTAGAGCACATCTTCCTTTCCTCTGCGCTACCTCTGTCTCTTAGAAGTATGCTGTTATTTTTAATCATCCTGTGTCATTACTTGTTAAAATATTTGAACAATACACAGCAAAGAAAATGACATACTTCCCCCTCCAACTTCTCTGTCTCTTCTTCAAAGACTATTCTCAGGTTGGGGTGTATTCTTTAGGATCTATACATATAAACTACACAGGGACTTTATATAACTTGAATCACATTCTTTCTCTACATTGTTCTGCAACCTATTTTCTCTTAGACATGTCTTTGATACCTACCCATGTCAGCCTATTGAGCTCTACCTCATTATTCTCAATAGCTGTGCATTATTTAACGGTAAGGCCAAGTCCTAGTTTATTGGAACATTCCTCTATTAATGTGCATTTGGGGGTTCCCTAATCTTCTGTGATTACAAATGGTGCTACCATGAACACCATTGTGTGGGGCTCCATGGGTTACCACCTTTTCCCATGGCTGCCTTCCCCAGTAACCTGAGACTCTAAACACACAAATGCAGCTTTTCTCTTTGTGCCTTGTTGTCCCACGTCAGGCCCAAGACACAAAAGGTGTCCACACGATGAAATGAACAGATTCAGTACAGGCTAGAGCAGGACCACGTGAGTGGCCCAGTGACCTCAGGAGGCAGGAGCAGCCTGTAGGGCTGGAGCAGTGAGTTGGGGAAGGGGGAGTGAGGCCCAGAGGGACAGGCCACAGAGGGTCTGGAGTACCTACTATGGGGCCTAGACTCTGAGGCCTAGATGGTAGGGACAGAAAATGTTGCCTGGAGGACCTAATCCAGGCCCTGTTTGGACCTGATTGCCCCCACTTAGGCCAGCCCAGCAGTGCACAGGATAGAGTAACTGTTGCAGTTGTCCAGGCAAGAGGGGGAGCAGCTGAACTCTACCCCATCCCCACGTTGCACCTAGACATGGAGCACTCCAGGAGGTCTGGCTTCTGGGCTCTCACTTGCTGGTCCTCGTTCACAGCAGGGACTCTAGGGACCATCCCACCAATCCACCAATCACTATCAGGAGCCTGGGCTTCCTGTTGAGCTCGAGGGCTGGACACTCATGAGCGTGCCCCAGATCTGCCTGAATCCATCCTCCCTGGCAGGCACCAGCTTCCTGAGCACAGAGCCTTCCTGTGTGCCTGGCATTCAACCTTTGCCCTCCTCTCTCCGCCTGGTATTGCACAGGAGCAGCATGCATGTGGCCAGGGTCCTGCAACTACTTGGAGAAATTTTGAACCCCTGACTCCTCTGGCCACTCTCCCCCAGCGCTCACCAACTGCAGAGGGGCCAGGGAAGCTTCCATTCACTTCCCATCACAGATCCTCTCCCCACATAGGCTGTTCCTCTGTCCTTTGCTTAATGCATAGAAGCAGTGCTCAGGCTTAGGAGGACAGTATAACCAAGGAGGTCCTGTAGGAGACACAGGGCCTATTCTCGTAGGTGCCACTTCTTCTACCTGTGTTAACCCGCACGGCTCCCATCGCCTCTCTAGAAAACAGGGATGGTATCAGATTGCTCCTCCAAGCTTGTTGTGAGCGCTCAACAAACTCATCAAGTTCCAATCATAGGACCTGAAACATGAGTATCCAGGGATTCTGTCATCGTCTGTCACGGGGCTTGGAACTAGTGAAGGAGCTTGAGATTGGGGAGTTCTTGATTCTAGTCCTGACTAGAATGGCTGTGTGGCCACAGATCAGTCATTTTCCATCTTTGAGTTTACTCACCTCATCTATAAAATGGAGGTAAAAATACCTCAGAAGGCTGCCTTGAGAATGAAGGTGACATCTTTAGGAAACAAAGAAGCACCATTCCTAGGTTGCCCCCGCAACCTCATGGTCAGAAGTGGTGGCCACAATTCCAGCTATCACATCCATATTGCTAGTGACAGGATGGAGGAGAAACAAGAAAGGCCAAAGGGCATATTCCCCCAACTCTCTTTCAAGGGAGATATTACAGAACATTTCAGCCTGAGCCTCATTGGCCACACCCAGCTGCAAGGGAGGCTGGGAAATGCCATCTTTGTTCCGCAGTTCAGAAGACAGCCAAGAAGCTCTGCCACACATGTCAGGTGTTTTTCCCTCCTAGGCACAGCCCTCCAGCAGACACGCTCCCCCCTCCCTTGCTCTGGGCTACAGTCCCAGCACCATAAGGCCCTGAGAGGACCCAGGTTGCCAAGAAGCTCAGGCGAGTGTCACAAGGCCCGAGCAGATTTGGCCACTGTGTCCAGCTTGTGCCAGGACCCTGCCAGCCTGAGGTTCCGCTGCCCGCAGGGCTCTTAGGCTGAGTCGTGTCATGGGCCACGAGCTCTGTCACTCACCACAGGCTTGACTGAGCCCCATGGACAGGGAGCCTTGACTCCAGGAGGCTGGGGAGCCCCTTGGTCACTGCAGAGCTCTCTGCCCTCAAGCCAGCAAAGCCTATCTCCATCAATCAGGTGGGAATGTGGGGTCCTCAAGGACCTGGCGTGCGCCAGGCACACTGCAGAGAGTTCTCTGTAAGCTGGAAGTCATCCTCTCGCCCACCTGCTTTGGAAACTGGATGTTCTGTCCTCTAGCTGGCTGAAGGAGAGGCTCACCACAGACTGCGCTCCTTTCTCCAGCTCCTATAGGAACACAGCCTGCATGGCAGCCACTTGCCAAGCCAAAGAGCTTTCCTTCTTCACTGCATCCAACACGTGGCCCCAAGTGAGGCATGTGTGGGGGTGACGGGCCGTTCTGAGGGGGCTCATGACTGAAAGATGTCCTTCCGCCAGGGAGATGAGCACCCGTTTGCTTTCTGAGCATAACTCCTCAGTTGTTTGCTGCAGGGGGTTGTTCAAAACATTTGGAAAGCCCACACTTCTATCATTCCACCCTGAGCCTTCCCATCTGCCGCCGCCCTCCTCTCCTGTGTGCCTTTTGCCGCTGGCTTGGCCTTCCTTGCCATTTTACCCCACCCAGGGTCTGCCTCCTGTGTGAGTATGAGCTGTTGCCATGTGTCAGGCACTGCTCTGGGACATTAATCTTCCTCTTGGAAACCCTGTGAGGTAGGTGGGGACCTAAGTGCCGTCCTCACACAAATGTGAGGTAATGTGAGGCCCAGGACAGCAGCACGTGGTCCATAGTAAATAATACACTGGATAGTAGGTCCCTCCCAGAGGCCAGCAAACTGCCCACTCTGACCTGGGGCCTGTTTTTATATGAAGTCACCAGGTATGAATGACTTCAAAAGAGTTGCAAAATAAGAGAAGCATGTGACAGAATTTAACATGGCCTTCAAACCTAAAAATGTTTCCTACTTGCCCTTTATAGAATAAGTCTGACACACCCAAGCACACAATGTGCAGAGTTTAGTACATATTTGGAGGCCATACTACCTGGATTCTAGAACCACAGTCTTGTTATCTATAAAATGAAAATTGTGTATTGAATGTGGCTGCCTAATAGAGTTGTTAGGATTAAAACATATAAAGCACATAACCCAAGTAAGCTTTCTTTGGAAGTATTAGGAAGAGATTTCTAGGCCTTTGCCAGGCTTCTCAACCCAGCGAGCATGGAAGTCCTGGCTCTGGGCCTCCAGGCCTCTAGCTATCCCAGCCCTGAGCATGGCTTCCTTAGAGCATATTCCCTTTGGCAGGAAAAGAGGGACTTGCCAGCTGCCCATCCTGCCTTGTCCTGCTGGGAGGTCATCTCTGCCTTCCTCCCACCCCATCCCCGCTGACAGTCAGCTGCGCCACTCACCAGGGTCGGGCACAAAGCCCACACCAGGTGCCTGACTGGACCTGAAGGTACTGAGGCTCCTCCACTCCCTGCCACGTGCCTGAGATCACCTGGGCTGCAGCGCCTGGTTGACAGCGGGAGACGGCCCGCGCCCAACCTCTCGCTGTGCACTTCCTTGCTTCCTCCTTTGCAGGCCAAACGACAGACATCTGTGTTTCCCCAAACCCAAGCTCTTGACCAGTGATTGCCTTCCTATATGGAAGAAGGACAGGAAGTGTGATCCTGGGGCCCATCCAGCCTCCCTCCTTGAAAGAGTGGGCTGCAAAAATTTTAGGTGAATAATTAGCTAATTATAAAGATTTAAAAGTCACATATCAGAAAATCAAGTGAATGTGTTCTGATCTGGATAAAGATAGGCATTCAGTTCTTATCAGCAATGGAAGAAACTGAACATAAAAGATTAATAAATTTTACTATATAGATCCTTTAACATATGTGTATTGAAAGGTCTCTAACACAATAATTAAACCAATTGAGAAAAAAGCATTAATGTCAGAGAAATAATATTTATGGCACAAAAAGAATAAGCTTAAAAGTCTTCAAAGCAACAAAGCTCTTAATAGATAACAATAGTTGGAAGTACTTACGTAGTATGTCATGTCAGGTACTGTTCTAAGTATTGTACACATATTTACTCATTTAATCTTTGTAAACAATGAAGATGCTCTTGCCCCATTTAACAGATAAAGAAACTGAGGCACAGAGAACTAAGTAACTTTTTCAAGGTGACACAGCTAATAAATGGAGGTATTGAAAAGAGATTTCTGGATCTTTGCCAGGCTTTGCACAGCCCACCTAGCAGCCGCTTGCTGAGCCAGAGGCCTCGCTGTTGTCATTGCCCAACCGTGGCTCTAAGTGAGGTGAGTAAACAGGAGCTGCAAGGCCATTCTGAAGCGCTGGGGAGCTCAGGACTTAGAGCCGTTCTTCTGCTAGAGGCATGAGTGCTTCTTTGCTTTCTGAGGACCATCAGGTCATCTGAATCTTGGGTGTGAGCACTTAAAATCTTGTATACTAACCAGGAAACAAGATATGAAGCAAGCGAGGGAGGCAGTACAAGTATTTGAAAACTTAAGAATTAATTTTCAACTTTAGCAGTAATCAAAGTACAAGTTAAAACAATGCGATACCATTTTTGTCTTCAAATTAGAAAGGATTTTTAAACATTACAATATTAATAAATACTGGCAATGCAAGAATGAGACAGAGACTCCCACAGATAGCTGAAGTTGTATTCAAGTGGCTTTTCTGAAAAGTATTCTGGCAGCACTCAAAACAGTACTCAGGAGTCTCAAGAATGTCTATACCCTTTGACCAGAAATTCCCATTCTAAGAATCTAATTGAGAAAATAATTAGAGAGAGCAGCAAAGATTCATGCATAAAGATGTTCATAGCAATGCTATACAAAATAATGAAAAATTAGAAACAACCTAAGTATCTGATAATAGGAAACAGGTTAAGTAAATTGTTTAATCTTCATAATGGGCAATTAGGCATCCATTATAAATAAATTTGTATAATAAAAGACACCATAAACAAAGTGTAGAGACGCACTACAGAATTCTGGGAGAAGACACTGCAATGCTCACAATCACAGGGAGAATTATATAAACAAAAGAATACACAAAGAAAACTTACAAATCAGTAAGAAAAAGGCAAACAGCCAAAGAACAAACCAAGCAAAGAACGTAAATAGGCCATCCACAGGAGGTGTGGCTAAGAAACAGGAAGCAAGGCGTGGCTCTATAAGGAAAATGTAGACCCACTAAATATACTTATTAGAATAGCAAGAATCTAAAGGCAAGGTTACAGGGGGAAATTCCTATCCATTACTGATGGCAGTGTAAAGGACTACAGCCACTTCGGAGAGCTACTTGGCTGTACTTAGCAAAATTAAACATGTAAATTGGGCATGATGGTGCATGCCTGTAATCCCAGTGCTTGGGAAGCTGAGACAGAAGAATTGCAGGTTCAGAGCCAGCCTCAGCAACTTAGGCCCTCAGCAATTTAGGGAGACCCTATTTTCAAATAAAAATAAAATAAAACTGAGGGTGTAGCTCAGAGGTAGAATGCCCCTGGTTTCAATAGGAAGGAAGGAAGGAAGGAAGGAAGGAAGGAAGGAGGGAAGGAAGGGAGGGAAAGGAGGGAGGGACATGTTCAAAGATGTTCTTTGAAGTACTATTTATAGTAACAACCATACTTTTATTATTGTATAATATTATTATATGATATATTGTATAAAAGTAGCAACAATTATTATTATTTATTAAATAAATGTCCATCCTAAGGGAAACAAGTAGGATGTGGTTTTACATGATGAGACACTATGAGCAGTTAAAATGAATGAGTTGGATCTATAACTGTCAGCTCAGATAAATGTCTAAGACAGTGCTGAACATTAAGAACAAGTCACACAAAAGTTACACATTTTGGGTGATGCTGTTTTTGTAAATATTACAAATCAATAAGAAAAAGGCAAATGACCAAAGAACAAAACAAGCAAAGAATGTAAATAGGCAGTACATAGGAGACCTGGTTAAGAAGCATGAAGCAATGCTGTGGCTCTCGAATAAAGAAGTGCAAAGGACTAAAGTTACTTTTTAGTATAGCGAGAATCTAAAGGAGATACTTGGAGTGATAGTTACAGATCCAGCTCATTCATTTTAACTGTGGATAGTGTCTCATTATGTAAAATCATATCCTATTTATCTGCTTCCCTTGGGATGGACAGTTCTTTAAGAATAACTGTTGTTACTTCTCATACAACGTTATAACATATATATTATACAACAATAGTAATTCAAATATGGTTGTTATTATGAATAGTACTGCAATTAACATCTTTGAACATGTCTCCTTAGCTATTTGGCTAATAAACATAAAAACAAAATATTACATAGCACTTAAGAACACACATGTAGAAAAACATTCAGTTGTGCAAATAATGTATACCAACTTCAAAATAGTGCTTCCTTTTGAGACAGAGAGATGGACAGAGGAGGGGCTTTGACTTTATTTTCTTTAAGGGAAAGGTTAAAGCAAATATTTCAGAATGTTAACTCACGTTCTAAATTTGGGGGAGGATATGTGTCTCAAATTATTTTCTGTACTTTTCTGCATTATTGAGCTATTTCGAAATCTCATCATTATTTTAACTGACTTTTCTTAATAATTTGCAATACTATCCTATGGAGAAATGTTTGTAGTATAATGTTATGGTGTTTTAAAAAGTAGGACAAGCCGGGTGTGGTGGCGCACGCTTGTAATCTCAGTACTTGGGAGGCTGAGACAGAAGGATCGCAGTTCGCGGCCAGCCTCAGCTACTTAGTGAGGCCCTCTGCAACTTAGTGAGACCCTGATTCAAAATAAAGAATACAAGCCGGGCGTGGTGGCGCATGCTTGTAATCCCCGTGCTTGGGAGGCAGAGACAGGAGGATCGTGCAGGTTCGAAGCTAGCCGCGCACGCTGGCTTAGGAGACCCTGTTTCCAAATAAAAATGTAAAAATAGGTCTGGGAGTGTAGCCCGGAGATAGAAGGGCTTCCAGGAACCCCAGTACCACCAAAAAAAAAAAAAAAAAAAAAAAAACCAAAAAAAAAAACCAAAATAAAGAATACAGACTAGGGCTGGGGGTGTAGGTCAGAGGTAGAATGCCCCTGGGTTCCATCCCTAGTACACAAAACAAAAAGCAGGACAAAATATACACTAATTTACATATTTTAGCTGGGCATGGTGGTACATTCCTGTAATCTCAATACTTGGGAAGCTGAGACAGGAGGATTTCAAGTTCTAATCAGCCTTTGCAACTTATACCCTGTTTCAAAATAAAAAAATAATAATAAAATGGGCTGGCAGTGCAGCTCAGTGGTAGAGGACCCCTAGAGTTCCCAAGTACTTTATTGTGTGTGTGTGTGTGTGTGTGTGTGTGTGTGTGTGTGTAATTATACATACATATATATTGTAAATTTCACAAAAGTTTGAAAGAAATATACAAGATATTCATAGTGCTGAACAAAGATTCTACCTCAGCTTTTTTGTACATTCGTATGTGTTTTCATTTTTTTTCTTGCCATGAAGATGTATTATTTTTATATCTAGAGGAAAACATTAAAATGACTAAAGGAAAGGGTGAGGGCTTCTTCCCTGGAGGACACAGGCCTAGGAAAAAGGCGTGGCAGACGGAAGGCCCTGGTCGTCAGTGCCAGGGCCTGAATGCTGGCATGGCCCTGCCTGGCTGTGTGACTCCGAGTCCCTTCATCCTTTTGTGCATCCAACAAACACTGACTGCGTTCCAGGCACTGTGCTAGAGAATCAGTCACCAAAATCCACCTTCCTCCCCTTACCACAGAGCATATAGCTCATAAGTAGGGAAGTCGACACATCTCCACATACATCACTATAAAGTGAAGGGTCCTCGTGAAGAAGGGGTGCAAGGACAATAACAAGAACCCAGTTTGGGATGGACGCCCAGAGGATCTGGCCTCTAAGTGATTCTTAGAGTGGAATCCAACGCCTCAAGGTGTATGGAACCTCCCAGAAGTGTGGACTTGGAAAGAAAGCACACACATATATATATGGAACTGGAAGAAGCCAGGTTTGGGGTGCAGTGAGTGTGGGAGAGAGTTGTGCAAGGTAAGACCAGCAAGGTACCTGGAGCCAGATCACAGGCCAAGGAAATGCCTCCTGAAGTACCGCAGGAAGTCAGGAAGGAAGGAAGCAAGGAAGTGATGTACAATTAGATTTGCAGTTGTCAGAGGTCACCTGATGCTCTTTGAAAATCAGAGTGTCTAGGTAGTTAGCTGGCTGTTAGCATGGCGCAGATAGGAGAAAACAGTCGTTTGGATGAGGGTGGTGGCAGTGGAGATAGAGATGTGGTAAGGAGATCTTGGACACAGAGACAGCAGGTCTTGGTGATGGATTGTACATCTGGGTGATGGTAAGCAAAGGCTCAAGAGGGATCCAGGACTGGGGCATGAGCAGTTGTGGGGTGGTAGGGATGGGAACCACTGAGACGAGAGCGGTCATGGGGTGGGGACAGTGGGCATGCCACCAGGTGCCATGGAGCATTGGTTTCTGCCTGTGTGCACTGGGGTTCACAGTGGCACCTGTACCTTTAAGGTGAGTGTTCAGCTCTACTGTCCAAACCCACTCTACAGCGGTCTTCCCTTTCCTTCGCAGGTGGGGCATGTCACTCCTGGGGCTGGAACGAGCATGGCATGTGTGGGGATGGCACTGAAGCCAACGTCTGGGCCCCAAAGCCCGTGCAGCTTCTGCAGTCAACATCTGGACTCCTTGTGGGATGTGGAGCTGGCCACTCCCTGGCCCTCTGTCGGCTGTTGGCACACCCTACCCTGGGCCAGGATCCCAAGGTCATCTGCCCTTCCCTGGAGGTCATGGAGGACACTGAATCTCAAGAAGCCATGGACAAAGGGAGAAACAGGAAGGAAAAGCAGTCAGAAACTTCAACCCAAAGCCAATCTGACAGGTCCAGAAATGGAGGACTTTGACAGACAACCTTTAATAAAGTGGCTTTTCCTACCAAGAGTTTTGCCAGAGACTCACTGTGCTGGGTTGTGGGGTTTTCCTGAGAAGCAAGCAGGGGCAACACTGGTTCAGCTAACCCTGAATCAGGACAATGGGTAGCTGCTTGCCCGGTGTCCAGGCTTAAGAGACTGTGTCCTTTCTCCTTAGTAGATGAGAGTGAGAGGCTAGGTCTCCATAAACAGGTATGGAAAGCTAAAACTCCAGACTAAGGCTTCAGCCTCTCCTTGCCTGGTAGAGAAAACATCAAGCCCTAGCCCTGGGGTTGTTTAGGTCCAGCAGCTTTTATTCAGCAAGACAGAGGGTCCCTGTGCCATTCTTGGAGCAGCCACAAGCCTCTGCTGGGCTTTATTCTCCACCCAGAGCTTGTATTTTGCCTGTTGAAGGATACTGAGGTTCTCTGCCTAGAGATTTGGAAAGGGACGCATTCTTGTCTTGATGCCTAGGGCCATGGGAGAAAGCTGGCAGGGGTGTGGGGGAGATGATCAGTGCATAGAAAGATAAATCTTCTGAGGAGACCCATCAGAGGAGATTTCCAGGACAGACAAAGGAGTCTAGAATCAGTGACTCACAGAAGACTTATCTTCATCTAAGCCAAGCAGGACTCTGGAGCCAAACCGTATGACGGTAATGGCCCAGCCAGATAGTTTGAGGGTTGGGGTCTGTGGTGGCTAGGCTCCAGTGGCTTTAAGAAATTACAGAATCCCAAGACATCAAAGCTGGAGGACTCTTAATCACCATCTAGCCTAGTGCCCTTCAAACTGCATTCTTCGGAGCCCTAAGAGTCTCCTGAGAATTCAGTGGCTCCCTGATGGACTCTGGGTCAAGGAAGCCAAGTAGAGAAAGGTCTGGATGCCCATCTCCACCTCATTCAGTGGCTTTTATGTATTACATATTGGGCTTCACATAAGATTTCATGTGATAAGGGAGTGCTTGAGAAAGTTTCAAAACTGCTAATATTATCCAACACTTTCATTGTTCATATGGGAAAACAGAGAGGGACCATCTCAAGGCCATAGACATCACTCATGGTCCAGGGTCCTGAGTGTATGGATGAGGACAACCCTGAGCTTCCCAGGCTTGAACTTAGAGACCACCCACAGCCATTAGCACCTTAAACACCAATGCATAGAGTCCTGCTCCCAATATTGCACCCTGGAAATATGGCTGCCTTGGCTGGCAAAACCCTTGATCCCCACCTCCCAGAACTAACAGAGGCCAGTACAGCTTCTCTGCACACTGAGCTGGGCTGGCTAGAGTGACGAAGGCCACAGAGGTGGCCCAGAGGTGATCCATACTGTAGGAAGGGCAAGGATAACTGTATCCTTAGACTCTTAGAACTGAGTCAGATCCTTCTTGAAGCACGCAGGGCAGCCGATAGTCAGTCCATAAATGGAAGCATGAATGGCTCTTGGCACCAGGAGACACCATAGACTACCCCATCACTTCAGGGCCTTCCTCTCGCCCTTCCTGAGAGAGAGCAGTGTCGACAGAAGGGCTTTCCCTAGGTCACGTCACTGGTTGGCTATGATGAATGTCTGGAAGTACTTGTCATATGATGAGTAACAAGGTATTGACAAGTGTCTCCTGGGTTGTTTTTTTTTTTTTTTCTATACCCCTTCTTTGATTGCTAGTGCTCATTCTCAGACTTTGTAGATATCTAATCCTCCATTACTAATATACCATGAGTTCCATGAAAACAAGGGGCTGGGTCTTGGCCAGTTCTAGGACCCCTTCACCAAGACTTGGTCCTAGTACAGAAGTGCCCAATAAATGCAAACGAATGAATTTATCAGCACACACTTTGACCACCATGCAGTGGGGAGGTTACATGAGTGATACGCTCATTCCTACTCATCTTCTGTTCTATCCCATTTACAAATGTCTGAGAAGTTTGCTATGGATATCATAGCTGTTTGACAGTCAGTTAATGTCAGTATCTTCCACCTGGTTCTCTATTTTGAGAAAATACCCACTCATTTATTTTTTTCAGATCAACTAAGGAAATTAGCCATCACATTCCTCCCATGTGAGAAGGAAGAATGGGGAGAGAAGAGAGTCTGACCCCCCAGAGTGATTGGTGAAGATCCAGCATAAACCAGATGTTGGGGGGATGTTTCCATCCCTACTTGTCATTCTCACTCTCCCTTCCTAATCACAGACACCCCCATCTTCCCTTGACCCCACTACCGCCACTATCCTTGGCCCCAGTGGGTTGTGAGGAGCATCAGACCAACTTTAAATGCAATGGTGCTTGGAAATGATGAATCCAGGCCAGTGTCTCAGAATAAAAGCCTTCCCACCATGCCCCGGGCAGCCTCACCTTCTGGAGCAGGTGACTTAGCAATCACCTAAAGCTGAGAGGTAGCAGTTGGAGTCAGTGGGCAAGTAGTAGGGTATTAGGGTAGGTGGTCTACCTCCTGAGGCACAAATGAGGAACTGCTACAAGATCAGAATCTCATGGTGCCTGGGACACACAGGGAGGTGGGCATGAGCAGAGGGGAGGGGAGGGAGGCTGGCAGCCTTGCAAGTCAGTTGAGGGAGTTTGATGTTCATTCGTAGAGCAGTATTGCAGCAAGAGAGTGAGGTTGTCCAGCTGTGTCTGGGAGAGACTCAAAGCAGATGAGAAGCCGCCTCTTCTGTCGTACCAGGGTGCTTCATAAATAGGGAAGGAGGCCATGTCCTGAGGGTCTTGGATTTAGAACCAGCAACTCTAGTATTCCCATCAGTTCTGCTTCTAAGGACCAGCCCCAGAAAGTCTTCAGTTAGCTTGAGACTATTTAACTTAAGCTCTACAGTTAAAATCTTGACTTCATCATTTATTGGCTATGTGGTTTGGGGATAATTATTTTACCTCTACATACCTTGTTCTCTTGTCTCTAAAATGGGGCTACTGTTGCGAGCTATCATTAGACAATATCTGTAAAATGCCACTGCGCACCCCGGCATGGTAGATGCTCAGTGTGTTTTAGTCTCCTTTCCCCAGTAGCTAACTGTGCTCATTAAAACCTAAGTTCCAAAGCCGGGCGTGGTGGCGCACGCTTGTAATCCCAGCATTCGGGAGGCTGAGACCGGAGGATCGCGGTTTGCAGACAGCCTCAGCTACTTAGTGAGGCCCTCTGCAACTCAGTGAGACCTGGTTCGGTTTCAAAATAAAGAATACAAAATAGGGCAGGGGATGTAGCTGGGAGGTCAAATGCCCCTGGGTTCTATCCCCAGACCCGCAAAACAAAACAAAACAAAAAACATGTTCCAGATGAC
Source organism: Muscardinus avellanarius (assembly GCF_963383645.1). NCBI lineage: Eukaryota > Metazoa > Chordata > Mammalia > Rodentia > Gliridae > Muscardinus > Muscardinus avellanarius. The sequence goes on along the minus strand of NC_137786.1, from coordinate 192,897,522 downwards.
TTGGAGCTGTTCACCAGAGGCTTTTCTTTGCTGGGTACCATAAACATTATTCTCCCTGCAGCAGCCAGGCTGCTTGGCTTTCACACTGGAGACTTATGAATGATTGCCATAGCCTATTAGCCACATAACTCCTGGGCAGAGGCTCCATTGATTCCATACCTTCGGCCCTTAAAGTTCACAGGAAGTTGAGGCAAGTAATTAAAAGGGGATGAGAAATTATTAGATAAAAATTTAGCATCCATCTTAAGCCTCCCACCCAACTACCCACCCATTGGGTAGATCATTCACCCCGGCCATGCTGGGAGGTGTCAAGGCAACCGAAACCAGCGGGAGACCAGCACTCATTTGTTTGTGGCCCTAGGAAGATTGCTCTCCCCTCTGGACCTCATTTTATCATCTGTAAAATGCTCAGAGGTAACTACCCTGAGGTAGTTGAGGCTCTTTCCACCTGAACATTCTTAGAGTCCCTTAATGTATAGGAAAAGGATTAGATTCTCCACTATAACCCCCCAGCACACACACACACACACACACACACACACACACACACACACACATCAACATCTTGTGAACAACCCAAACAAATCAAGATCCCTAGAAGAGGACTTTACTTTTTCCAAGATGCCCTCAGGCTAACAGGGGTATTCAATGAGGTGGTCCATTGTACCAGGCCTTGCAAGGATACAGCTGGCTAAAGTCCTCAGACCTGACTGTCAAGCCCCTGCCTCTGGCTTCATCAGAAAAGTGGCCTAAGGAGGGAGATGACCACAGTCTTCATGAAGGTGGGGCGGGGGCCCTGACATTCACCCCAGATACTGCGCTCCTATCCATGTCCTCACAGGAGTCTCCTATAAAAGAAGAGCCCTGAACTTCCAAAGAACACCTCTTACTTGGAGGTGGCCTGCATTCTCTCTTCTGTATTTCTTACTTTGTTAAACAAATCTCTATGTCTTTGACTGATATGTGCTGAAATTCTTTTCCATCATGTAAGTCAAGGACCTCGCAGAACCTGAGTTGAGAAATCAACCTCCCATGACAGCCAGATTCAGGGATCCATCAATATTGGCATGATTCATGAAAACGTTTCCATGTCAAGTGAACCCCCTGGAGGATGTACTGGTGTTTATTTCAAGTCTTCAAACACCCTGCTCCTGAGAACTGCTTCCCTTCCCTGGCCCAACAGAATGTGCAGCCCAAGGGGTCACCCTGCCCATCCAACCTGCAGGGGGCAACTTCCTCCATAGGACCCGTCTTCCTCACAGCACGGCAATAGCAAGCACCTCAAGATGGGTCCTTGAAACCAGAGTAGCCACGGCCAGGACTTCCCCCAGTCCCACCACAGCGGACCAGAGGCCAGAGCGGAATCAAGACACTGCCTGAAGGCAATAAAAACCCGAATCCGTGCTTCATCTCAAAAGTCAGCTTTTTATTACCGGGGCCAGGGCCCGGGGAGGTGGTTGAGTTAAAGCTTCGTTGCTCTTTCCAGGAAATGTTGTGAGCTGCAGCGAAAGCTCGAGATGTTGCATTTTTTTTCAACTCAAGCATGTGTTTTTCAAAAATATCATCCTCCCCCCACCCCACCACTAATTTTAGAATCAGACCAAAGCCAAGCTACTGTCCTCTGTTTCTGTTAGGAAAATACTATATTTATTCAAGATGCAGAAGCGTGTCTCTGCAAACCTCCAATTGCTTCAGGAAAACAAATCTGCTTTAGACTATACAGAAACCATGATACAAAATTTATTTCATGCTCAAATTGCTTTGCATAACATTGGGCATGCAGGGTTTTTTTTCTTTTTCTTTTTCTTTTTTTTACTCTGAAGAACTAAATTGCATACAATGCCACGTTGTGCCTTGTCAAGGTGGAGGAGGAATCCCCCTCCTGTGGTCCTGAACTCTGGGTGCTCTACATCCTGGTTTTAAAGTAACACTTGGAAAAATCCATACGGTGCTGATTATTTACTATGAACAAATTGTTATGGAAGTTGGTCGCACTGGATCTACACACCAATAAGATGAGAGAATCAACCTAGGCTAGCCGCTGTCAGGGGTCTTGGAGTTGCAGGCATGCCAAACAGAGGGAAGAAGGCAGCAGTGCGAGTTTCCACAATTCTATTTTGGAGCAAAGTTCTCGGTTTCCATGTCAGAGATGAACTATGAAGTTGAGGTCAATATGACCGATGACTGACGGACTGCCCTTTTTGGAACCTTTACTCTTGATCATGTGTACAAAGAGAGAAGCAATCCATTCCCCCATCCCCTCCTTCCTCCCAGGGTTCTCCACTCCCGGAAATATACAGGTCTCTACAGAACGCTGGTACAGTTTGGCTCCAACAATGTGTGTGAAAGTAAAGAGCTTTGAAAGAAAATAGAGGACTTTTGCTTTTTCTCTTCGTTATTGTTGTTGTTTAGGGTAATCATACAGTTGCAGGGGGTCGGTGGGTTTGGTGTTGCTGGGTTTTCTGTTTAACTTCATGCAAGTCATGCTAAGGAACCCCTCCACCCCCCTCCCCAAATAAAATAAAATTTTAAAAACTGAAAAGAAGGAAAAGAAATCCTCTACGGTCAGTTACCATTTGGCCGTAGGAAAAGCTACGTCCGTCCTAGTACAATGCCTGGGCCACTCGGACTCGTCCGTCCGGCAAACCTGCATGGCGTGAATTTACTCTGTCCGAGGGTGAGGAGGGGCTGCAGGTCCACCCAGATGCTTAATAGCCACCAGTGTCCTCGGCCAAGCCGCCTGGTCAAGTCACTCTCACAGCCTCTGTCGGCATATACTTAGCAATGACAGGGCTTTCTTTGCAAAGATCTGTATGTAAAGAATACAATTAACACTTGAGCTTCTCTTCTTGGCTTTCCCATCCCGCTTGGTACTTAGTTTGTACAGAAGGAGGAGGAAAGATAAACAGCCGCATGCAGAGGCAGGCAGGTTCTTCTCCACATGGCTGGTTTCCCATGCAGCGAGCCAGCCCAGCAGCCTCCTTCTCTCCCTCCTGGGGGAACGGGTGGAGTCCCTAATTCTACTCTGCATCCCAACACCAGGACTCAAAACATCTGCAGGGCTTATGGCTCAGAATTAGCCCGAGAAAAGCAAGTCCTTGGTGGCTGTCAGGACTCCAGGAGAACAGGGGCTGGGTGCACAGAGCTGGGGTCCTTCACTCTTGACACCTAAGCCCATGTGAGCTTGAGGAATAGGTATCACCTCTGGACAGTGGTTGCTGCTGGGCTCCCGAGCTGCTACAGGGAGATGGGGCTACTTCTGGCCCACATTCCCTGGGCTTCTGGTAGCACAGTAGAAACTGTCCTGTCTGTTCTTTTAGGCCACACTGACTAACCCAACATTCAAGATGAAGAAAACAAGCAGCCCCTGAGGCCTTACTGGGCAGGGCACAGCCACTGGGTGCAGTCTCACTGTGTCTCCCTCACTCCCCAGGGTGGCCTGGCTCCTGAGCGTTCTAGAGACTCCATCTGGGAGAACACCATTGCAAAGGCGAGCAGCAGGCCCATCCGTGGACAGGGCCAAGGATGGGGCCCTCCCCACAAAGGGCAGCCTCCGCCATGCAGCACCATGCGGGGAGTGGTACGCCGCACCGAGGTCCAAGGGACCTCCAGGCAGGGCGGAGAAGCAAGGACCCGCCGAGCTCCCTGGGCACAGCTAAGTCTAGTGACCAGGAAGTCTTTCCCTCATCTCAGTGGAGGCTGTCTCTCCTCTTCTAGGTCTGCTTTGATCTTAAAGTCTGTTTTCTCTTTGAGTCTGGTCCTACTACTTTAAAGACTGGAGCAGTTGACAGAGGCCACAGGCTGCACCAACTATTCTCTCAAAAACCCAACTCCTTGTCTACCGAGCCTGCTCCCCCCATCGCATGCATTGGGTGAGCGTGTGAGGCACTCTAAGACATGCACAAGCTACCCAGCCTGTCTGCGCACCGAGAAAGGCTTGCCCCACCTTCCGGGCCTGCTGGGCCTGGAGCCTTCTGGGCCCCTCCCCAGCCTTTCCCCAGCCCATGCCCAAGCTCTGGTACAAGCTCTTCTAGCAGGGTCAGCCTGAAGTTCTGACTGCAAGGAGACCTTGAGCGAAGGCCAGCACTGGCCTCAGCCTTCACCAACCACAGGGGCGCAGACCACACTGGAGCAGTGGCCAGTGGGCACTGGCGATGGAGGTCCTGCCCACCTACATTCTCCAGGCAAAGTTCTTTACCTGCCACTAGCCACATTCTAACTGGCACCTACCTTACCTCTGCAGGGACAATGGCATCCCCAAGGCCTGAAGCTACCTCTCTCTCTATGCTCCTCCCCTACCTGTGGCTTCTCTTAAAAGGATGCCTCTTCCTTAACATGGGTCTCAGGTAGTTAAGCTTAAAGGGCTCCGGCCAAGCCAGGCCTATCTCACTGCCTTCCTCAGACAGGAGAAAGGAGAGATCATTTTGCTTTCTGGACCTAATCTGCTCCTGCCAAAGCAGCCTGGAGAAGTTAAGGCTCCTCCTGTATCCCTGGGTGCTGGTACCCCAACCTTAAGATCCTTGTCCACAGTCAGCGGGCTGTGCTAAGCCCCTTTCTATCACTTAGCTCAGTACCAACTCACAGCTGCCTGGGCCTCAGGCCTTTCTGCCAGCGTGGCATCCCACCTGGGAGAAAGAGGCTCAGACCTCCTGGGGGATTCCCTTCATCCTTGCCCCCTTAGTGTGCCTGCCTACCCCTCAGCACCCCTTGCCCGCCGCCCTGCCCACCCTCCGCAGGAGCGCGAGGCGGGCCCGGCCGATGCACGCTGCTCCAGCTTCCTCTACATACCCTTTCTCATTCCTCCACCAGGTGGGCACGCGTACTCCCCGGTTGATAAGAGGAAGCAGGGTCCGTATCTCTCGCGGGTGCCTGAGCGCGTAAAGGGCAGGCCCTCATCTGGAGTGAGGGCCTGGTCTATGTGGGGGCAGTCTTCGTTCGCCAGCGCGGCCTTCGCCACCTCCCCATTCAGTTTGGAATCTTCAAACATATAAGCAGAAGCTATTGAGACACTGAAAACTGTTTAGTGAGGGGGGGATAGGCCAGAGGTGGGGCAGTTGACAAAGGGCTCCCCATCCCTGAGGACAGAAAAGCGTGCAGGCCGCGGAGGAGGGTGCAAGGCCGGGGCCACCCGCAGGCTGCCCACGGTTCAGGGAAGAGGGGCTCCTGGGTTTGCTCAAAGTTTGCAAAAAGATGAGTTGGTGATGGGCCCAGCATGCAGAGCTGGGGGCCAGGCCCAGAGCCCAAGCCAGGGCCGATGAGACAGGATGGTGTAGATGCAGTCATGGGGAGAGGGTCAGACACAGAATTCAGGGAGAAGACAGACAGACACCCAGAAATGCTCCAGTCCAGAGAGGCGGTCACTCAGGCCCCTCTGCTGCTGACCAGAGCCTGGCTGCCTCCTACCAACATCCAGCCAGTCACTCAGGCCTCCCTAGCCCCATCCTACCCTGAGCAGCTCTGCTCCACTCTGGCTCCTCTGACCCGTTGGTTCCTGCTTTCACCCCCCCATACACTCTACCTGAGCACTCACCCACTGCCGCCAACACACACACTCCATATGGACCCCATCTGCTCATTCTGATGCCACATGTCCTGTACAGACCAGGACTGCTCACACCTATTCTTTCCCCATAAGAACCAGTCTGGTCACACAGTAACCCTGTCTCCTGTACAGACTAGGCCTGGCCACACTTTCTACTCTGTCCCCACAAGAACCCAACCTGGTCACTGTGATTCCCCATCCCCTGTACAGACTAGGTCCAGTGGCACCTTCTACTCCGTCCCACACTGGGATCCAGTCCAACCAGTCCTTGTGCTCCGTCCCCAGGCAGACCCCCACTGATCACTCAGTCCACTCGGCTCCCCACACATACCCAGCCAGTGTCTTTCCTCGCATGGCCCAGCAGGCCTGGTCAGCCGGCACAGGCACAACAGGGATGTATGCATGAGGCTGTGACGCGGGGGCATGCACGTGGGAGGAGCTCCCATTTCTGTCTCCTCTGTCAGTGTCCCTGGCAAAGCGGAGCAGATGGAGGTGTAAAAGACGACAGCGGCTGATGGGCTCAGGTGGCGAAAATTCGAGTCTCGGCCTCTGTAGTAGCCTGAGAAAGAACCCTAGAGTTCTGGGGGCACGGTGGTGGGGGCAAAGTGTGGCCAGAGCAAAGAGCCCTGCATCTCCCAACTCCAGGAGCACAGCCGTGGCGGCCTAGGGCTGGCAGAGGTGGCTCTGACTGGCCTTTGCCCCCGCCCCATCCCTCGCAGGGTCTGAGCCTACCCTGTCCTCTCTGTCCTCAAAGCAGAACCTTCCTGGCCAGGGCGGAGCCAACTTACATGCTGCATCTAGAGTAGGAGCCTCAAGAACAAGGCCTCTGGTGGAGGAAGGAAACCAACATGGGCAACTCTCCAGAAGATTCAAGGCGGGGAAAGCTCCAGACAGTCTCTACCCAACTTGACGCTCTCCCGTGATCCTGTTCACATCATGTAACTACACGCAGGAGGGATCCTTCCCCGCGTGCACACACTCGGCGTGCACGTGGGTGGGATCACCACCCGTGTACACATCATGTCACTACAAAGAGGCAGTCAGTCAAAAGAGAAATGGACCAATCAGGTTTATTCGTAAAGCAAATCCAAAAATCCCATCATAATTTTGGAACTTAAGAAAAAAAAAAGTCTCTCGTACAAGATGGCAAAGCATTTCACGTACAGTGCGTTTCTTGACAAATCCCAGGGGCTTCACTCCCAGATTTACTCTGAACCGGAAAGGCCAGTTACCGAGGAAACTCTGACACCTTGTGCGTGGGGCTGGGGGCTGCCTACCACGTGGGGCCATCACGTGCTCACAGACACGTGGGAGGGCCTTACACTCCGGTCCTTGTCTTCCTCCCCAAGGGTCTCTGGGGTGGGCAGAGGGAAAGGAAGCTGTATGGATGGGGTGTGGAAATTGGAGCCCAGAGTGCCCTGTGTGGTTTTCCTCTGTAAGAAAAGCAGCGGGCCCTCCCAGGCAGCGGCTCCCTCTGGGAGGGGAGCGAGCGCTCGCCCTGCATCTCTTGGCCCAGTCAGTGGAGGCGTCCACAGCCTGCAGTTCTTGTCCAGGGGAGGGGTCAAAGGGGCCGCCCCTCTCTGCCTCTGCCTCCACAGAGAAGATGCAGCCTGAGACCCCTCCTCTGGCTCTGAGTGCAGAGTCCCCACCCACTAGCTCTTCCCACCTGCCCCTGTGCTCCTGGGGCTCTCAAGTCCTGCAACTCTAAAGGGCCCAAGTTGGGGCAGGTTTTCCCTGGAGGGGTGGAGGCAAGCAGCAGCCACCAGGGATTCTGGGGTGGGGGACACTCCTGGAGCTTGCTTCTTCTCTCAGCTGAGGCCTTTGATTGGCTGGTTGGTTTATTTGCAGCATTCTCCCTCCCCAACTCCAGAAGGATGTGTGGAAGGGAGGAACCAAGGAAGAGCCAACTGCCTTGCTCTGGAAACCAGGGAGAAGAGCCACAGGTGCACACTCACCCAGGACTCCCCGCCCGCCCGCGCCAGCCTGTCCTTCAGATGAGATGGCAGCTAGGAGCCTCGGGTCCCACTACTTTCCAGGGGCTGGGGGCCCTGCCTCCTCTGACCCAGGGCCCCCAGCCCCCTCCTGGGACCCACAGACCTGTGATGATGAAATGGCAACATGGGCAGCATCTCAGAGATGGTTTTCAGGCTTTGAAATGGGCTGAGATGAGCATCCGCGAGAGAGTCATTTTTTTTTAAACTTTAGAGCAAGAAGAGCCTGTGTGGCCGGGCCCTCAGCCAGCAGGCTGGCTTTTCTGCCCCGTCTCCAGGCACCACCGATGTACTTACTGTTCACACCAGCCACGGGCGCCACCGGGCGCACGCAGGGCTGGGGTGGGTGTGGGGTGCTGGGCATTTCCTTGGGTATATCCCCGAGGGGTCTGCCCAGCTGGGGACTTAGGGAAAAACGTCCCGGGCTAAATGGGGACAGTCTGTGAGAGAGACAATCACGAGAACCAGCACGAGCCATGTAACAAAACGAGGAGAGAGAGAGAAACATGATTAGTGGAGAGAGAGAGAAAGACAGAATGTGAACAACACGGGAAAGGACACCATGCCTGGCCTCAGTCAGATCGCTTCTCTACCGCTTCCCCCTCAGCCCGCCTGAAGGCAACAGAGAACCTACTCCAGGTCCCAGCTGCCAGCCCTGCAGCCTGAGCCATGCACACTTCCACCCACGTCCTACTTGGTCAACTCTGCCCCAATCCCATCACCCTCCCTGCCCCAGACTAGCACCACCCCTGGGCAGCCGCTGCGGCCCAGCAGGGGACAGGTAGGGGGCCCGGAATAGGGGACTTGGGACCCTACTGCTTAAGAGAGAAACCCCTCCACCACAGGTGATCCAGAGGCCACAGCAGTGGCTGCCAGGCACCCTGGCAGGGGCTTCTCTAGGGCCTCGCTACAATACTGCTTGCTCATGGCTGGGAAGGGAGCCTGGCCTCCATCACTCCTTCCATGCCACCCCTGCACACCTACAATAAGAATCTGCAGCACTGGATGCGGCAAGACCAAGGACCAACCCATGTCACAGGTGCAGAGATGGACAAGACATACGTGAATGACATGGCGGGACAAAGGAAGTGCTCGGGGCTGCCCAGAGCGGGTGGTCTGGGCCTCGAATGCCCCTGCAGGAAGGGGCCAGCTTCCTCTGGGCCACTGGCCCCAGGCAGGCTGGCTGCCCGCTGTGAGATCCTACAGCCAAGTAATAACCGGACACTCAACAAGGACAAGATCCCTAAACACTGAGGCCATCCCAGCTGGAGCCCAGAGAAGGCAGATCATCCCTGGGACAGACACACAGACTGAGGTTTCGGGAATGACCAAGAGGTGGAGGTATGGGGGAGGTGCGGGGCCACTGGGAGGCCCTGCTTCCATTCAAGGCCTGACAAGATGCTTTGTGGCCTCTAACCCAGGCTTTAGAAAGAGAATGGGAGAACCCTAGGTTGTATGAAGCAGTTTGGCCAGCCTTGGGAAAGGCCTGTGGGTGCATCTCGCTCCTGCAATTCCTGTAGGGTCTGTGCTCTGTCTACCACCACGCTACCTTCCTTGCCTCTGGCCTCTCCCTCACTCTCTCAGAAACTCCCACGCCATGCCCACCTAGGCACATAGCTCCAGACAGACAAGGCAACTGGGAAGGGAGGCTGGCATGCGAGGTGAAGGGGGAGCTCCCTTGGAGCCACATCCTCGGGGTGGTGGCTCATCCGTGTCTCACACACAGGCTTTTGACAGGAGGCGTGTGCTGGTGAGGGATGAGGCTCAGGGTGGGACAGGGTCTCAGAGCCAAGGGAGGCAGTCTGAACATCAGGCCAGCACTGGCACTGCCAGGGCGAAATGAGCGCTGGGGGAGGAGAGTGGGATGGAGTATGGGGAGAGGGGGTCGGAAGGGAAGTGGGAGGGCCCCAGCATCTGGGTTCCAGAGAGCAAGCTTGAGTTGGCACCAAATACACCCTCAGCCATAAGCCTGTCCAAGCCCGAGCTCTATGGGACCCTGAAGCCCAGAACCAGGGCTGCCAAGGTGAGGAGGAGCTGCAGGACCCAGGGGAATCCCACAGGAGTGCATGGGCTTGTGGGTCTGCTGCAGCATGGGGAGAGGGCTTGTGTCCCTGGGACCACTTGTGTGTGTGTGTGTGTGTGTGTGTGTGTGTGTGTGTGTGCACGCGTGTCACACACCCTCGGCACATAGATCTCGTTATCACTGTCTAGACATACAGAAGAGTTGGTGGGTGCCTTCCTGGAGTGAACTAGAATCCCTGATAGGCTGACATGGGGCTCCCATGCTTTGGGGCACCAGTCCTAAAAGATGGAGTGTCAGGGAGGGTGTGCTGGAAGGGCCAAGTCATGCTATGGTGTTGTTCTTCAGGCCGAGCACTTCTGTGGGGCCCACAGTGGAGCAAGATGCTAGGCCAGCAGAGGAGGGAGGCAGGGGCTTCCCACAGATGGAATTGTGACTTGAGATTCCTGTTCAGCCACTGGCCCGGCCCAGCCCAGCGCACTGGCCACGTTTCTCTCAAGTACCTACAGGAATCCCAGGGAAGGGAGGGTACTAGTGATACTGCTCTAGCTGGCATCTTTGTGGGATGAAGCCAAGATGAGGTCAGGATGGGTCAGAGAGCATGTCAGCGGGGAGGGAGACCAATCATCCACTGGGGAGGCCACCCAAACCAAGGGGAAATGTCCTCACAGGGTCTGAGCTAGTCTGCAGCCCCTGCCAGACCTGGGCTCAGGGGCGTCCTTCACAGACTAACTGCTCATGACAACCTCACACTCACCAGGTACTCGCTAGCTCAGTATTGTCACTCTTCTCTGGGTCATCCGATCCTCTGAGATCCCTGTGTCCACAGAATAAGTCGATGGTATTCCATGGGTAGAGGTAGACTATGGGCTTTATATCTTCGGACCAGAGCCCCATGATCAACTTTATGTGCTATGTGCAGGTTCTCATAAAACTGAGATAGTCCCATAACGAACCACTAGCCATGGAATATTAGAATATATCCCATGGTGACTAGTATTGTTTCATGGCCCCCCTCCCCCCAGCCCCAGTGAATTCACGGGAAAGTGGTTGTACACTGGTTGGGATATCGAGTATTGCTGCTGCTGTCCCTACTGCCAGATATGGGGACAGCCCTTGGTGGGAGACTGTCGCTGGTCTGTAGTGCTTTCATCTAAGCTGCCCAGGGTGGTGGCCCCCTCTAGTCCTTTGCTCACCAGCCGCTTCCATCAGAAGGTCATCAGAAACTCCCACTGGACCATCAACCCAAACAGACAACGTGAAAGCCAGAGTCACTCCAACAGGTTCCTAAAGATAAATGCTAAACTCTAGAGTGGTGGTAGAAGATGAGTTGGTTCGGCATGCTATGGGGTAAGTAAGCTTGTCACAGAGGGCTAGGGGCATCTCCTAGGAAAGACCTGGAGCTAGACAGCTACAATCAGAGCAGGGATTCTACTCAGCTATGGAGACGGCTCTGTTGGGGCTGAGAATCCTTGCTACCGCCTTTGCAGGGACCCTCCTGCCCGGATCCCATGCACCATTTTTGCTGGCTACACAGCCTGAAGGAACTGTGTTAAGGACCAAATCAAAAGCTGTCTGGCATCTGCAAACCGTACCCGCCCCCGCCCTGCCCCAACACTGAATCAGTAGCCTGAGTCAGAGACTCAGGCCTGACTCCTGCCCACCTAAGCAGCAGCCCCCTGGACTCCTGCTAAGAGAGTCCTCAGCAACTTCACGGCCCATGTGGTCTCTTTGGAACATCGGGAGACCAATGGCATCAACCTCCTTACCCAGAGCCACCAGTGAGGTTCCTCTAGCAGGCTCTCGCCTTCCGAATTTGGCCGCCCGGCATCTCCTTGGGCCCCCAGGCTCCACAACTCAAGAATGAGTGCAGGGTCCGGGGTCGCCCACAGAACTAAGGAAGCAGTCTGACTGAATCGGGAATCATCACTACAGGGGCGGAGGTGAAAGGTCAGATCGACATGCCTCTAAGAGGTTTCCTACCTGCTCTGTTAATTTCTAAAATTTCTTCCTGGGCCAGCGGACATGTGTCACTCTGAGTACTGTGGTGTGGAGAGTTTACGACAGATTTACAATAATTAGGAGATCCCAGCTGCGGTGGCCGTGGAATATGCTTCTTTTTTTTCTTTGGTAGTTTCTGCTTAGCCATGGCTAAGGAGTAGTACATCCCGAAGTTGTTTACGATGACAGGCACGGGCATGGCGATAGTCAGCACGCCTGCCAGAGCACACAGTGCTCCCACCAGCATGCCGGACCACGTCTGCGGGTACATGTCTCCATAGCCCAGCGTCGTCATGGTGACTACAGCCCACCAGAAGCCAATGGGGATGTTCTTAAAGTGCGTGTGCTCGCTGGCACTGGGGTCGTTGGGCTGGGCCCCTATCCTCTCAGCATAGTAGATCATGGTGGCGAAGATGAGCACGCCCAGGGCCAGGAAAATGATGAGCAGCAGGAACTCGTTGGTGCTGGCGCGGAGCGTGTGGCCCAGGACCCGCAGGCCCACAAAATGGCGGGTCAGCTTGAAGATGCGCAGGATGCGCACGAAGCGGACGACGCGCAGGAAGCCCAGGACGTCCTTGGCAGCCTTGGAGGACAGGCCACTCAGCCCTACCTCCAGGTAGAAGGGCAGGATGGCCACAAAGTCAATGATGTTGAGGGAGTTCTTGATGAACTCAACCTTGTTGGGGCAGAAGACCACGCGCATGAGGAACTCAAAGGTGAACCAGACCACGCAGACGCCCTCGATGTAGGTGAGGAAGGCCTCCGTCTCTGCTTCCCGGTAGTATCGCACCTGGGTGCCGTTCTGAACGTTCTCGATCTCCGTCTTGTTCACGATGGGGTTGAAGCGCTCATGGGTCTCCAGGCAGAAGGTGGTGATGGAGACCAGGATGAAGAAGAGGGAGGCAAAGGCCACATACTGTGGGCAAGAAACACACAGTGTCAGAGGGGAGGCCCTCCCACCCAGAGCGGAGAAACCTGGGGTGCCTTGAGTTGGGTCCAAGCAGAGGGCCAGACGAGGGGAGAGGCCTACACAGGGCCCCTTCCAACAGGACCCCAAAGCCATGCCACATTTCCCTGCAGAGTGTGAGCCAGGAGGCAGTGTGGCCGGCTGGTTAAACCTGCCTCCTTCATCTTCCATGCTTGATCTCCCCCACTGTCAGCCAGACAGTACAGCCCTGGTGGCCACCAGAGCCAGCAGGGGGAAGGAGCCTGGGTCCCTAAAAAATAGGTCCACTAATTACCCTCATCAAACTATTATCTGAGTGGGAAATAAATCTCTTGTGTCAAGCTACTACAATTTGGCAGGAACTTGTTAAAGAATTTAGCTACTTTGACTCATAAAAGAATTTAGCTTCCTTGACCTACCTTGCTAGGGCTGAAGTTTTTGCAAGGAAATGAGAGGGGGCAGCTGTAGTGGAGTCGGGCCCTTTGCAGGCCGTGCCATCTTTCTTCCTTTCAGCTCCAGTCTGTTCACATCAAGGAGTGCCAAGGCCCCACCTGCACCCACAGCAGGAGGCAGCGGGCAGCTCCAGCAAATATTTTAGTTTGTATGGATGCTTCCTGCCCTGCCCCACGGGATGTGCCATGGGAGTTCCAGAACAGCCTGGGTTGACCATGACCAAGGGGCTACGTGGACCTTCCCAACCACATTCTGCACTAGGGAAGGGAAGCAAAAGGGGGAAGGGACAAAGCCGGTGTTTCAGAATGACAGCGCGAGAGCAGTCTTGAGAGATGATATGTCCCAAGATACAGATGGGAAGCCTGAGGCCAGGAAGCAGGAAGCGACCCGTCCGAGCTGCCTATTACAGTATATTAATAGTCTGTTGGTTTTAGAGCATTGTGCAATTTTCCAAACCTTTTCTCCAGGTTACTATCACATGTGACCTATAAGTACCCTTATTAAGCATCAACCTATTCCTCCTTTTCACTCACTCATCCTCCTCCTTCCTTCTTAGCTCTCTCTCCCTCCCTTCCATCCATTTATACCTCCTTACTTCCATTCACAATTATCCATCCACTAACCCTTCCTTCTGTTTTCTCTTCCTCCCTCCTGTTCTTCCATCTATACACCCAGTCATAATCTTCCCTACTTCATTTGTTACTTCCTGTCATCCTTTTTCTCCTATTCATTGTTCTTCTTCCCTTCCCTCTTTTCACTACCCCTCCTTCCCTCCCTCCCACCCATCATCCATCCATCCACCCATCCTTTCTTCCTGCCACTCCTAGCCAGGCACCAGGTAATGCCCAGCACAGAGCAGAACTGGCCTCCGGGAACTCCCTGCCTGGCTAAGAGTGGAGGCCGCCTATGGAGACAAGTGCAACGCAGGGGACCGAGAGCTGAGCCCTCAACCAGACGAAGCCGGTAGAGCTGAGGAAAGGCACAAGTGACCTGTGCACCCTTGATGGGGGCAGAGGAGACACTTAAAGCCATGTCTTCTGACTCCAGAAAGCTCTTCTTTCAGAGTCCAGAGTTGAGACCTAGGGGGCCACAGAGGAAGACCAAGAAAGCAAAGTTGAAGCAACTGCAGGACGCCGCCATCTCTGGCTTCAGCTCACCTCACTTCAGGGTCCTCCCAGGACCTGCATGCCCAAAGCTCTTGGAACTCAAAGGCGCATCCTGAGGCTGGGGATGCAGCTCAGTGACAGAGCACTTGCCTAGCATGCAGAAGGCCCTGTGTTCAATTCCCAGTAACTAACGCACACGCACACGAACACGTGCATGCACATCCCCATCTGCTGGGTATCTGGTCCCTAACTTCCTCTGGGGACCCCATCTTGGAACTTGGCATTCACAGACTCCCTAAGGACAGGTCATTCACCCCAGCCATGGCTACCCATGAGAGGAGAGGAACAGTCTCCTGTGAGGGTCTGAGGGAGGCTCAGAGGCACACCCCTGCACCCTGGGCTCCTGATCTTGACCAACAGCTGGAGCAGGAGGTGACTCCTTTCCTGGCCGCCCCAGGAGTCAGAGCATGCTCTTCCCAACCTCTCCTGCATCCATCCTCCTCTGTGTCTTCTCTCAACAGGGTCACTGCTGTCACGACAAGTTTTAGGCTTCAATTTCAGCCACAGAGTTCCAGAGGGAGCCACTCACAAGACTCTTGGCTCTGCCCTTGCCAGATGCCCATGCTGCCCACAGAGAAAAGCCTGGAACATAAGGATCTCCATGCCCTAGCATCATTTCACCTTTCAGGGTCCTCTCTCTACATGCACCCGACACTCGCTCCACAGGCAGATGTCTCCCATTTCTGACCACAGCGCCTCCACCACCTCCATGGCTTTGTGCCTGTGATTCCTTCTACAGGATGGTGCTCCTGCCAATCTCCATCTGGGAAAAGCCCATGCATCCTTCAATGCCCCGTTAATATCCCTTCCCCTGGGGTGAGGCTCCCATTGGCACTGTGGTCCTTAGAAGGCAGCAAAATGAAGGAACTCCCACAGGGTCTCTACATCCACCCTAGGGAGGCCAAGAATCTGCTTCCAGCCTGCTCAGGCTCTTTACTGCTTAGGAAGTCTCATGGGAGTAACCCAGATGGGCTGTGATATCCCGAGAGCCTTCTAACTCTGATGTGCCCTTGCAGGCCCTCAAGGAGTTCCCATCTGATACTCACCCTCACACTACAGATCCTAAAGAGGAAACTAAGGCCCAGAAGGAGGTCAGCCATAAAAGATTAATGTAGGAAGTCCTTTGTTATTAGAGACAAATGGACATCCTGGTCCCCTCTGCCCAAGGGATGGAATAGAGTAGGCTGGGAGGTAGGCAGCAGAAGCCAGGGCTGGAGCCAGACACTAAAGCTTCTTCTCCAAGAAGAGCTGGAGGGATGGAGGCTGGACTCCCTGCACACCTGCCTTTTTGGGTCTGCTTTGGCTACCACAATGCCTGACCATCTCTGTCACAGACAGTGCCTGGTGGCATCAAGTGGGCCTTCAGAGGGATGTAGAGGGAGCGTTCCTTCTTGCTCAGACCCCAACACTCTCCTCACCCAGAGCCTAGAAGGGCAGCCAGCGATACAGGCAGGCAAGAGCAGCAAAAGGCTGGCACCCTCTGCTCGTGCCCAGGGATGAGCAAAGGAAGGAGAGAGGGAAGAGCTACCAGAGCTTGAGGACCTACCATGTGCCTCCAATCCTTAACACCAACCTGGTGGAAAAGGCAATCATATCCCACTATATCAAAAAGCCAGGTGCTAAGAGGTTCAGGGACTGAGTCGAGGTTGTAAAGCTGGTGAAGGTGAGATGGGAACCAAGCATACTGAGCTCAAGGAACCGTGCACTTTCACCACCAAGCTCTTGAACACAGCTGCACACACTTTGTAGCTAGCCGCTGATTGTGTATGAGTGGTTCCATCTTGGAGCTTGGCAACCACAGCCCAATCTCCCCAGGAGCAGGTTAGGCGGTTGCCTGTGACAGAGCAGGGGCACCTGGATCCGCAGGTGGGAGCCCAGCCACACCCACCTGAATCATTCTTAGGCTTCTTGCCCAGGACTCACTAGCACTTGGGGCAGGAGCAGCCCCAGGTGGGAATCAGTGATGACAGCAGCTTTGGGCAGTCTCGAACGCCCAAGCTTGCATCCCCACCTGGCCTTCTCCTTGCTGGCCTTGGGGGGAGAAGACCTGGAGCTCAGCCACAGGGCAGGGGAAGGCCACGGGCATGGGCATGAGGACTCCCTAAGATCTGCTGAGCCCCGGCAGGGAGGGAAGCCTTGGAGCAGCCTCTGCAGCAACCGTGGGCTTGTCACTCCCAGGACAAGGGTCAGGGGCTGCACCTCACATGAGCTGTCACCTCCCAAACTCCACTCACCCAGAGACATGGAATAGTCACCTGTGGACCACACACTCCACCCACAATGCACAGCCACCCACCCCCTGAGCACGGACACACAAACTAGGATACAGTATCTATGCCACACACAGAGAACACAAGGAGCTCACGTAGAGCGTACTGAGACAAGTCACTGCACACCAACTAGACACGCAGGTGCTGTGCTGAAAGGCACTCACGAGCATGCGCACGCACGCTCAGTGCACACAGATGCTGCCGTGGCAGCCTCACGCAGCGTACCCACCAGGAACACACACAGACCCCAGGCACTGCCGCTCCCCATCCTGCCCCCTCTGGGAGGTAACTGTCACCTCTCTCCCACCAGCTACGCACTGCCTCCTCAGGAGAGGCCAGCTTCCGATTTCCTGTCCCCAGGCCCTGCTCATCATCTGTGGGCTTCCCAAATCCTGTCACCTGCCAGGCTGTCTCCTTTCTCCACCCACCCTGGCAGCAGCTGAGCCCCACCACACCCAGGACCAGTCCCTCCTGCCAGGTCAGTCCCTGGTCTGTTAATCTGACTGGAGGCACAGAGGGAGCTTTTCTGGGCAGTCCAGGGGCGACTCTCACCCCAGCTGGCCGGCTCAGTGGCCGCCCTGTAAAAATTCAACACAACACAGGCGAGATCGCCTGACAATGCACCATAAACCCAAGCTGGTAGTTCCTGGCTCTTTTTATTTTTTATTTTTTTCTAGAACCTAATCACTAACCGTGAGAGACCCACCAATTGTGTTCTAGAAAGTGGTAGCCATGGCAACAGAACGAGGCATCCCATCTCTATGGTAACCAGGGTGGTGAGGCTGTTGGCTGTAAAGTCAGACAAACCTACTAACGATCTGTTGACTTAAGAAGATGTTTTATAAATCACTAAGTTATTTTTATCATAACCCCACCCGTGAAACCATAAATCAGAAAGGCAATTACTATCTATTAAAATGACCAATATGTGCTATGACTTTCATTTATGAATTATTTATGCCACAGTCATCTTTAGAAAATTGCACTTGCCTTTCAGAGCTGTTCAGGGGTTTGCCATGGGGATCCGTGTTCTTGCAGTTTGGCACTCCAGGAGCAAAGCGCTGGCAGAAATGTGGTGCAGGGACCACATTCTGGACTGGCGGCTCACTTGCTATGTGACCTTGGCAAGTCATGTCTCCTCTCTGGACCTTAGTTTCATCAAAGTTAAAGTGAGGTTTGGACTTGGTTCCTCCTGCAGATGCTCAGGCAGAGCAAGGTAACAGGCCATGGGGCATATGATGGCTAATCAGGGGAGCCCTGGCTGATGTCCAGGCCCCAGGCCCCCAGAGGCTTCAGGTCAATTTTTCCACCTAATTAAATCTGCCCAGTGGGGGGGGGGGGTGTGGCGTTTGAGTTAATCCATGCGGAGTCAGTGATGCAAAGCAGACAGAGATGGCCAATTGTCCTAAATAAATTGTCAGTTGAGTCAGGTTTGGAAACTGAATTAGACTCATCTGGACCTCCTTGGGCTGGGCGTACCCACAGTGTGCTTGACTGGCCAGGCCTTGAGGAGCGTGAGGGGAGGGGGCTTTGGGGGTGTAGGCCCTTTTCTGTGCCACACAATGCTTCTGTCAAGTGGAGCACTGTGTGGGCCCTGGGCTGCTCCCCTGCTGGGATCCTCCACCTTCCTCTGCTGGCTCCTGCTCAGGCAGCAGTGGGCGTGAGGAGCTCCCTGTGCTCTGGGCGGGTGGCAGAGGGGGCCCAAGCAGCATGCGCATGCAGAGCGTGCCCTGTGGGAGCCTGCTGGGGAAGTCTGCGTCGGGGAGGGCATCCGGGAGGCAGCATGTGATGTGGACAGGTGTGTGCACAGTGGAGGTGTGTCATCCGTGTATGCAGCCTGACTCCAGGCCTATGCATAAGTTTTATGAAGTGGTCATTGTGTCTGGTGTATGTGACTCGTGTGGGCTCTAGAAATGTCAGAGGGACCTGTTTAAGGGGTGTGTGTGTTGCATGTGTCTATGGAGACATTCCTGGGACGGGGTGTGTATGGGGCTATGGATGGTCTGTGGTGTGTATGGACCTTGTATAGGGTTTGTTGAGTTTGTGTGTACATGCATACAGACATGTACAGCTTTGTGGTATGTGTGTGCATGGTTGCACACATGGATAAGGATATATATGGTTTGTGGTATGTACATGTATGAGGCTGTGCAAATACTGATGAATGTGCATATTACAGGGACATGGGTGGTTTGTTGTATATATGTGTATGTATGCACACATTGGGGGCTATGTATGAGGTATGGTATATGCCTGGGTGTGTGCATATACAAAGTCATGTGTGGTTTGTGGTATGTATATGCATGTGTGAGGGACTATGCATGAGGTATGGTATGTGTGTGTGTATATGCATAGTGTGTTCACATTCGGGGAATGTGTGGCCTGTGGTATGCATGTTTGTGTATGGGGCTATGTAAGGGATACAGCATGAGCATGTGTGTGTATGGGTACATACGAATAGGGCTGAGGTGTGGTTTGTGGTGTGTGTGCATACATGGGTCATCTAGGAAGATCAGGGTCTAGGTGGACACACCAGACACGAGTTCTCTGTGTCAGATCTCAGCCCAGGGTCTTGACCATTTTCCATGCCAACAATGGTCAGTCACACACTAGCCCAAGGAGAAAAGGGACAGACAGGGTGGGTGGGGAAAAGATTCCTGAGCTGGACCAGGGGAAGGTGTTCAGGAGAAAGGGCTACGTGGCTCAGAATCCCCTCGCCCCCCACCCTGACGCTCTCAATCCTGGGGTCCAACCTGTGGAGCCAGGACCAGAGAAGGCAGTGGCCATACCTCAGAAAACCCAGACACCCAGACAGAGGGACAGCTGCCTATGTCACTGAATTTATCCTATGACCCTAGACCTAGGTCATGTTTGGAAAGGGACACCCTGGCAGCTGGAAAACATAAGGTAGCAGAGACTCTCAGGGTGCCAGCACCCCGAGATGCACATTTTTTCACCTTGGGGAAATTGAAATATATTATAACATGCCTAAATCCTTAAGACAGTATTTTCTCAATGTGGTCATATTATTGAACTAATGGCATGTCTTAAATTGGTAGTATCTTGAACTTGTGGAAACATGATCCTTAGAAATTTAGAGGACTCTGTGAAAAAGCCACCCCGGGGGTAAGCATGGAGAGGAGGCAGAGTGAAGAACAGGACTTGCCCAAGATTGCAGGTTCTCAGGGCAACCGGACATGGGAACCACGTTTTCCTGTGACCTCTGCGCCAGGCTCCAGCATGGCTTTGCCACTGTGGCCTCCGAGACTTTGCATGGGCAGTATCGGCATAGGCACCATCCTTCCCATCCCCCAGGACTCTTGGATCCCCAGGCACCACGTGCCTCTTGAATCCCAGGCAAAAACAACTCAGGTCTCTATGTCAAAGGAGACAGCATCTGGGGCAGAAATGACAGGTCCTAGAAACTGAACCAACCTGAGTTTCAGGCCTGGCTCAAATGAGTGACCTTGGACAAGTTCCTGCCTCTCAGGTGCTGTTGTGACAAAATGAAACAACACATGGGGAGTGGGGGACTGCTCAAGCCCCTTGTTGTTCCCACAGACTGAGCCTCTCACTCCTGCCCCAGTCTTCCCATCACAACCTGGCGGCATCAGGGCCAGAATCTTATGGCCATGGAATAGGAACCACTGAGCTATGAGGTGCCTGGGAAACCGAGGCAGGAAACATTGTCACTGTCCTTCAGAGAGCCACCTGTGCCCACGCTCAGCCCCTGGGATGCGAGTGAAGCCAAGTTCGCCTTCTGCCCAGTTGGCCAAGCGCCACAGTGCCCAAGGCTGTCCTGCAAGGCCAGGCATGGTCCAGAGCACAGAGAAGGGGCACTTGCTGAGGGAACAGCCTCAGAGAACCCCAGGGGACAGGGTCAGAGGAGAAGTCTCCAGATTTAGCAACACGGAGGCGTTGGTGGGGAAGGAAGGAGGCAGGAGTGGGCAGAGGCCTGTGAGGGGCCAGCAGCAGAGGTGGAGGTGCGGGGGAAAGGCACTGAGGTGGAGTGAGATATAAACGCTGTCCCTGCCCCACACCCAGACACTTGGGTTCCACAGGTCTGGGCAGGAGCAGAAATGTAACTTTGATTTGTGCCCTGGGTGTTCTGATGCCACCAAGCCCATCTTGGCATCTGGGATACATGAGGCCAGATGAGACCCAAGTGCCAGACAGCTCTGCTGCACAGGGACCACGTTGGCCACTGGACAACAGAGGCCAGGATTCGCTTCAAGCCCGAGTTCCAATCCCAGCCCCACCACTTACAGGACAACTGCTGGCAAGCAAGCTCTTGGAGACTTGGTGCGTCATTCTTAAAACGGGGTCAATTATAACACAGTCCAGGAAGTAGGACCAAATTGAGGGTGTAGAGGGAATGGCCGGGGCCTGCACCTTCCCCAGATCTAGCAAGAAATTCTGGGGTCAGGAGAAACCCCAGACACCCACGTGGGTATCACAGGAGTCGGGCCACCAGAAATGTGTTTCATTTTATGCTTTTTCCCCCCTAGTTTGTTCTGTTCCTGCTACCACTGTCTGTTGTTAAATAGACCGGGAGCAAGTGACAGCCTTGTGGGAGCTGATGCCCTGGGCCTCACAGCCTGCTCCCTATGGGTGAGGCCAGGCCACATCTAGACCCAGCATTGTGTCCTGCAGTCAGAGAGGGACTTGGTCCTCATGGTTACAGGGCTTCCATATGAGCCCTGCCTTGGGGCCATCAGGACATGGCTCAGGGGGAAAGGACACCCAAGGTCACAGGATGCGTCTGGGCTGAGCTAGGGCTGCCTGCCGACTTTCCAGTCCAGCTCTGGGTGGGTAGAAAGATAAAGCTTCCTGGTCTTGAGCAGGCTCTGCTTCTAGTGCTCTCCATATACTGGCTCATTTAAAACTCATGCCAGCCCAGTGAGGCGGGCTCCATTACTACCACTCCTCCAGTGAGGACTCTGAGGTCTAGAGAGGGAAGATTCTTGCCGAGGTCTCAGAGCCCTGAGCGGCAGGGTCAGTCCAGGCCTGCCCAAGGCCCTCACTTTACAGCCTCCCATAAGCTCCTCTAAGCAGCCAGACAGGTGCACATGGGCCACAGGGCACATGGTCCAGATGAGACCACTCCAGTTTGATTCCAACCTTTGTCAGTCACCAGCAGGCACAGCAGGTACAGAGGACTTGGGGGGAGTGGGGCCGTGATCTACCAGGGTGGCTGCAAACAGTCCCACAGGCCAGGAAGGCCCTGTTAGGAGCCAGCATCCTCCATATTCCTGTGTAGACAGTAAAGCCAGAAGATGACAGGGTCTCCCTTCACCCTCCCAGTAGCAACTCAGACTCAGAGATATACCAGTACCCCACAAGGGACACACCCCTCGTATGTCAGGACAGGCCTGTGTCTGCTGCTGTCCCTGACTGCTTTCTGTCAGTAGACGAGTCGTGCCATCCTTTGACACTTTTTCTCTTTTGCACTGACTGCCAGGGAGCTCAGCTCAATTTGGTACCCAATTCTGAGTTAATCCTTTACTTGGGTTTGGGGTATAGCTATTTCTTTGTTTTCTTATTTATTCTCTATTCTTAAGGATTCTCTGGTAGGTATGTCTTATGTGTATCAAACCTTTGATTAAGAAAGCCACGGAGTGGAAAAAGGTATACATGAATGAGACCCTCAGATCAGGAATTAAGAAGGAGCTCCATATAGGACATACAGGCCACCCAAGGGGCAGTTCCCTCCACAGTGACCCCGAGACAGATGTCTCCATTGGCCACCTACAATGTTGAGATGTTCAGAAAGCCACTCATCCTTTCTTTGGATGCCTCTGAGATACACGCATTTGTTTCTTGAGGCAGCCAACCTCACTCTTTCTCATGGTTCTGCCCTCTGGGATGCTGGGCACATACCTGTTTCTCTTCCATCCCATGGCAGCCCCACCTACACCTGCAGATAGCCCCAGGATGCGCCCTGAGCCAGCACTCCGGCAGACCAGGTTTCCTCTGCTTCCCCAGACCCCCCTTCCCAGGATCCCCTGCTCTGTTTTGGGGCCTGTACGTGCTAAGCTCTCATCATGTGGCCAGTGGAGCCCACACTGCACCCCTTGGGGTCCTCAGTGCCCCCTTTCTCAGAGGAGCATTTAGGTTTGTTGAGCCTCACGGACCTTTGCCATGAAGTAATAATTGCCTGCTCAGAGAGGCCAAATGCTAAACAAACATCATCCCATTTGCCTCTCTAACCTCTCTGAAGGAGGTACTATTACTGCCCATTCTGCCGATAAGAACACTGTGGTTCAGAGCAGCAAAATTGCCCCAGGTCACTTGGAAGTGGCCAGCAAGAACTAAAACCAGCTCTCTCTGACTCTAAAACTATTATGCTCTAGGACTTCTTATCACAACTTTCTTTCACATTCATCCCAGGTGGTCCAGAAGGGAGACACCAGTCTCCCCATTACAGTGAGAGCTTAGCATGTGCAGGCCCCAAAACAGAGCAGGGGAGCCTGGGAAAGGGGGTCTGGGGAAGCGGAGAAGCCTGGTCTGCCAGAGTGTTGGCTCAGGGCGCATCCTGGGGCTACCTGCAGGTGTAGGCAGATAGCGCCAGGGGGCACAGCCTTCACTTCACAACATGCCTTTACACTTTCAATCTCATAGGAAGACCATGCTCGCTCGCTCTCTCTCTCTCTCTCTCTCTCTCACACACACACACACACACACACACACACACACACACACACCTGGTGTGTGTGAGGTGAGAAAATTGAGCCTCAAGCTCCACGGAAGAGCTAGGAATGGAGTCCACCAGGATTCTACTGGGAACCCCCCCAGTGCCCACTTGTATCAGAAGGGATCCTGACTCTCAAGATGTATGTGTGTGTGTGTGTGTGTGTGTGTGTGTGTGTGTGTGTGTGTCCATAAGTGTGTTTAGGGGAAGGAAATTAAAAAAATAGCGCTAACAAAGTGGTGGACACAGCCTGGGAGAGACCTCAGATGGCTGCCCACCAGGGGTCCTTCCAAAGGATATTTACTACTTACTGGAGGCCTGTGCAGGGCACTGGCTGTAGGGTGAGAAAAATAACCCCAGGTCATGGTGGGGGACTGCTGCTTATCATATAGCCCTTAGAGCCAATGTGTACCTATATGTGGTGACAAAAGCTTCCAGAGGAATGTACAGGCGCCTGACAGGGCTTCAATAAGCCTTGGGGATAGAAAGTGACAACTGTGTAAGGAAGAGCATTCCAGGCAGGGAGAGTAGGGACAATTCTCCATCCTCATGTTTCTGGACTCATCATGTCCAACACCACTGATCACTGATCCTGTCTGCTACACTTGCCAAGACCCCACAGTCTCTTGCTTTTCTTTCCACCTCATTGATGGCTCTTTCTCGGTGTCCTTTGCCAGACTCTGCCCCTCAGCCTCTATCAGAGTGCCTTTGAGCATCATCCTGCCTCCTCCTATACCCACCCCCTTAGTGATCGCCGCAGTTACATGACTTCAATCCCATCTCCATCAAAGAGCACACTCTCAAACCTTCCTCTCTGGCCCAGCACTTTCCCTGAACTCAGGACAACTGTCCAATTCCCTGGCATCTCCAGGGTCAATTCTAGCAGCTAGCTCAGACTCAGCATGTCAGCGGAACCCCTGAACACCCCTGCACCCCCGCACCCTTCTCCAGCTCATAAGGTAGCATCTCCATCCTTCCAGGACATTCTTGCCAAAAACCTTGCAGTCATCCTTGACACCTCTCCTCTGTCACACCTCACATTTAATCTGTAAGGAAATCCTGGTGGCTCTGCTCAAAACTAAATCCAGACTCTGAGCCCTGCCCCCTCCCCCACTGCTGCCACCCATGTCCCTGTCATTGCTACCCCCCACTAGGTTGTGCTGGTGGTCTCTTAACCCGTCTCCTGGTTTCCCACATTCCTGGTGCTCTAGGATTGTTGGCAACACCATAGCCAGATGATCTTTTTTAAAATATACATTCACTTGCGTCATTTCTCTGCTCAAAACTCTGCCAGGGCTCCCCGTTTCTCTTGGAATAGAAGCTTGGGTCCTTGCAATGGCCTGCAGACTCCTGCTTGGCCTGTGCCTTCATCACCCCTCCACCCTCCTCTCCTCCACCTGTTCCCTCCAGCCACACCCATAACAGCACACTTGTCCCCTAAATGTGCCTGCCTTGGGACCCTGGGACTGGCTGCTCCCCCTGCCTAGGAGGCCTTTCCCCTGGCATCCTCATGGCCCATTCCCTATCTCATGAGGCCTACTCCCACCACCCTAATTAGAACCTCAACTAGCACCACCAGGAATCTGATTTTCCTTTCTCTTTCTCCCATGGCACAAATTATCTTCTAAAATGCTAACTTTCCCCAGCTTTATTGAGGTATAATTTACCTACAGTAACACTCACCCACTTTGCATCCAGTTGGATGAGCACTGGCAATCTGTACCCTCTAATTTACTAACTTTTCCTGTTTAGTGTTTGTTTCTCTTCCCCCCCCCAGGTCAGGTCTATGAGGTAGCTGACTCTAGGGGTTTGGCCTGGGTCTGTCTGAAGATCCAGCCAAACTCTTCAACCAGTAGGCGAAGGGAGGTCCCGTCCCCAGAACAAGGGGGTGCAGTTCGGCACAAATGTGGCTCCCCATCTGTGCACACAAGGTCATGGGCATATGTCCTAGGTCGCATGCCTCAATCCCTGTCTGTGTAATGGTTTCTCCCTGCAGCCTTTTTTAGGAAGCAAGCCGCCCCTCTGGGGTCCCATTTTCCTTGTCTACAAGGCAATATACACAATCACTGGTTCACTCACTGGTACCATACACAATGGTTGATCTCAGACAGGCATCTACACGTGCTGACCACACATCTACACCTAAGCTGGTAAAAGAATCATCTCTATCCACAATTGTGTGACTCAACTGGCCACAGGCATGATCTCTAATCATTCAGCTCTGTGCTCACTGGCAACAGGCATACTCTCCATACAAACTGTCTATGAAGATGGACAGTGGGGACAGTGATTCAGAGCAGACTTGTGTCTACACTGGCAATGGTGCACTAGATGACAACAGACACATGTCTATACCTGCAGCAGGTATAATTGCTTCCATTTCCTTGACAGAGATACAATCAATGAACAAAAACTAGAATCTCCTCCAGCCGTGAACATGAGACGTCATCCATGGAGAGTGGATGCAAGGTCACCAGGCAGGCAGGGTTGGAGCCCAGCTTCACCACCTCGAGCCCGGCTGCCGCAGCGGGTAGTACCTGGTTAGGTTGCAGTCCCCAAGCTGCAGCGGCTAGGCGCTGGATCTGGGCCCTGCAGCCCACGCAGGCCACAGCCCTGGTCCTGGCTTTGAGTCATGCAGCCTTGGTTGGAGCCCTGGCCGAGCCGCCAGGTAGGCTGAGGCCTCTGGCCTGGCATGAGGCAGGGCTCCCTTTGCCAGGGAAGGCACTTGGGTCCAGTCTGGTTACAAAACAGGCTGCAGGGTCTGAAGGTACTGTCACTGTTCCCATCCTTTGAATAAACCGGCTGCAAAAACTGCCCGGGCCATCTCCTCCCATCACACCTCCTCAAAAAGAAAGTGACATTTCCTGGTGCTTTTTTAAGCCCAGGCTGGCTGGGCCAGGCCTGGGCGTGGGGCGGGGAGGGAGCGGGTGGCACTGGGAGTCAGTCACATAGCCCGTCTCTCCTCACCTTGAGTGATCTCAAGACACTGGGAATAGACATGGTCTCATCTGCTTGCCATGCATCCCCGATTCCAGTTCTAAAGCTCAGAATCCAGAGGCCCCACTCGAGCCCTGTGTCCAAGTTTAGAATTCCACATGCCAGTGCCATTGGTGCCCCAGGACCCAGGCTGTTGGACTACACCGCAAGCACCTTTAGCTTGCAGCGTGTGGGGTGTGGGGGTGGGGTGTTCTATTCCCCAAAATGTGCCTGCCTTGGGACCCTGGGACTGGCTGCTCCCCCTGCCTAGGAGGCCTTTCCCCTGGCATCCTCATGGCCCATTCCCTCACTATCTCATGAGGCCTACTCCCACCACCCTAATTAGAACCTCAACTAGCACCAGAACACAGACGGCCTGCGTGGGCTGCAGGGCCCAGATCCAGCGCCTAGCCGCTGCAGCTTGGGGGCTACAACCTAATCAGGTTCTACCCACTACGGCAGACAGGCTCGAGGTGGCGAAGCTGGGCTCCAACCCTGCCTGCCGAATGGCCTGAGACAGATGAGAGAGAGGGCATTCTTCTGGAGAAAGCTTCAAGGACATGTGGCCCATTGGTGCCATGCTCATGCATCTGTTAATCCATTCCGTCATAATATTTACTGAGCACCTATTATGTACCACCATCTCCAGAAACGCAGCTTGAAATACTGCTTTCAGCACAGAGCTAGGTGCACAGTAGGTACTCAACAGCGATGATGAGATATCTGCCTTGTATGACACTCTGAGCCAAACCCACCCGAAGCACTTTGATAGCCCCCCCATCTCATTTTACTCCACACCAACTCGAAGATCCCTGCTGTGGCCCCTTCCCAATTTTACAAAAAAAGGGCACTGAGGCTCAGAGAGGTTAAGTAAGCTGCCCGTGGTCATCCAATGGGGAAATGATGGAGTTAGAATTTGAAACCCAATTTCATTTGGCTCCACAACATATTCTCTGAACCATTCTCTTAGCCCCCAACACACATTTACTGAATGGATGGGTGAATGAGTGGGTAGGAAGCTGAGTGTTGGTGGAAGCATGTGCCTGAGTGTGCAAGGCCATCGTGGTGCATGTGTGGGGAGCATGTGTGTGCCGACGTCTGTGTGTTTGCATGTGGGGCTTTTTTATGGAAAGGCTTTCCCTTGCTGTCTCCGTCTTGTGTGTGCTAGAGCTATACTTAGCTGCAGCCGTGACTGTAATGAGCAGTTAGCTGCGCACCAGGCACTCATCGGGACCTGGTTTCCCAGGGAGATCGCCAAGGCCAGCGTATGTGTGTGGGGTGCAGCTTGGTGCTGGAGAACGCTGGAGCAGGGCTTTGGGAGGGAGCCTGGAGCTCAGGGACTGTGCAAATGGAAAGTCTTTGCTCCAGCTGGAGGAGCATGCTTCAGGCCTGCCACACTGAAGCCTTCATCCAGGCCCTGCCAGGCTCCGTCATTGGCTGCCCATGCCCATGTTTCTTTACTGTCCTTGCTAGGCTACTAGAACTAAAACTTGAGCTCCTGACTAGAGGCTGGGGGTGACAGCAGGAAGATGGTTGTAACTGAGCCAAGGTCTTCCAGGCCCCAGGGAAGCCTTCATCTCAGTGTCAGCCCCCCACTAGCAGAGCTGCACAGCCACCTTGAACACACCCTGCCTGGGCTCTGCTCACCAGGGCAGGGGAAGTGAGGAGGAAAAGCAGCTTCCTCCCCCACTTACCAGACCAAAAGCACTGGTGTGCTCTGCATGCCTGGGGCTCAGAGGCCAGTCCCCTGCTTCCTGTCTGCCCTCCAGTGGCTGCAGGGGGAGTGTGGACTTCCCTTATCACAGGGTTCCACCTGACACTTCATTCCTGCCTGGTTCTGGTTCTTTCCTCCTTCAGGACCTCTCACCACTGAGAGTGGACTAGTCCTTCAGGCCAGCCTACTGTTCCTGGCTCCCACCTCTGTTGCTGCACATGCGTGCTGGGTTACTCCCCCCTTCACCAGGCTGATGTCCTCAGCTCCCAAGTCCCATCCTTTAAGACATTTTCATGTAATGAGAGGTGGGACTTCCTCTCTAGTCTTGAAGGCAAGCCATCCATTCTCCTATCTAACCATTTGTTTACCCACCATTCAGTTATCTACCCAGTTGTGTGTATATCCATCCATCCATCCATCCATCCATCCATCCATCCATCCATCCATCCACATATCCACCTTTTCATCTATTCTCATCCACTTACCTATCTTGACCATGTCACTCTTGACCACAGAATCTCAGCATCCTAGAACAGGCAGGAATGCTGGCATGGCTTGAGTTTCCTGGGGAATCTGAGTGCAGGACCCGAGTGACAGTGGCACCCCAAGAAGCCAGGTTCTATCCTCAGTGCTTCCCATGGGCTGGGCACTGTGCTAGGACTTTGTAGAGATGCACCTGGCTGCGTAGTACAAACTGTTGCCCTTATTTTGCACATGAAGAAACAGGGCCTCAGCTAGATGTCACCTGTCCAATTCATTTTCAAAAGAAGACCTGGGATCTAATCCTTCCTTTACCATTTGCAAATGCAATGGTCTTCGTCAAATAAGTTATTCTCTCTGGGCCATTTTCCCTCATCAATAACATGGGTGTGACATCTAATTCTTCCCCTCTCAGGGCTGCTGTAAGGCACACTGTATTGGAAAAGACTACTGATCGCCTACTGTAATAGGTACTGCCATTGCCTAAGCTGACCTCCGTCCTCTCAGAGATCACGGCTGAGTCTAGGAAACACGTCGCCTCCATAGGTCAATGGACTGAGGACCTGAAGTCAAACAGGAAATGTGTCTGAAAACACAAACGACAGAGCCCACTCCTGGAAGTGGAAATGTTTCCTCATGGAGGGGCCATCATAGATTCTAAGGATGTATCCATTTCAGATACACAGAGGGGAAGAGAGGGCACCGCTGGTGCAGGGAACAGCAAAAGCCAGGGCAGGTGGGCAGGGGAGCTAGCTGGGGAAGGCTGAGGAGCCCGAGGCAGGCTCTGGGGAGGAGAGTGGACATGCAAAGCCTCGGCAGACCTCCGTGATTCCTAACTCCCAGGCTTGTACTCTAATCCCCAGACTGCTAGACAGGGAAAAAATATCTGCTGGTGACAGCCAGGCCTCAGGAGACATGATTCCTGCCACCCAGAAGGGAAGCCAGTGCCCGGCATTTCTGACCTTTGTGCTACTAAATATATCATTGGTGACGGTGGTTCATGGCCCTGAGGCTGTGAGGCCGCTGGGCGAGGTTTCCATGGTCTCCCTCCCCATCTCTGTGGCTCAGCCAGGGCCTCACTGAATCCTGGGGAATCTGAGTGCAGGGCCCAAGCGACAGTGGCACCCCAAGGAGCCAGGTTCTATCCTCAGTGCCTCCCATGGGCTGGGCACTGTGCTAGGACTTTGTCCCTTAGAGATGCACCTGGCTGCGTAGTACAAACGTCGCCCTTATTTTGCACATGAAGAAACAGGGGCTCACTGGGTATGATATCTAATCCTATCCAGTCCTGGCCAGGCCCGAAGACCTGAGCTCTCTCTGCAATGTCCCCTCCCCACACTCTCCTGCCCTCGAGATCCTGGTCTCTTCCTAGGACATGGCCCTACTTGGAGCCATATTTTCTCCCTCCCAAATCGTCTTCCTCTTTCTGGTCTTACTGGAGTCGCCAACATTTCTGAAAAGCAGGTGGGCCTTTATAGATAAGGGAAGGAAGGCCTGGAAATGCAAGGGCCAGTCAGGGGCAACACAGGGAAAGCACAGTGCAAGGCTTATAGGAGCAGCTGGTAGCCCTCACCCTAGAACACTGGCTGGCTCCAGGTGGCCCAGCGGGTGTCCATGTTCCTCACAGCTGCTCAGAGAACCCCCAAGGTTGAGCATAAAAAATTAATCTCTAAGTGGTGAGATGCTGGCCCTGATGGGTAGCTGTGATCTGAAGTATTGCATAATCCTGCCCTGGTGACAAGGCCCAAGGAAGCCATTCTATTACCTGAGTGGGCAGAGAAAGTCCCAAGGGAACTACTAGGCTGGCCTGGGTCCCTCTCAGAGTCTTTGTAAACATTAGCTTCATATTCTCAGAATCCCCTAGGAGGGGCAAGGCCAGGGCCTGCAGGGCATCCTAGCAAGATACCCCTTCTGAGAAACAGTGAGAATGGTCGTGAGGAACAACCTGCACACCTGGTGCTCATGGGCTCCGTGTCTTCTCACTGGGTTCCCACGGCAGTCCTCTGACATGGGATCTCTTACTATCTCTGCTTCTAAGGGAGGGAGCTAAGGATCACAGAGGTCACACAATCATCAGGAGAGCCAGGTTTGGGCCTGGGCAGTCTGGCTCCAGTGTGTTCTACAGCTTCCCCCCTAACCTCCTCCTCTCAGCACACCTGTAGTGGGAACCAGGTGCACAGTCTTCCAGAACCATAGGCTGGGAAGAGCTGGTACAACCTCTGTCAACAGGTCAAATTTCCTCACCAACTTCTCTCTGCCTCACACCCAGCTCAGAGAACAGGTCACCTCCCAGCCTGGTGGCAGCCCTATGCAGCCCCGCTGTCTCCCCCTGGGCACAGCTGGCCTTCAGAGAGAAGACAGAGGGCCATCTGGCCACTTGACTCAATCTAGTCAGGCAGGCGCTCACCCCATGGAGGGCCGGCCTGCACAGACCCATGGCTGTGGGTGGGCAGCAGAGGATAAGGCACAGCGGAGCTCTGGGCTGGCATGCTCAGTGAGCTTGCAGGGACTGGCCCAGGGTGGCTGTGAGGGCACACTCGTTCTGACCTACCCGTCCCCTGGCCTCTGAGCCTGGTTCTGGACACACCTCCTTGTTGTGCCTCACAACCTGGGCACAGGATATTCAGAGAGGAAGTATCTCACCTCCTCTACCACTCACTGCCCTGCCACACTAGACCAAACGGCCACCTGCTCCTCCCAGAGTGCTCCTCCCCCCGTTACACAGCTCTGTGGCACCCACCACCACTGGACACACCGCACAGCCTCTGTGTCCACTGCTGCTGTTCGTGCTCCCTGCCCTGGAATGTGAGGGCTCCAGGACAGGGATTTCTGGCTGCTTGGTTCTTGCTTTATTCCTACCTTCTAGAGCAATGCCTGTCACATAGTAGGTGCTTGTAAATATCTGTTGCATCAATCAATGAATGAATGAGCAAGAGCAGCAGCCCCAGTAGGGCCACTATTCTCAGAGGATCCTTCTCAGCAGACAGGGCTGTGGAGAGAGTCCTTTCCTGTGCTGCGATCGGGAGGAGAGCTGGGAACACCATGGGCACTAGGACAGGGCTGGCCAGCCATCAAGGGGAGATTCTGGGCAGGGCAGAGTGGAAGGGGCATCCGAGGCCCTGCACAGGCGTGAGGAAGCTTCACTTGGCTGCCCTGGCCACAGCAGCATCTGAGCCTGGGTGCAGGGAGGCCCCTGAGTTCAGCTGTCCAGGGCTGCCCCAGCTAATATTAGCCTGTCCCCACCCAGCCTGGCGTCGTCCTGGCGGGGTAGCCCAGCTTCAGAGCGGGCACTGCCCACTGGTACCAAACAGGAGCCCTCAGCCCCCGCCCCAGCCCCAGCAGCTCTGAGGTGTGCCCGGCCCCTGCTGCCACTCCTCCCTGTGCCTGAGCATTCCCTTGCGATGCCTGAGCTGTGCTCTGTGGCCCCGCTCACCGAGCCCACCATCAGCACACTTGTCAGCATCTCAGGCTCTGGCTCCTGGCCAGAGCCTGATGTCAGCGGCCTGCCCTCCCTCTCACGCAGCAGGAGGAAGTTCTGTCATCCATCTCTCATACCTCACTATACCCAGAAAAGGAGGAGGAACAGCGGTGAGCGACCACTACAGCGAATGGGGAGACCAAGGCTCTGAAGGGGAGGTGCCACCTGCCCATGATACAACCCAGGCCAGGCTCCCATGGTGACACCCCTGAAATCTGGACCCTGAGAGGTGGAGTTTGGAAGAAGAGACCCCAGGGGCCAGGATCAGTAAATTGACCCCTAGAAGGGGTGTTTGTAAGGAGAGTCAGGAGCCAAAAGAAGGAAGCAAGTGGGATACAGGTGAGGGTTTGGATCTTCTAGGGCCAAGAGCTGATGTAAACAAGGTAATAGCACCTACAATAACTAAACACTTATTATGTTCTGGGTTCTGGGCTAAGTGCTTAACACATTTAATCCTCCTGACCTCCCTGATTCAGGTGCTATTAATATCCTTCTCTGGAGGCACCAGAAGGGTTAGGCAACTTGTCCAAGGTCACACAGCTGGAAAGTAGAGGGGCTGGGGTTCAAGAGGCCCTGGTCTTGGGAGAGAAGGGGGTTCTGTGTCATATTGCCATGATCCAGTTACCAGGAAGCAGTGGGGGTGGGAGGAGATGTGACACCCACACATGCTCACTGAACACATGACGAGGCTGAAGAAGGGGAATTGGGACAAAGACCATCCTAGGCCTTCGAGGGGAGAAGTCTGTTTTGAAAGGAGTGACTAATACCTAGAACTTCCCACAAACACAGAGGATGAGAGGGCACAGGGATGGAGATGGGGAAGGGAAGGTAGAATAAGACCTGGCTGGCCTTTAAGCCTTTAAGGGGAAATAAATTCACAAGAGAATGGGACTTGGGGGCTAAGCAGGTACATCCTGGTCCTGGCCTCTGAGTGCTAGCTGTGAATGGCTGGGCTGAGGCAGCCTGCAGCAGGAGTCTGGTGAGACAGAAGGGTCCAAGAATGAATCCTTCACTGGACATCTGGCCCTGTGGTAATGGTGGCAGGGGACCTGCCCTGGCTGGAGCATCCCAGTGGTTCTAGCACCTGCTCATCATGGCTGCAGCTTGAGGGAGGAGGTACTGTGACTCCAAGTGAGGCAAAGAAGGTAGGGGGTGTCAGCAGACACATGCTCAAAGGCACCATGTCTGATTCTAGCCTTGAACCCCACCCTGCTTTTTCATTCTTTCAATAAATACTTCCTTAGCATCCACCATGTCCCCGGTACTGCTCTGGTTCCAGGGATAATACAAATGATAAAAGAGACAAAGTGTCCTGGGCCCATGGAACTTACATTCCCTAGTGAGGGAATCAGACAACAAACAAGGTCAATAAGTAAAACACATGGAATGGCAGATGGTGGTGAAAGCCAGAGAGAACGCAGAGAAGCGTGACAGGGGACGAGCAGGAGATACCATCCAAGACACCTGAGTGCAGCCTCCAGGGAGGTGCGAGAGCCTGTGCCAAGAGGTGCTGTGGGGCGAGCAAGGGGCAGGCCCTGGGAGAGCCTTAGTGCCAGGGGGCAGAATGAGTGCATAGGCGCCAGGCAAGAGGCTGTGGTGAGGAGTGGATGGGGGTGCTCACGAGGACAGGCATAGCCCTCGGAAGGGCTTGGGCTTCTCCTCTGAGGGAGCCAGGAGCCAGAGTGTGCTGCAGAGGGCTGACTTGGTATGACTAGCATTTTCCCAGGACAACCCTGTGGGAAAGGGGCTGGGGCGGAGGCAGTGAGGACAATTACGGCCTCAGCAGAATCCAGCAACAAGAAGATGATGGCTTCAACCCAGGAGGTAGGAGTGGGGTTGCCTGGGGATGCCCTGATCCTGGGTGTATTTTAAGAGTGAAGGCATTGAGATTTGCTGACCTGAGAGACAAGAGGTCAGCCTGATCCCCAAGGCTTTCCATCAAGGCCTTCCAGTGAATGGAGGCAGTTGCCATTTTCCATCACCCTGCCCCCAGTGACTTGGCCACAGAGAGAAACCAAACTCACCCGCGAAGCCCTGGCAACCTGCACAAACCCATCCAGCCCTCCCTGTGTCCTGACGCTTCCCCTCCACTGCAATCTGTTGCCTGTGTCAGCACTTTTCAGACTGTGTATGAATCATCTGGGGACTTTGTTGAAATGCAGATTCGATTTCAGGGGGCAGAGGGTGGGGTCTGAAACTCCTCATTCCTAACAAGCCCCCATGATGTGGCTGTGGGTCTGAGGGCCAAACGTGAGTCACAGGAGCCCATATGGCTCAGGGCCCCAGCAGTGAGACCCCTCATGAGCATCACCTGGCAGGGGCAGATCTAGGAATCCTCTCAGGACAAAACTCTCAAATCTTGAACTTCTTGAAGCACCTCAGGTAGTTCTGAGTGTCAGCCATAGGTGAGAGTTGCCCAGCAACCATCCCTACAGTCCCCACAGCAGCCAATGACAACATCCCTACCCTATCCCTGGCCCCATCCCACACAGCACTCCCCCACACACATGGTGGCCCTCTTCTTGGTGGCCTTATAGCCTGGCACAGGAGCTCCTGTTGGCCTTCTGCAGCTCCCCAGGGGCTAACAGCCAGGGAAAGCATCCGAGAAGAGGGCAGCACTGTGCCAGAGCAACCACACCCCAAAGAGGTGGTACCCCGGAGTCTATGCCTGAGACAGGCATAGACCCTCAGCATAGACCCCAGGGTACCACCTCTTTGGGGTGTGGTTGCATAATACTAGGGGAGTAGTATGCTTTGAATGAATGAAGGAGCACAGGTTGAGGGAGGCTGAATGAATAAAGAAGCTCTTCAGAGCCCCTTCCTTGGGCTCCTACCCACTTGGTGCCAGGACCCTTGCTAGGCTGGGATGTGGAAGGGAAAAGAGGGTCCCCCAGTTCCTTTAGGAAGTCAAAGCCCAGGATTCTTGAGCTCCAAGACTGTCAGAGCTAGGAGAGGCTCAGTGGGCATTTAGATCAACCTTAGGTATTCCAGGTGGAGCTTTGGTGATGGGCCTTGCCGGAGGCAGCCTGGTGGGCTCAGTGGCCTGGATGCAGAACTCGCTCTGGTCTAGTTGCCTGTTGCTCACAACCTGGGTTTTGTGCATGGCCTCATCTCTCCACATATCTGGGCCATTCACAGATCCCAGGGGTCTGCCTGTCCCAGGCCCGCAGAGTAGGCCTACTGACTTCCAGCTCGGATCATGCAAGTTGGGTGGCTCAATGCCCAGCCCAGAGCCCTCATTCCTAAAGGAGGAGGTCACTGAGGTCAGGGGGAGCCCATCTCTTGAGGACTTTGAGGGATGGAGTGCATACTCAGCAAAAAGCAAGAAAGACACTAAACTGAGGGGAATAGATGAGCAAAAACCTGGAGGTTAGCATGGGAGCTAAAGGAGGGAAGGCCAGAGAGTAGCCTAGCAGAAAGCAACAGTAGGAGGCGTGCTCATGCCAGGGGCCAGAGAGAAGGCCTTGAATGCAGAGCTGAGAAGCAGCCAGCATTATTCTATGCCTAGCCCTCACCACAGATAACTGCTCAGCCTCCGCAGTCCCTCTGCCATTTGCCTCCAGGTATAAGGAGTGCCTGGCCTGTATGGATGGGGCTGGGAGGCAGCCGAGACTCTGCAGGGAAAACCTTCTTCCTTGAGTGTGCCAGAGCTGAGCAGGATGTTTGGACACGGTGGGAAAGAGTGTCTGATGGAGGGAAGCAGGTGGAAGTCCAAGCCTGGAGCACGCAGGCTGCAGACTCCAGGAGCCCTGCAATTTCAGCAAGAGGCAGCACAGTATGAAGGTTCTGTAGGGCGGGCATGCTCAAGAGCTGAGCGGCCTGGTCAGCCATGCATCCCTTTGAGCCGCAGCGTTACCGCACTGTGACGCTGGCACGGTAATGATTGGGCAGCCTCTGGGAGTCTTGTGAGAATTGAATGAAAATATGCAAATCAAGCCCTTGAGACACTATCTGACACATAATAAGTGCTTTAGTAAATAGTGACTATTAATAGTATGATTCATGAAAGAAGAGCCTTTTGGAAAATCCTGCTTGGGAGATGCTAAGAATTTGGTCCAAGTCTGCGTCAATTGACCTGAGGTTTCACCCAGCCATGCTGCGCAGGTGACTGCCTGTTCAGCCTCCCTTGGGGAGGAAACCAGTGGGAGAGTAAGAGGAGGACAGTGTGCCAGGTGCAGTTCGTTGCTCTTTAAAAACTGAGACCCAGAAGAAACTGGGATGGCCAGGCCCTGGGCTAAGAGGCCTGGGGTATGAGTTTGGGTCAGACTGACTCCCTTTGTGGTCTGGGGCCAGGTGTGTTCCATCTCTTGAGCCTGTTTCTCTTCTACTGGATATGGTAACAAAGTGTCTTTGCTTGGCTGAGCTTCAGTCCCCACTTCTGAGCCTTCTCCTAGACCTACCTATGTACTTCATGTGACATCCAGTTTTAGCAGAACCTTTTTGGGTCTGTTTAGCCCTAACTCCCCATCTTTGGGATCTTATTACCCTCCATATCTGATCAGGCTCTTCATCCTCCAGTACCCTGAGGTGATGTCTGATTACCATGGCCTGGCCTAGGCAGGAATCCTGTTAGGTCAGTTCAGCCAGAATCCCTCTGACCCTGATGCTCCCTGGCAGTAATTTTCCATTGCTGACCCCCCCCCCCCGCCCAGCCTGCTCCTTGGCTATAACTCCCATACACTGGTGCTGTAATCAGAGCTGAGCCCAGTCTCTCTCCTCAAAGCAAGACCCTGTTGCAGAGGCCTCTCTGCCTATCACAGTGGTCCTGAATGATGTCCGCCTTACCGTAGACTCATGCTGTGATATGTAATCACTGAATAACTTCTTCTTCTTCAACAGTAGTGACTAAAGGTGGACTGGGAACACCCATTCACCTAAATAGTCCCATGCACCTGGAAAGTGGTGCCTCCCACCAGAGTGGTTCCCTGGAGCAAAGACTGGGCAGCAAACTGTCCCTGGGCCTTGCTTTCCTCTGGGCCTCCTCCAGGGTGGGGAGCTGGAACTGGGGTAGTGGCCAGGCTGGATCAGGAGCTGAAGGGCGGGAGTGGCTCAAGGACTTGACCTTTTGGTCCAGAGTGAGTGAATACACTGGTCATGAGACGGCTCAGAATAGCTAGAGGAACTACATTCAGCTGTCCTGGGAGGCCCAGGGCAGGCAGTAGGACCTGGAATGAGCCCTAGCACACCCCTCCTCCACCTCTGAAACAACCCACTTCTCCCTGAGAGAGACTCAAGCCAATACCCTCCAAAGCTGCCGGCAGATGTCAGACCTTCTTAGCACAGATGCCTGCCCCAGGGTGCCAGACTCCAAATACTCTCTAAGGCGTGACAAGAAGCACGCTGAGACCTGAGTTAGGAGACACAAGATTCGTGTGTGTGTGTGTTACTGGGGATTGAACCCAGAGAAACTCTATCACTGAATTACATTCCCCAGCCCTTTCTCTATTTTATTTTGAGACAGTTTTGCTAAGTTACCCAGGTGAGCCTCAAACCTGCAATCCTCCTACTTCAGCCTCACTAGTTGCTGAAATTACAATCATATGCCACCATACCTCATGAGACACTCCTTCCTTCCTTTTTTCTTCCCTTCCTCCCTCTCTTTCTTTCTTGATGTTCTAGGAGTTGAACCCAGGGGCATGCTATCTCTGAACTATACCTCCAGCCCTATTTTTAATTTTTTATTTTGAGACATGGTCTCACTAACTTGCAGAGGCTAGCCACAATCCTGCCATCTTATCGTCTTAGCCTTCTGAGTACTGTACTGAGTACTAGAATTACAGCTGTGCACTACCGTGCCTGGAGAGACCCAGGTTTTGAAGCAGCCCCCTAGCTAACGTGCTCACCTGTGACCTCGTGCTCACCTGCGCTAGTCTCGGGGTCTTACCTTCCTCTCACTGTCATAATTAGAGCCCCTGAGACATGAGCATGTAGGAAAATTACAGTCCTGAGGTAGAGAAAACCCAAATTGAGCAAGATACTAATGACATTTTATCACAAACCAGGCAGCTTCTCTGAAGGGAAAGTCCGGGTTCTGAACCACCCCGCCCCAGCCTGTGGGGGCCAGAAAGGGCACTGCTGAGAAACTAATGTTTGTATTGGGGTATGAAGGCTAAAGAGAGATAAGATGGCCATAAAGAAGAACAAAATTATGTCATTTGTGGGGAAATAGATGGAACTGGAGAACATTATGCTAAGTGAGATTTGTCAGTCACAAAAAGTAAAAAATCAGATGCTGTCCTTAATATGTGGAAACTAGGGAGAGAAAGGGTCATAGGAAGAACTCTAGATGAAGAAGGAGAAACCATAGATTAGCAAATAAATCGACCTAACTGAGGGGGATGGTAGGGGAAGAGGGAAATAATGTACATGATGTACATTCACAAACATATCAAAGTCAATCAGTAAGCCAAACATGAGAAGGAAGGAGGGGGAGGGAATGAGGAGGGAATTGGGGAAGGGCTAAATGAGTGATGTGTGTATGTATGCCTCTACCATCTTGTACCCCATTAAGATGTATGACTATAATGCACCAATTTAAAAAGAGAGAGAGAAATAAGCTGGAAGGAAAGAGAAATTCAGAGGCAAGAGTGCATGCAAAGACCCTGAGGCAGGGGAATCTGACACTTGCAAGAAACTGGAACAGGCCAGGTGGTTGGAGCTCTATGAACATTGAGGGGAGCTAGGCCAGAGGAGACAGGTGGGGCCTAAGAGGTCACCTTATGGACAGGGCAAGCACTGAAGGGTTTGAGGCAGGCAAGGTGTTACTGGACAGATTTGTGAGTCAAAAAGAACTCTGTGGTTGCAAAGTGGAAAGTGCACGGAAGGACTGGGGGAGAAGGAAGAGCCTTCTGGAAGCTCCTGGAGAGATGGCATCAGGGATCAGTGGTGGCTTGAAGTAGGGTGGTGGGCGTGGAAATGCACGGGAGTGGGTGGAGTCTAGAGATGGTCATGAAGTGGAATGGCAGTACCGCCAAAGAGAGTTATGACAGCAGCCGACGCTTCCCGAGGGTTTACTGTGCACCTGGGGCTAGCCCAGATTCTCTAGCCTGATGTGGGTCTTCACATCAGCCCTCTGCGGTCCATCCTGTCATTATCCCCATTTAGAGGTAGAAGCCAGAGGACTCTGACTAGCTTGGTCTGACTTTCATTACCAAGATGGGAGTGGGGGGCTTGGAGGGTACCATTCAAAGACATGAGGACCCTGAAGAAGGGGGCATGGGAAGGAGAATAGCATCGACTGAATGGTGACACACTAAGACCAAGGACACCCTTGGGTGCTGGGGCAGGAGGACATACCCACCCCTTCTCCACTGCTGATTGGTCTCCTTCACACATTACCATGGCTCATAGTGGGCACTGGCCACCAGGCGAATTTCCTTCCCAGGGAGCTGAGGGGGAGCCAGGGCTGCATCAGGTCCCAAAGAAGAGGCAGATACAGGATGAGAAGTCAGAGGTGGGGTGGGCAGTGGGCTGGACGGAGGTGAGGCCTCCCCAGCTTGGAGACCGTTGGCATTTCTTTGGCCTTTGGAAGGTCAAGTGATCCTGGGGACGGATGTCACTACACTCACACACACATACCCATATACATACTAGGGACACTCTGCCTACAGCCCAGGGACCACCCTTGGCTCTGTTGTGACAGATGGATGCTCCTGATGATGGAATGCAAATCACAGGTAAAGGCCAAGGACTTCAGACCCCAGCTGGCCCTTAGGAAGAGAGGAAGGTGGGTTTCCAACCAGCAGCCCCGGGGGCTCCCACACACCTGCTCTCACACCGCTGCGACACCAGGACACCACGTGTCGGCCTGCCCTCTGCCTGGCTAACTCCTGCTTGCCCCCAGGTGCTTCCCCAGCATGGCCTCCTCCAGGACAGTTCTTATTCCTATGGCCCAGGAGTCCCTTCAGCTCTTCCCCTTATTCTCATGCATCTCTGTGGAGGTCCCCACCCTGGAAAACAAGTGGGAATCATCTCGTCCCAGCTCACTGCACCCTTCCATGCCCTCAGGCTGGTGTCCAGGGAACCACTGTTCCAGAGAGCACTGTCGCCCCTCAGGGCTCAGACGGAACTTCCCACCCAGCCAAGTAGCCCCACCCCCAGGGCCAACACCAAGGGCTGGGATGGAGGCAGCTCTTCAGCGGCAGGTGACCTCACCTCTGGCCCATACGCCA
Source organism: Muscardinus avellanarius (assembly GCF_963383645.1). Classification (NCBI taxonomy): domain Eukaryota; kingdom Metazoa; phylum Chordata; class Mammalia; order Rodentia; family Gliridae; genus Muscardinus; species Muscardinus avellanarius. The sequence goes on along the minus strand of NC_137786.1, from coordinate 192,857,623 downwards.
CAACTGGCCTGGGCTAGAATGGCATTTCTGTTGAGGAGGGATGCGAGGATGGGAAATGCCCCCCAGTAAGGTGGTTGGGAGTCCCAGGAGAAGGAGGCCACAGGCAAGAGGCTGGTCTGGACTTGCATCTTCAAGGGACATCCAGGTCACACAGGGTCTCACTCACACATGAGTACTCACAGCAGCACCGACACACACCCAGGGGCTCTGTCACACACGCTGTCACACGCAGGACCTTGGGCACAAGCACACGCATGGTTACATCCATACACAGATGGCCTCGTGCACACAGCTTTATGCACACACACAAACACATGCTCACATGCAGCTTCACCTACACAGGTTCACACTTGTCACAACAATGCTATATTCACACAGACATACTTACCTTGAGGCGCATACATTGCATTGCTCTTATACATGTATGCCCTCTCTCACATGGTCTCATATTTTCTCTCTTAGACACACACACACACACACACACACACACACACACACACACACACACTATTACCCATCTCTTAAAACACACAAAATGCACAGAACCCGAGCCTCAGAATCACACAGAATTCCTGACACAGGGATGTCTCTTGTAAAGTCACAGTTGTGCCACACAGGTGCATGTGTGCATGCGCTGAGTTTCACTCACACTTATTTTTATTCTCACACACATGAAGAGTCTCTTATACAGATTCTCTCATACACACAGTTTTTCTTTCACACACGCATACTCTGTCACATCCATACTAGATTCTGTAGTAGAATCTAGAATAAAAATTCAAAATCTGGACCCAGCAATCTGAGGAGGCTTGGGGGCCCCAAGGGGGGAGGGCAAGGAAGGTGACAGCGGCAGCTGCAGAGCAAAGATGGAGGGGGAGGAGGCAGGCAGCCAGCTGGTCTCTGCGCAGAGCTGAGCAGAGGCAGCGCAATGCAGCTAGGCAGGCCGGCTGGGCAGGTGGCAGGAGCCTGGGTTCTAACCCCAGCTCCCTCCTCAGCTTCTGTGCCCCCCATGGCCTCCGTGTCCTCATGTGTTACCCAAGGCAGTCAGAAGGGACTGCAGCCTTTCTGCGAGGCTGCTGGGGAAGATAGTGGCGAGGATGTGCTGAGGGGGGCGGGGACACCTGCAAACAGCCACCTGCACCACATACCCTCACCCCGCCACATCCTACTGCCCAGATTTTCCCTGAGTATGATCTTCAAGGAACATTGACTTGAGAGATTTTTTAAAGGACTTTTCAAGTATAGTTTTGTACACCAGCAAGATGTCAAGCCATACTCGGTGGCCTATTTGTTTCCATTGAGTGAAGGCCACCCCATAGCCTAGGAATGTTGTGCAGGAGATGAGGGACAGGGGAGGGGGCTGGAAGACACCCTTCTGACCCCTGCCTGCCGTGGCACTTAGGGACACTGGTCTCAGCCCTAGGGCTGAGTCTACAGAGTGGGGAGGGGGGGGCTTAGCCTCTTGCAAGGGAGCCAGGAGGCTGACTACCACTTGCTTCCAGGGACCAAAGGAACGAATACTGTCCAAGGTCAAATGTGGCCTGACGGGGCAGCTGCTCTAACCCAGGCCTTTGCTCAGCCTTCCCCCATCCCCTCCCCAGCATGTTCCAGGTCAACCTCTAGTCCCCCTGCTCCTGCCCCTCCCCACAGCTCGGCACAGCCTCTAGTTACATAACCCTCTAGCTGTGGTGGCCTCTGTCAAGAAGGGGGGATGGGAGGCCGTGGAGGAGGGTCCCAGTCCACTGAAGAATGGCAGGGAGTTGGTGGCCAGCTCAGGGCAGGAGAAGGTCCCAGGAGAACTGGTTCAAGTCCTGCTCGGCCTCCAACAACCTTCCTGACCTTGGGCAAGATCCTCAGTGGCCCAGGGCTCTGTCTTTGCCCCACCTCCAGACACACACACCTGTTCACAGATCCAAGGTGCAACATTCAGACCTGCAGCCCTGCCTCAGTGTCTTGCTGTGTTTTATCTCAGTAACAAATCTGCCAGCTCTCTGCCTGCACAGCCTTTCTCTGCCCTTGGGCCCCCCGGCCCCCAACCCCCAATGTCATTCATCCACTGACCCTTGCAGACTCCTGCCCCTCCCAGCTCTGTCCCCCTGGCTCTGGCTCAGGCTCCAGTGAGCTGGAAGGAAGGGATGTGCAGTAGTGACTGCCGGGCAGAGGCAGTATTCTGCCTGGGAAGGGGTTGGGGTGGCTCATGGATGGGGGAGGGGCTCTGCTTTAAATTTCCAACTCTGCCTCCCCCCACAGGTCTTGTCTTTCTCAGGCCTCTGAGGACAGAGCCCAGGAAGGTCAGGAGTGTCTCTTCCAAGGTAGCTGGCTGCTACCAGTCTCTCTTTTGGGCTCAGTGACTGATAGTCCAGGAGCAAAGGACCTTAAAGTTCACCAGATCCCCTCCCCCATTTTAAAAACGAGGGCCAGAATCCAGAGACCATCAGAGGGGCCAAGGTCAGCAGCAGGGTGCCCTTTCTCCCTGGCAACAATTTCCTGTCACTAAAGGGGAGTGGCCGCTGAGGACACGCCCACCTCACCTGCATACCTAGTCCTGGCAGGTATCCCCTTGAAGTCCTCCTCTCTGCTCACCCCCACAGGTGCCAGAGGAAGCTGGCATATGCCTAGTGACCCCATCTGCCCCTCCCCTTTCTACCAGGAGAAGGGCAGGCCCCATCTCGGGGCAGGCACCACACCCTTCCAGGAAGCCCAGCCCCACCCCAACTAGCAAGCTTTTAATCAGCCTAGAGGATTCCCCCAGGACCACCTCCTCGGGAAAGGTCTGAGGCTGCTCCCTGGGGAGGGGGACGTCTGTCTCAAGCTGCCAGGCAGGCCTGAGGCCCTCTTCCTGGGCCGTGGCTGGCTCCAGACGCCCCCTTACCTGGGAGGGAGGAAGGGCTCCCCACTTCTCTCTCATGCCAGAAGGCAGTTCACACCTTCACAGTGTACATCTGCAAAGACACAAATGTGCACGAACAGGCCCTCATGCACACTCAAACACACATACATGCTCACTCATTCCCACTACATACTTTACCCACCCAAATATACATCATCACACTTACATAAATATGCACAGTCTACGCATACACACAAACACACCCATTCGTACTCGCTCATACATATTAAATTCAGCAATACAGACCCAGCCTCGTATACATACAAACACAGGCACCCTGGCAAAGCCACTCTTTCTCTCTTTACTCAGGCACACAACCACACACCCCCTTCGATTCTGAACTCCCTAGGCGCCAGTTTTCAGGCCCACCCCTGCCCACGGGCGGCGGAGGGTGCTGCCTTCCCCACCCGGTGGTTCTGATGGGGAAGCTGTCACTTACCCGCGCATAGCGGGACGAGTAGGGGTCCTCGAAGAGCGCCCAGATGCGCGGCTGCCAGCGGCGCCAGAACCCGCCAGGCCGGCCATCCGGGGAGTCGCTGAGCGCCAGCCGCTTGGTCATCTCCAGCTCGTCCTCGCCGTCGCCCGAGTCCCCGGGGCCGTCGGCGTCCGCGTCGTCGGCGCTGTTGTCCAGGGGCGCGCCGCCGAAGCTGTCCAGCGCCTCCTCGGCGTCGCGGTGCTGGCGGTAGGTCATCCAGCAGCAGGGCTCCACGTCGGTCTCGTCGATGCCCCAGAAGGCCAGCTCCTCCTCGTAGAGCGGCCCGCACACGTCGGCGGGGCAGTGCAGCTTGCCCGTGCGGTAGTAGTTCAGGATGTGCGCGAAGACGCCCGGGTGGCGGTCGAAGAAGAACTCGTCCGCGCGCGGGTCATAGTCGAAGTGGCTGTGGGCGTCGGGCTCGGCCAGCCAGGCGAGCCGCGTGCCCGGCAGCGTGCGCAGCGTCGAGCGGTACGTCTGGTGCCGCGTGCCGCCCACGTTGATCACGATGCGCTCGCTCTCGTCCCCTTGGCCCATCGCGGCGCCCCCTTAGGCATGGCGCGGCCCAGCGACACCCATGGGAGCGGCCGCCAGGGGGAGTCGGCGCCGGGGAGGGGGGCGCGAGGCCTCCTCCCCCCTCCCCCAGCCGTCGGGGGGACAGAGGACTGCGGCTCTGGCCACCCCAACCAGCCACCCAGGCCCCGGGGGGCGTTTTCGGTCGGGTGCCGGTCCGGGGGGAGTGTGCGCGGGATCCCAAGGGTCTCTAGGCGCCAAATGTGGGAGGGAGCTGGTCTGGCTGCGGAGGAGGCAGAGGAGGAGAGAAGGGAGGAAGGGAGGGAGGTAGGGAGGGAGGGAGGGAGAGAAGGAAGAAGAGAGAGAGAGAGAAGGAGGGAGGAAGGGAGGGAGGCGGCGCTCAGAGGCGAGCCCCGGGAGGAGGGGAAAGAGGGTGGGGGGGCCGGGCTCCCATTACCATCTCAGCGGGAAAATGGAGAAATCGACACAAAGCTTTTGGGGGGGAAGGTCAGCTGCTCCTGGGGCCAGACCGAGGGATCAACCCCCAGAGGGGGAGGGGAAGAGAGGGGGGCGAGAAATTCGCGATCCGCCGAGCGGTGGTCGCCGCAGCGGGCTCTGGCGCGGGGGAGACGGACGCCGGCTGCTCTCCTGCGCGGCCGGGCGCAGCTCCTCCGGCCCCTTCCTCTCTCCTGGCCTGGCTGCCTGCTCCCCTCGGCGGCGGGCGAACCCGCCCGCTCGCCCGCCCTCCTCGTTCCTTCTCCCCGCCTCCCGGAGGCGATGGCGGGTCCCCTGGGCAGGGGCACGGTGCTGCCCCGCGGGGCGGCCGCCGCGCTGGTGCGCTCGGCTCGGGCTGGGGCTCGGTGGCTGCGGACGCAGGCTTCCGCGGCGGTGCTGAAGGGACAGCTCCCGGAGGTCGGCGGCCGCGCCTGCCGGGCGGGGTGCGCCCCGCTGGGTTTGGTCTGCGGGGCGGCGGGCACCGGCTCCGGTTCCTGGCGCCCCGCGCTCCGCTCGCGGGTCCGGGCGGGCGGTGGCGCCGCGGCCACGGCGAGGGGGCTGCGGAGGTCGGGCGGGAGGCGGGGGCGGCGGGTCCGGCGGCCGGCGCGGCCAGGGAGGCGAGGCGCGGAGCGGCCGCGGCCGCGGGCTGCTGCTCGGCTGCCTGCTGGCTGGCTCGCTCGCTCGCGCGGTCCGCGTCCAGCCCGCCGCTCTCCGGACACGGGCACACGGCGCGCGCAGCCGCACTCGCCCCCGGAGGGAGGCGCCGCGCTGGGTCCTAAAAAGCCCCGCTTCCGCGCCCCCCTCCCAGCCCAGCGCCGAGCCTGGCCTCCCTCAACCCCGGCGCTGGGGGCGCCCGCTCAGCGCGGCTCCCGCCGCTCGGGGGACCCGCCGACGCTGCACCCGCAGGGAGCGCCACTGAATGGGCGGGGGCTCGCAGAGACGTCTGGGCTCGCGCCCCCGGGTCACACTGAGGTCAGGAGAGCGTCAGCACCGGCCCGTCTCGGTTCAAATCTGGGACCATCTGATCCTCTGGTGAGACAAGACATCCGACACCGGGACTAGTATAGGCTGCTTTAGGAAACGTTTAATACCGACCCCTCCCGCGGGACCTAGAGCCTCCACGATCCTTCCAGAGATACCTCTTGCATGGACTCCAAAATGACACCTGCCACACACCCACACCCCTGTCCTCCTGGCCCTCCATTAACAGCCAATTCTAACCCCTAGGAATCTCCTTCGACCCCCTCCTGCTCCTGGGTCCTTCATAACTGTAGACTGGCCCGCTCACGTTCGCGCCACAGGACCCTACAATGTGGATACCAGAGCACTGGCTCTCCCACACTAACTGGGATCCATAAATGGGGACCTCTTATGAAAAAGCTGCTCCTGGGCTCCCTGAGTACCTAGGGTTGAGCTGCCCTGAGTGTAAGCCACGTGTGTTTAGGGCTGGGTGGGAGCTGCCTGCTGTGGTCTCTATAGCTTTACAGTTGATCCTGGAGGCAGAAGTTGTATTCCCACTTCAAAGCCTTCCTCACTAATGTTGCCCCCAATGCCTCAGTTTACCTAATCGAGCAATCACTCCTGTGCTCCTTACTTGTTTCAGGCTCTGTTCCCTGCCCAGGGACAAACCAGACCCACCCCTGCCTGGAGAGGGTCCTGGCTTTTGGGGGAAGTGGGCACGTGGACTGAGGAGGTCAGGACCAGTTCCAGGGGTGGCTGGGCCTGGAAAGAGTCTTATTGATTCCAGTCCAGGCCAATCGAACACAGGCTGCCTGGGCAAAGAGTGATTTAATTAAGAATATGTGAGGCTTTTATTTACCTGTTGGCACCAGAGAACCACGCAGACACCTGTCCCTCCACACTGACCCACAGATGTTGTCATAGGTTGGTGGACAAAGCTGCAGCGCAGGTCTCTCTCTCTCTCTCTTCACTTGGCTAGGGGAATGCAACCTAGCCACGGGGAAATCTGTGGTCAGGAAAAGGCTTAGAGAGATGGAGAGGGCAGGGGCAGGGGCAGAGATGAGAGATGGAAGAAGGTCAAGGGGAGAGAGGGAAGGGTACGGGTAAGTCAGAAACAGGCAGAGATGGGTAGAGACAAAAGGGGGAGGGGGAGGGTGCCCCTCTTCCCTCCAGAGATTGATCTGCTTTAGTACTCTAAGTAGGGGCTGTTTCCCCCTTCAATCTCAGAGTAAGGCAGGGATGAGTGTGTTTTGAGTGTCCTTATCAGCCTAACCAGTGCAAGGTCTACCCCCTCACCATGAAGAAGTCTGGCCTGGGATAGCCCAGCCTGGCCCATATTCAGATCCCTAGAACAAAGGCTTTCAGAATGCTTTGCCCCAACTTTAGGGGATGATGAAGCAACAGAAAAAAAGACAGATACAGAGAGATGGACATCCCCCACTCCACCCACACACACGCCAGCTGGGAGCAATCAAGATGGGGAGAGACGAGAAACAGGCCTCTCCAGGCCCCCTTCCTTCCAGCCCCTCTTCTACCCCTGGGAACCTGTGGTGCCCATCGCAGAAGGCCAGCATGCACCCTCCTCCCTGTCCTCAGAACCACGTGGGGCCAGAGTATGGCTCCCTAACCTATATAGCTCATTTCATTTCTATAAAAGGACCATCAGCCCATCAGCCCCTCTAGGGCTTCCTGTTCATTTCCTTCTTGAAGCCTGGAATAGAGGAGCAGCTCGCTGAAGTCTAGATCATCTGAGAAAGGCTAAGAGAGGGACTGGAACCCTGGAATCCGAGTCTCAGAGACTGAAGGTCTGGTCCCCCAAATGAGGCTGAATCAGGGGAGGGGCTCATGCAGGGCCTCTTAGGGGTCAGCACAGAGCCCTACCCGGACACTGGCCCATGGTAGGTCCTAATGGTGAGCTGTGGTGTGAGTGGGGAGAAGCAGGCAGTGGCAGGGGTTAGGAGGTGACTAGACAGAGACTATGAGCTCCCAAAATAGGAAGGTTGGTGACGAGGGGTTCTGGCCAGCCCTGGCCCTGGAGGCTGGGAGCTATGCTAGGGCTGGGGGAGAGGGGATGTGGATAGGCATCCATCACACCCTGAAGTCCCCTAAGAGGTAGACTCCCCAGCAGGAGAGAACAGCTGGCCCTGAGATGCCCCCACCCTCTTCTACTTTAGGATTCTCACTTTGAGTTGTGATGCCACCCTCCCCTCAGCTCAGGCCCCAAGGAATGCCCCCCTTCCTGTATCCTAAGCAGGACATAAAAGTCCCTTTTCTCACTTCTCCTTCACACTATGAGAAGACTGGCATTTGCAGAAAAACCAAGAGGGCAACACTGATGGAAAAAAAAAGAAAGAAAGAAAGAAAGAAAGAAAGAAAGAAAGAAAGGCAATAGAAAATTGAGAAAGGAATTGCTGACCAAGCTCACAGACACTAACCACAGACCCTCAACCCAGCTGAACACCTCACCTCTGTTCTATTTTTAGGCAATACCCCATGTATAGCCATTTGCCCCTTCGTTACAGAAGAAGGCTTATATCCCTATGCCAGAGGTCTTTGGTGGTGGTGGCTGTGGGGGGAGCAGTATGGTTCAGTGATTAAGAGCATAGACTAAAACCAGCTCCACCATTCACTAGCTCTGACCTTGGATAAGTCACCCAACTTTCCTGTGCCTCAAAGTCTTTATTGTTGAATGGGAGCAATAATCATCCCTCAGTAATCCCCCTCCATCCCTCCAAGCCTTAACTCCTTGGTTCTGGAATTTTTCTTGCTCAGGCTAGAGCGGAGGAGCACTGGGCTCCAGGAGGCTCTGTGTGGGAGGCTGGAGGATGAGCTGCCTGAGCGGGGCGAGGCATGGTGAAGGGAGACCTGAAGCCAAGTTTGGCCTATGTTATCACACCTGGCACTTGCAGGCCTTAGATCTGGTCCTGCTGGGCTCTGGAACTGGCCCAAGTCCAGCCCCCAGGCCCTTGTCCAGGCTGGCAGAACCTTCCTGCTGCTCTTCCAGGCCCAGAGCCTCAGCATTCCTGGTAGGTTGGGCTGCCATCTTGTGGCCATGCCTGGAAACTAACCTGAACTGGGCACTGGGCAGAGAAAGCTTTGGGGGTAGCCCTGCCACGTGATGGTAGGCAAGAAGGGCTGGCAGGTGGCCCCTCCTCCTTACGATGAGCAGAGAGAGTGAGCGCAGATGTTCCATGGAAATATTATGACCTTGGCCACAGGACCTATTTGAGCTGTGACCCTGTTACTTAACCAGGGCTGGGCTGGAGTGGGAGTGTACAGCTGTTCCTTCTTGCAGCATTTGGGGTGGGGACTTTCAGATCTTTTAGGCCATGGGAAGCCTAGAAAGGGATTGCATTGAAGAGCACTCCGGGGAGGTGGGAGGTATCTCAGCCTTTGTGTGGTTGACATTTTGGACCACATATCCTTTGTTGGGGCTGGGAGAGTGCTCTACTGTGCACCATAGGAGGTTCAGCAGTCCTCTATCCACTAGATGTCATTAGAAGCCTCTTCTCTAGATGCAGTCATCTAAAGAATCTAAGCCCCTGCCCAAAGTCCCCTGGGGTCTAAGGTTTCCTCCACTTGAGAGAGAATCACAGATCTAGACAGATTTGGCTACAAACCCCGGTTTTGCTGTTTACTTGCTGGGTCAACTAGTCACTTTTCTCTCTAAGCTTCTGTTCCCTCATCTGTTTAAAGAAAATGCTATTTCCTGAGGATTAAACAAGAAGGAGCCTCATGCCCTCCCCTTCCTCTTTCTTCTTTCCCAAGACTGCCCGCCCCAACCCTCTGGGACTAGCCCTCCCTTCTCCCCTCTCCCCTCATGCTATTCTCTGCCCCTGGGAAGTGGCCAAAGAAGAGAACACCAGACCTCCTTGGGCTCAGCCTTTGGGAAGTCAGGACCTTTCCCTTCCCTGTTGGCAGTGGGGAGTAAGGGGCAGCGGAGAAGGTGCCTGAAGATGGTTAGATGGGTGGGCGCAGGCACTTCTACAAGCCTGTCCCCAGCGGGACTGGGCAGGGCCACTGAGTTCCCCCAGAAGTAGCCAAAGACTCGGGGCTCTCTTCAGGGTCCCCTCCTTGGCTCCTCTGATGGGAAGAGCCTAGAGGTTCTTGTGTGCACCCTGCTGCACTCATGGACATCTGTGTGTAGCACTGTTGGTGGATGTGATCCGCAGTGTATAAAAGCAGGTGTGAGAGGTACGAGACCTGAAGCCAAGAACTTTTGGGGGTGACTCTTTAAAAGAAAGGCATAAGAAGCTGGGTGTGGTGGCACACACTTAAAACCCCAGCATTTGGAAGGCTGAGACAGGAGGATCCAGGTTCGAGGCCAGCCTCAGCTACTTAGTGAGGCTCTTTACAACTCAATGAGACCCTGTTTCCAAATAAAGAATACAAAATAGGGCTGGGCATGTAGTTCGAAGGTAGAAAAGAAAAGTAAGGCATACGAGAATAAAAAGTTGGGGGTGAAAGTGAATATTTATATAGACTTAGAAAAGAAATCAGGACTAAATAGAAATTTTTGAGAGATGAAAAATGCCACTGTGGACTGGGCATGACGGCGCACGCTTGTAATCCCAGCATTTGTGAGGCTGAAACAGGAGGATCGTGCAGGTTCAAAGCCAGCCTCACCTACTTAGTGAGGCCCTTTGCTATTCAGTTAGACCCTGTTTCAAAAAATAAAGAATATAAAAATAGGGCTGGGGGTGTCACTCAGAGATAGAATGCCTCCGGGTTCTATCCCCAGAACTGCAAAAATAAAATAAAAAAATAAAAATACATAAAAAATACCACTGTATTAGTGAGCCTTTGGTTGTTGGGACATAATATCTGAGGAAAACAACTTAGAGGAGGAAAGGTTTGTTTGGGCACACACACGCAGAGGTTTTGGTCCGTAATTAGCTGGCTCCATTGCTCTGGGCTGCTGGCAAGGCAGAAACATCTTGTTGAAAGACTATGGTAGAGGAAAGCTGCTCACCTCATGCTGGTTGGGAAGGAGGGGAGTGGAGGAGGGACACAATCCCCCAGGACCCACAACATCCCCCAGGACCCACTTCCTTCAACTGGGTCTCACCTCATACGGTTTACACCACCTCACAAAAGTGCCATCAAATTATGAACCCATCAGTGGACTAGTTTACTGATAAGGTTAGATAGAAGCCCCCCGCCCCAACACTGATGCACTGTGCACTGAGGACCAAGCCTTCAACACATGAGTCTTTGGGAGACATTCCACAGTCAAACTATAACAACCACAAACACCAAAAAATCCAGAAAATAACCTTATTTCTTTATTAACTGTACTATACATCTTTATAATACTTTTAGGTAATTTATATTTACTTAGAAGTATTCAGAATGCCTACAAAATAATTGCAGATTTTTTTACAATTATGGAATGAGATTCAGTTAATAAAACTTGTATTTTATATAAGCTGTATCAAAGATCACTGAAAATGAAAAATTCATCCCTTCCTATACATCTATTTTTTTCTGTGCACCAACAAGAACCTGCTACAAATTTCCATAATAATGTACAGCTCTCAGGTTATACCAGGAAAGGTAAGCACTTTCTGAAAATACCACAAGGACAGTGCTACTTAAAGATGCATTCACATGTCAGGTGTGATGGCACATGCTTGTAAACCCAGTACTTGTGAGGCTGAGACAGGAGGATCGCAGGTTCATGGCCAGCCTCAGCAACTTAGTGCAGTCCTCTGCAACTTAGTGAGACCTTGTTTCCTAATACAAAATAAAATAGGAATGGGAGTATAGCTCACAGGTAGAATGCCCCTGGGTTCAATCTCCAATACTACCAGGAAAAAAAAAAAAACATGTTCACAAAATTTAAGAGACTCAGAATAAATAAAACAGTCTTGAAGAAAAGGAACAAAACTGGAAGACTCACATTTCTGGATCTCAAAACTAACTGAAAAGCTAAAGTAATCAAGATGGCATGGCACTGGCATAAGGATAGATATGTAGATCAATAGAATAGAATCGTGAGTCCAAACTGAAACCCACACATTCATAGGCAATTTTTTTTCTTTTGGTGCCAGGGATTGAACCCAGGGGTACATTCTACCACTGAGATACACTCCCAGCCCTTTTTATTTTTATGTTAAAACAGGATCTTGCTAAATTGCTGAGGCTCTCACCATGTTTAACCTGAGATCCTCCTGTCTAAGCCTCCCAAGTATTAGGATTACAGGTGTGAGCCACCGTTCCCAGCATGGGCAATTAGTTGTTTTGTTTTTGTAGTACGGGGGGATTGACCCCAGGGGTATTCTGCCTCTGAGCTATATCCCCAGCCCTGTTTTATTTTTTAATTTGAAACTGGGTCTCACTAAATTGCTGAGGCTGACTGGGAACCTGCCATCTCCTGTTTCAGCCTGGTTTATGCCTGGAAATATAGGCATGAACCACCACATCCTGCTGGCAATGAGTTTTTACAACGTTACAAGACAATTCAGTGGAGAAAGAATAGGTTTTTTCCCCCCATAAACTATGTGCAATAGTTGAATACCCATATGCAAAAGATTATGTTTGGAGCCTTCTCTTACACTATGTAAAAAATTAACTATAGCCGGGCATGGTGGCACACACTTGTAATCCCAGCATTTGGGAAGCTGAGATAGGAGGATTGTGTAGGTTCAAAGCCTGACTCAGCTACTTAGTGAGGCCCTCTGCAACTCAGTGAGACTCTGTTTCAAAATAAAGAATAAAAAATAGGGCCGAGGGTGTCGCTTGGAGGTAGAATGCCCTTGGGTTCCATCCCAAGACCTGCAAAAAAAAAAAAATAATAATAATAACTATAATTGAATAAAACTCCTAAATGTAAGAGATGAAACTATAATAATCTTAGAGAAACTCAGATAGTGAGGTATTTTGTGACATAATAAACAAAGCCAACAATAGAAAAAATCAAAAAGACAAATGCTAGATCATTGAACTTCATTGATAGATAAGAAACTTTTGTGCTTCCAATGATACCATCAAGAAAGTGAATAGACAATCTGTAAAATGAGAGTAGATACTTGAAAAACATGTATCTGATAAAGGTCTAATATCTAGATTATGTAAATAACTCTTACAACTCAATAATGAAAAGACAACCCAATTTTAAAATGGACAAAGGATTTGTAGCCTTATCTCCAAAGAAGATATGCAAATGAAAATATGTCCAACATCATTTGTCATTAGAGAAATGCAATTCAAAACCATGAGATACCACTTTTTACCCACTAGGGTGGTTATAAGAACAAAAGACAAACAAACTGGGTGTGGTGGCGCACGCTTGTAATCCCAGCATTTGGGAGGCTGAGACCGGAGGATCGCAGTTCGCAGACAGCCTCAGCTACATAGTGAGGCCCTCTGCAATAAATGAGACCCTATTTCAAAATAAAGAATAAAATATAGGGCAGGGGGTATAGCTCAGTGGTCAAATACCCCTGGGTTCCATCCCCAAACCCACACACACACACAACAAAGACAATAAGTATTGGTAGGAATGTAAAATAGTGCAGCTGCTTTGGAAAAAGTTTGGCAGTCTTCCAAAAATTTAAACATAGAGTTATGATATACCCAACACTTTCAAATATATACATATATATATATATATATATATATATCCAAGAGAATTAAAAGTATATATGTATACAAAAATTTGTGCATAAATTTTTGTAGCAGAATCATTCCCGATAGCTAAGCAGTAGAAATGATTCAAATGTATAACAACTGATGAAAAGAAAATGAAATGTGATATATCTATATACTGGGATATTATTTGGCCACAAGAAAGAATAAAGTATGGATACCTGCTGCTAAACGGGTAATCGCTCAAACATTATGCTGAGTGAAAAGAGCCATACACAAAAAGCCACATGGTATGTGCTTCTATGTATATGCAACGTCCCAAGCAGGCAAACTGCTAGAGACAGGAGTAGATTATTGGTGCTGGGGGCTGGGGAAGGAGGAATAGTGGGGAATGGCTGCTAATTGGTATGAGTTTCTTCCTGGGGTGATGGAAATAATCTGGAATTAGATAGTGGTGATGGTTCTATACAGTATAAAACAAATATTACACAACTTCAAATCTAATTTTTTAAAATAGAAATGACTTGTGTGCAGGCAGCTTAAATGTTTTACAGATGATGAAGGATGGTGCTGGAATCACCTTGCCCTTCATCATGACGACATCATAGTTTGATCCTCCTCCTCTTGCTCCCTCTTCAGCCCTGCCTACCCCTCCCCACCCGCACCAGGCTTCACATTCTTTGATTGCTTCTTCAGGTGACAGTGGTTGTATAATATTGTTTTCACACAGAGAACTGAGAGATAATTCAGTCTTTCCTCCAACATGGTTGATCAAAACTTGTTTGCGCCCTTGATAATTTCCAGAAGCTTCTCCATTAGAAACGTCACATACATTTTTAGGATTGATGTCACATTTGGGGAAAACCCAGTCAAGTTTCTTTCTTCTGTGGGATGCTCCAAGAGTTCAAGGCATTTTGGATTTTATTGTGTTGCGATATTTTCTTATATGGTAATTTTAAAATATTTTAATTGGTAAGTTTGATTTAAATGATATAGTGATTTTGAGGTTTTATTAGAGTGACCTATTATGAATTTTATGCTGTCTTTGTTGATGTCAGAATTTTGTGCCAGATCACCAAAAAAATTTAATTTTCCAATGTGTCGATATAATTACTGTTTTCTTTGATTAGATTACCAAACAATGCCAGAGCCTTTTCCATAAATCTGTTCAAAAGTTATTCCTTCTTTTAATAATCTACTTTTTGGTAGGATCTAAACATATTTTTAATATATGATTGTCTTCTCAATGTTAAAATCATCTTAATTTATATCATTGTTCAATGTTATTACCGTGCTTTATGTTTCATTTATTTAAAATGTATCCCATTGAATCCAAATAAAATTTATACCTGTAAAATATAGGATCCTGACATGTCCCGAAATGCCACCCAACAGAGGAGAAGTCAGATAGAAAGATGCAATAATCACAGCTGATTGCTTACAGTAATTTGTCAAATTAAAAAAGAACCTAGAGCACATGGACATATTTCTAGGGCTTCCCCCGGGGCCTTGGAAGGGGCTCATGTGAGAGGGGATCTGAAGCCACACGCTGTGGGCTGCATGGCATATTGGCCACGGGTGAAGTGTTCTAGGTACCTGTGTGCTGTCGTATGAGCATATATGTGCAAGACACATGCTATATCTCTAGAGAGAATGACCCTGGTGCCTCCTTAGATATAGCCCAGGTGAAAATGGCCCATGTGCAAGAGACATTTCAGCTCCACTGCAAATGGAGTTGGGCTCAGCCTGATGCTCTCTGAGGGCACTGAGGTCAGGGACAGAACGGGGCTGGGGGGATCTGAATCTTTTTCTCCATAGCATGATCTGATCTCCAGCTGTGCCCCTCCCTTCTGGACTTCATCAGCCTGGGTTCAAACCTTGCCCCATGACCCAAGTTGAACTAGTTAGAGGTCTTATCTAGAATTTTCTAATAAGAGTTTAATGGTGAGATCTAAGAGAACTCCTGAGTTTCTGGAGAAAAATCAATGTGGACTAGGACAGGAAGAAGCCACATAGAACCAAAAAGGAGATGCTTGGAAAAATGAAAGGGGCTCCAGTCCTAGTTCCCGACTACCAGAAATGCTGTCGTGCTTACGTCTGTGCACTTCTAGTGCACTACCTGGAGGGGTTTAAGCTAGTTTGAATGGGGCTTCTGTCACTTGCAACCAGAAGTGTTCTGGCTAAATACTTGCATCTTCTCCTGAGGTCCCCACCTCTACAGTAGCACCTCGCCCACTCAGAAGCAAACCAGAGCATAGGATCATTCTTGGGTCCTTTCTCTTCACTTCTCCAGGGCCTGCACACACAAGGGGCTGTCAACAGCTATGCAGGGTGCTGCTGCACAGTGCACTTGGCTGGTGTGTGTGTGGGTCTGAAGTGAAGGTGTAGAAACCCTGCCTCCCCCTCTCCTCTCTCGATACCTTCATACCCCATTTCCATCTCTCATCCCATCCTTTAATTTTCCTTATAGCACTTCTCACTATAACATTACATTTATTCACTTCATCCTTTGTCTAATGGCTATTTCCCCGCTGACCTTTAGGCTGTATGAAGGTAGGGACTGTGCCCTCAAAGTCCTCCATACTCGCCGTCCTAAGCGCCGTTGATTCCCTGTCACTGCTGGGTCAGGACATGCCGGGCCTCCTCAGCAACCTCAGGGGCCTCACGATAGGCCTTCCTATCTCACGTCTCCCCTTCCATCCATTCTTCCCACCCAAACCAACCTTTTTAGAATACAGATTTATTTCTATCCTTCCTTGTTTTGATTTCTCTGGTCCCTGTTACTCTCAGGATAAAGCCCCAAATGAGGCTCACGGTTGCCTTACCTTAGCCTTTGCCCCAGCTCACCTCTGGCCTCTTCTCTGTGAGTAAGTTGGGCTCTGCAAGGGCACAGCTTTCTTTCTCTTCCTCCGGATCTTTCTAGTTGTTCTCTCCTCAGCTTGGAGTACCTTTCTTTGGTCCTTCTTTACTGACCAATCTCTTCAAGATTCTTATTAGAGTATTAGAGTTTATTTGTTCATCTCTCCTAGCTTGGCTTGGTTAGTGAGCCTTCCCCACTCTCCTATGGTGTTTCCATCACACACACACACACACACACACACACACACACACACACACACACACTTCTACAGTGCTTCGTTCATGTGTGAGCTAACCCTCACCCCCAAGAACAGGAGCTGCCTCCAGTGATCTGTTTTCCCCAAACACAGGACCTGGCATGTGTTGAATGGACAAAGTCATGAGTGAGCCCCAGGGGGCCTCAAAGGAGTGTAAAGAACCTCAACGGGCCTCTAGAGACGCAGCCAGAAGATAACAGAACAGTCTGCACAGCCCCCTGGGGCCCCTGTGGTGGGAGAAGCAGAGGCAGTCCTCAGAAGAGAGAGCAGGTCCCCAGGTTCATGATGAGGCTGGTCCTTCTAGCACTCGGCCTTGCCTGCATTCCCATGGTCCTGTCACTAGGCAAGTAAGCCTTGAAAGTGGTCCTATCAAGTAAGCATTGAAAGGGCTTTCAGGAAGCAGGTGGAATGTAGAAGATTCCAAGGCCCTGGGGGCAGGTGTATGTGACTAGGGAGACGATTTTGCCCAACCTCTGCTTTGGGGTAGTGAGTAAACTGAGGAATTGCCAAAGTCTGGGACTATCCATTGAGAATATGGGGGCCGTGGGCCCAGGGAGGCCAGAGGTTCTATGTGGCACCATGTCCCTCTGTGGATGTTTTAAGTGCACCATCTACTCCTGTTTCTCAAGATAAAGCTCCAGTGGCATTTTCTCCAGGCATCCCTCCTCACACTCTTGGTAAAGAAATGCCCCTCCTCTGTTCTGGGGGAGTTTAGAGCCTTGGGCATGTGTGCCACCTGAGATGATGCTGGTTCTGCGTGCCCCTCTCCTCACAGGCTCTGGCCCTGTCTTCTATGAGATGGGACAGAGCCAGGATGCTCCAAGTGTGGTCTACTGGCTGAGCAGAGAAGCTGGTCTGGCTGTTCTTACCTGTGATTATCCTATCATTAAAAGCCTGTAAATGCCGTACAGCTTGCAATGCTCCTCCAGGCCCACTTAGGTTTTCCTCCTGGCTGTGAACATCTTATCCCATCCTCCATACCTTGGAGGATTCCAAGAGGCATCTGGGTCATGACCTCCTAGTGATCCTTCTGGACACACCTGGGCTCACTCTGTGTGTATATAGGGGCATGATGTTCAACCTTGAACACCTTCAGAATCACCAGGGAGAGCTTTTGAAAAGGACTAATAAAGTCTAGCATGGTGGCGCACGCTTGTAATCCCATCATTTGGGAGGCTGAGACCGGAGGATCGCAGTTCATGGATAGCCTCAGTTACTTAGTGAGGCCCTCCACAACTTAGTGAGACCCTGTTTCAAAATAAAGAATAAAAAAACAGGGCAGGGGGTGTAGCTCGGAGGTCAAATCCCCCTAGGTTCCATCCCCAGACCTGCAAACAACAACAAAGTACTAATAAGTGGTCCTGGCTATCTGGAAAGATATACTTAATTAGAACCTTTAGGGAGTGGGGCTAGGCATTTTTAAAACTACTCAGATAAGTCTAATGCGCAGCCTTCCATAAAAACCACTGGTGCGTGTGTGGTGGTGTAGGTCAAAATCTAGTACCTTTCCAGGTACTAGAGGCACAGGCAACTCTCTTTCCCAGGAGGCACGCTGCCTGGTTGCAATCCGTTTGCCGCCTACAGGGGTCGCTGCGGGACAGCCGACCCGGGCGGCGAAGTTTCCTCTGCATCCAGCTCTCTAGCCCAAGAAAAGCAGAAGGCGCGGTGGTATAAATTAGCGTCTTTATTTCGAACACCTGAGCAGGCGAGCGCTTGAGGCTCTCCCGCCTGTTTATAAACATACAAAGTCCCTGTTGCACCACAAGCCATGCCTCAGAGATAAATACAGCCCTAGGGGCTCCTGCTCTGGCAAACCAACTCTTATTTACAGGAATAGATTACAAAAGTATTACAAAAAGTGGTCCTGAACCGCGGGACGGGGTAGGGGTGGGGTACGGTCACACCGCTTACACTTGGAACTGGAGCGCACACCGCAGGCGGTGGGAAAGAGTGAATATCGTCAGGGCTTCGGGAAAAAATGGCTACCCCCCAAAGCCTCCCCCCCAAAAAAACTGGGCGTCGGGGAGCTGGGTGTAAGTTTGCAAGGGTCTCATTCCCCTTGTGGGAGGTAGCAAAGAAAAGCAAGGGCCTGGCCCCTCATGGATCAGCTCTGGCTCACGGAGGAACACCGACGGGCAAACTAGTGGATCTTAGGGAGGGGTGCTGCATAGAAAAAAACGGACTTCGTCCTTGCCCTGGGGGCTGCGGGGGGGGGGCGAGGGCCACATTTCCGTTTTCCCCCCTCAGGAGGAGTCGCTTTTAAAGCGCAATTGGGAGGAGTGGCATTTTAGCTCAATCTTTTGGGCGCGCGGGACCCAGGGGCCCCATCTCTTTGGAGGGGAGACAGCGGCGCCCTCCTGAGTGGCTGCCCGCCTCCTCAGAGCACCTGGTAGATGGGGTTGGGGTTCGCGACGGCAGGGCACTGCGGGGTGGCATCTGGGGACGGGGTGGGGGCGCCACTCTCGCCCTCACTCGGGACGGTCTCTTGCTGGCGTGGAGGCGACTCAGGCGGCGCGTCCGCCAGCGGGAGCGCCGGCGCGGCTGGACTCTCGGTAGAGATGCGCTCTACAATGCTGGACAGACAGTCGAGGCTAGACACCGCGGCGCTCTTCCCGGACCTGGGCTCTGCACGGGGCGGATAGGTTAGTAAGCAGGGGTTGAGCCCCACGTCTCCCACCCCTAGTCCAATGCTATGGGGCAGAGGAGAAACCGAGGACCTGCTGGAGTCCGGGCAGTACCGGGCGAAAGGGGAGGGAGCTGCGCGTTTTGTCTTCCATTCTCTGCACCATCACCCAAGAAGTGGGGGGGGCGGGGGGAGAGTGGCGAGTACTAGATTGCGGGAAGCCAGGCAGCCCCAAAGAGAACTTGCCAAGGAGGCGCGAGCAGGGCGGGGCCGGGAATACGCACCGCTGGACACCTCGCTGTAGTAGGCGCCGTCGTAGCAGTTCCGCCGCCGGGCGCCACTTGGGGGGCCGCTGTAGTCCATCTGTAAACGGCAAGGACAACCCAGTCAGCCCTGCACGGGGCCGAGCACCACTCCCAGTATCTATCCTCTACCCAACTCTCCAACTTTCAGCCACGAATTCCGGGCCCGATCTATCCAGTTTGAGAGGTAGAAGCCGGCAGGAGCTGAGCTCTGCAGCACGCACGGCCAAGCCGAGAGGCAGCGGTCATCTAGGGACACATATCTGCATTTTGAAAGTAAAGACAGTGGAGAGAAGACACACCTTTAGGTTGGCCCAACAGTGTTCTGATAGCGCCCCCAATCAGGTGGATTGTATAAGCCCTGTGCGTCTCCACTCCGGCGACAGCTGTCCTGGACAGGGGGTCCCGCCCAGAAGAGCCCTCCACCCGGCCCAATGGTCAGTTCTCCGCCTTATCAGTTCTCAGATATCCCGGGAGCCGCCTTAGCTTCTGCCGCCTGCGGTCCTGGACTTACCATGCCGTCGGAACAGTTGGAGCGTGGGCTGGACGCGTCGGAGTCGCCGCTGTAGTGCTCAGCGCCACCGCCCGGGGGAAGCGGGTCGGGCGCGTAGAAGGCGGCGGCGCCTGGGGGCCCGGCATCTTGGTCGCGCAGCAGCGCCTGCAGACTCTCTATATAGCGGATGGCGTTGCGAAGAATCTCCACCTTGGGCAGCCGCTGGTTTGGGTTGCTGGACGTGCAGCGCTTGAGCGTCTCAAAGGCCTCGTTAACCTTGCTCAGGCGGCGCCGCTCGCGCATGGTGGCGGCCTTGCGGCGGTCCGCGTTGGTAGTCTTGCGCTTGCACGCCTTGCACGCCCACAGCAGGCAGCGGCCCGCCTGGTGGTGCCCGCTAGGCGCGCGCACGTGCTCGTCCTCGCGCGCCCCGGGGCCCTGGTGCACCGCTGCGGGGAAATGTGAGTGCTCCTCCGGCTTCAGGAGTGCTCCCACGTGCACAAGGCGCGGGTCCAGGTCTTCGAAAAAGCGCAAGTCCGGGGAGTCGAAACACGGGTCGTCGTAGAAATCATCTGCTGTGGCAAAGGAGCAGAGCGAGCCGTCGGGCCCGGTTAAGTCTACGTCCCGGAGCGGCGGCGACAGTAGCTCCATATTCCAGCAGGGGAAGGCGCGGTCCTGGTCTCGCCTAACTAAAGTGGCAGGAATTGCCCGGGACTTTCTGTCACTCTGGAGCCCCAGCGGTGTGATGGCAAAGTGCGGGGGGCTTGCATGCACACTTGACTGTCTCCCCACCCCGCTCTGTCTTGTCTAATTGGACCCGTGGTGAGGAAAGCAGAGGCGGCGCGCTGGGGCTTTCTCACCCCTAGATTCGCGCCAGGCGCCCTGGGCTATTTATCTGTAGTAGCCTAAACGCCCCGGAGCTTTAGCGGGAGGCCGGGGGCGGGGGAGCCCGAGGCCAATAGGAACTGAGCAGGGCGGAGTTTGGAGTCCCCAGAGTGCCGCTGGGGCCAAGCAGTGCCCCCTGTCCCGTCCTCCCTCTAGGCACTAGTGCGCGCTCCGGCCCCTCCCTAAACTCGGGCGACTCAGAGACTGGCCGCCCAGCCTGGCTGCACTTGGCCGCCCCGCACACACCTTTTTCAAACCTCTCCAGCACATGACTCCCACGTCCACGGGGAATGCTGGCCACTCGCGCTTCCAAACCTGCCTTTGGATCCCGTGGTGTCCCCCTTATTTGTAGGGAAAACAGAAACAGGACGGGGTGGGGGGGGGTAGAAATCAGCTCCGGAGAGATTTGGAGGGAGAGGCAAGGCGATGATAGAGCAGAGAAAGACCTAAAGCTGAGATAGTGAGATGTAAGAGAGACTCCCAAAGAGGCCAAGAAACAGTAGAGAGCTAGAGTCAGGGAGCAGAGAAGCACGCTAGAGATGGTGAGACTAGATCTAAGTGGGCCGGCCAGGGACCAACACGCGGAGGCTGTGACACTCTGCCAGCCTGTGCGCTGAGTCTCCCAGAGGGCCACGGCTCCAGGCATCTTCCCCAGGCGCTGAGAAACCCTGCTGCGTCTATACAGGGGTTGGGAATTGCTCTTAAAACTTCGTGCCACTCTTTCCAAACTTGGAACTTGCCCTGGTCCGGAAGGAAGGAGGCAGACTCCGGTTCAACCTTAACCTGCACGTTCCCACCTCAGGTGTCCAGTGCCATGGCCTGGGGGTCCAGGATGAGATGCCTCTTCAGCTGGGAAGAAAACCCCCTCTGCCTGGGGTTTGTCTACTCTTCCACTGTGTGCAGCCAAGGGAAGTGCCTTTTGGATATTCACCAGCTCCAGGACCTGGCCAGAAGAGCTCCCCCCCCCCCCGTGGGGCTTTTGTGAGATTTTGTGGAAGTCACGTATCCTTTCTGAGCCTCACTTTCCCACTTTGTAAATCTAGGGAATAATGTTAATCTCTTGGAGTAATTGAGATGCTGGTGAGAATCTGAAGAGAGGGAAGATATGGAAGCCCTCAGTCCAGGGGCAGGGCAATGCTGGTAAAAGGGTGTTCTTTTGCCCCAGCACATGCTGAACTGTATGTCCAGCAGGCTTCCTTGCCATTGTGTGGGGTACTGAACCTGGCAGAGCATGGAATTTCCAAGCTCCAGGCTCACTTGCTACGGCGGTACAATGTTTTGGCAGGTTCGATGCCTCGGCTGTGTCTCTTTCTAGCAGGCTCACAGGAGAAGCTGAAACAGAAGGCAGAGGTGACCACCTCATAGGAGCTCTGGCTCCCCTAAAAGCCCCGGCATACCCTACCCTCACGGTGCCCTGCAGCCTCTTCTTGAATCTGCAGTTCACAGCTCTCTGGTTAGAAATCTTCCTGGACCATACACCCTTGTTTGCTCTCCCCTCCTGGATACCAGAAATTTAAGCAAGAGTGACCTTCGTGTCTTTCCCACTAACTACTGTAAGTCATTCTAGCTGGTCCTTCTGGGCCCTGGAAAGCTCTCTTCCCACCAAACCCAGGGGGGCCTTTTGGGGGTCCTACGTCCTTCACTTCTCTGCCCCTGGGAGTAGCCCTGAAGATCTTCCTCCACCCCATTGCATTGCATCACCTTTATTTATTCTTTCAATACATGTGTGGAGTAGCCATTATATGTCAGGTACTGGCCCAGGTATTGGGATACAGCAATGAGTGGGTGGCAAAACAAAACCCAAAGACCTGCTCAGATGGTGCTTACATTGTAGGGCAGAATGACAAATGAACCAATAAGCAAGGAAGTATATAATGTCATCTTTCAACACTCTGGACAGAATCCTGCCTCAGAGTCCTGCACTTGTCCTTCTAAGCTTATAGCCCTCTCCCCAGGGCTTCCCCTGAGATTGGCTGCTTTTCATCTGTGGGCTCACGTGTTGCCTCCTAGGTGAGCAGAGTGAGCTAGAGGAGAGTTGCCGGAGATGGGGTCAGAGCGGGGGAAAGGGGATTGCATTCTGAGATGAAAAAATATTGGGCTTGAGCAGAACAAGCGTGTTGCCACGTGACTTACATTTAACAGGAGTGCTCTGGGGACTGGGGTGCAGGGCAGAGAAGCAGGGATACTAATTAGGAGGCTCCTGCGATAGTCCTGGTGAGTGAGATGGCCACTTGGATTTGGGTGGCAGCGGTGGAGCTGGTGAAAAGGAGTGGAATTCCAATTTATTTTCAAGATGAAGACAGCAAGATGTATTCATAGTTGGATGTGGGCATGGGGAGCAGAGAGGAGTTAAGGAGGGACTCCTGGAAGAATAGATTTGGGAAAGAGGGGGTTTACAGGTGGTAGATCAAGAGTCCAGGTTTGGGCACAACTTGAAAGGCACGTTCAACATCCAGGTGGCAATGTCTGAGTAGGCAGGGGGATTTATGAGGCTGGAGGACTGGGGGGGGGCTCTGGACATAACAAAGACTTGTCCACTCTATCTGCTTGCCCACTCCAAGACCTCTCCTAAGTCTGTCCATCCTCAGTGTCACTATCCTGACTATGTAGGCACACTGCGGGGCTGGAAGAGCCCAAGAACTTGCCTGCACACCTTACTTCTACTCTCTCTCTCTAACTCATCACTACATGGTAGCCCAAGTAATCTTTAAAAAATCTAAGTGAGATCATATCACTCTTCTGTTTCAAACTCCTCATCAGCTTCTCATTATATTTAGAAGAAAATCCTATCACCTTCTACTGGCCCAAATACTCCTGCAGGAGCTGGCTTCATCCTATCTCCCTCTCCAACTTTATCTGGAACCACCATGATCTTTGATGGCCCCATTCCAGTTAGCCTGACTTCTTTTCCTTTCTTTCAACACTCTGGATGGGATCCTGCCGGGGAGTCCTGCACTTGCTCCTCTAAGCTTATAGCTCTTCCCTTTCTGGGTGCTTACCAAGATTGGCTGCTTTTTAAACATCAGATCTCAGCTCCTGTGTTTGCCTTCTTGGGATGTTTCTGACATTCCCTTTCAGGTAGCTACCCCCTTACTGTGGATCACACACCCTGCTGTTTTCTGGGCACGTCACTCTTTTTTTTTTTTTTTTGTGATACTGGGAGTAGAACCCAAAGGCTTTCTACCTCTGGGCCACACTCCCAGACCTATTTTATACTTTATTTGGAAACAGGGTCTCACTAAGTTGCTGAGAGCCTCACTTAGTAGCTGAGGCTGGCTTTGAACCTGTGTGATCCTCCTGTCTCAGCCTCCCAAGCGCAGGGATTACAAGTGTGCACCACCACACCCGGCGCACTTCATTCTTTAATGATCTTCTCTATCAGTCTGTTCATTGCTTGATGCAAAGTCAATCATGAAGACAAGGATGTTTTAGTTCATCATGGCACTTCCAGAAACCATCACAGCACTGGCTATATAGTAGGCATATTATAAACGTCAAGTGAATGAATGGGTGGTCTCACACTCTTTGGATCTCTATGCATATATTTGAACTTCATGAAAGGTGTCATTAATGGTTGTATTTCCTCATAAATGGGCAGCTGCAGCCAGTTTTGGTGGCTCATGCGTCTAATCCCAGGATTTAGGAGGCTGAGACAGGAGTATCACAGATTGGAGGCCAGCCTCAGCAACCCAGCAGGGTTCTCAGCAACTTAGTAAAACCTTGCTTCAAAAAAAAAAATAGGGTTGGGGGTATAGCTCAGAGTTTTGTAAAACACCCTGGGTTCAATCCCCACTATGGCAAAAGAAAAAGACACTGTGTACATAATTAGAAACACACACTCTGTCACACTTGCTCTTCCCAGGCCTGTAGAAATCTTGTAATAGTATGCATCAGAAAGATTTGGTGTTTATTATAAACTTGAGTCTTTTCATTTGACTTAAACTCACAATGAGGAGTATGATTTCTTATGGTAACAATTTCGGTTGAAACAAATATTTCTTCTTACCTGTTCAAGCCTTGGAAGAATGCCTGGTTGCACACATAGTAGGCACTCATATAATTTTTAGGTGAATGAATGAATGAATCCACTTAATTGAAGAGTAGCCATAAATTTCCAGGGAAGCTCTTCAAATTACTTATCCGTGCAAATCTAGGTTTTTTTTTTTTTTTTTTTTTTTTTTATCCAACCCTGAGCAAACCAAGAAAATACCCAAATAATGCTGAGTCTTAAGTAATTATAGCTTTGTTTTTTGTGATTTATGTTCATGAAAACTTCTTCTGGGCTGTTATCAAAGTGCCTTTACAATATGTAAGTATTAGATGTTTGAATTTACCAATGTATTTAATAATTTATCATGGTAGCTTATAAATCTAAATTGCTTTTATAGCTTTAAACTTGACTACTAGCTTCAAATTTTTCTGCAATTAATGGAGCACCATTTTAAAATGCAGAAACATTCTAGTGGTAAAATTCCACTCTTGTATTGGACTACCAAGTGGGATTTTTGTTTGCTACTAGGCTTTGCTGCTTGAAAAAAAGCCTGGAACTCAAAGAACTTGGTGACCTTTACAGACCTCTCCAGGCCTGGGATCCAGTCCCGCCTGGGATCACCCTTCTGCTTGTGCCACATCTGTGGAGAGAGGGTTGTCAACACTGTCATCCCATCCCTGCTGCCCAAAGAGCAGGGAGAAGTGTGTCTGCCCTGGGACCTGGTGTCCTTTTAGTCTTAGTAGTGGGCTGGGATCCGGGAAAGGAAAGGGCCATGAAGTCTGGAGGCTGAAAGAGCCCAAACCTTATACCGTGGAGTCTAGTCAAGGCTGCCCCATCCCTGGGTCCTATGAGAGGCCACTGGCTTTGGGCTGAGGGACGCTAGGGGCTCCCCTGGCACCTCTCCCTCCATTGCAGTGCTGCACAGCCTGCTTGGCTTTGTGATTTAGGGCAAGGGCACAACTCACCCTGGAGGCCACCCTTGGGGCCAAGGCCCTCCTGTCTTTACAAGAAGGGGCTCCTTTGATGGGAGGTTGGGAGGGAGGGTGCCCAGGCTGCACCCTCTGCCCTTTCCAGTCCTCCCTACTCAGCTCTCTTGGCCCACAGGCCCAGGGGCTATAAATGGAGAGCTGGCCTGTGGGAAGGAATGCAGGCCTGGCTGGGCCCCCACAGTGCTGTGCCCTCCGGGGAGCCGCAGGCCTGGGGCTCCCTGCAGCCTTTTCATATATATAGCCTCTGGAAACCTGATCCAGCCCTGCACCTGCCCCAGCCTCAGGCACCCTGCCCTGCCCTGCCAGGCAGACCTGTGGCCTCTCTGCTAAGGAGGCACAGACGGCATATCTGGCTGAGGGTGAAGGGTGCTGGCGTATCA
Organism: Muscardinus avellanarius; assembly: GCF_963383645.1. Taxonomy (NCBI): domain Eukaryota; kingdom Metazoa; phylum Chordata; class Mammalia; order Rodentia; family Gliridae; genus Muscardinus; species Muscardinus avellanarius. The sequence continues at coordinate 192,831,927 of NC_137786.1, read as the reverse complement.
GGGGGTGACAGCCAGAGTGGGCCAGGTAGAGCTGGACCAGTTCCAGATCCCCTCTCTGTCCCTGCCTTCTTCCTGTCCCTGGACCCACCCCAAGTGCCCCTCTCTGTCCTCTGCCAGCTTTGTTTCCTGGGAAAACTCAAAACTGCCCACCACATAGATATCCTGCCCTGGGAAGAGTCTGGATTGGTCAGGGGAGAGTGTGATGCTGCCAGGGTATAGCCATGGTCCCAGCTTCAGGGCCCGGGTCCCACAGTCTCCACACTTCCCACTCTACGGTTACTCCGCAGCCTCCTACATTGGAGCCAGGCTTAGGAGTCTGGCAGATGAGTGGGGAGCTGAAGATCAGGAGTGTCCGTGGAGGAGGAAGGGAACAGGAAGGCAGCAATGGTGGTACACTTCCCGCCCCATATGCAGGGTGAGGGGCGGGAGGGGGGTCATGTGTACCCTCTGCTACTTGTTCAGTCTATGATTCATTCGCTCATTCAACAAACACTTATCCAGGTGCCGGGGATATAGGAGGGAACAAACTGGACAATGTGCCCTGCTCTTGTGAAGCTGACAATCTGACAGGGTAAGGGGGCAACAGAAAAATGAAAAGCACAATAGTAACTGAGCCATACAGCATGATAGAAGGTGGGATGTGCTGCAGAAAAGTATTAAAAACAGACAGAGATGAATGGGATTGGAGTGCCGGGGGGTGCTGGTTGCAGCCTTAAATGGAGTGGTCAGGTGGACACGGTGACCTGTGAGCAAAGGTGAAGAGGATTGGGAACAGGCCACATGGCCATCGGGGGAGGAATGTTCCCAACAGGGAAAGCAAATCATTATTGAGCACGTCTATGGGAGAGTTGCCTCTGTTTGGATCAAGAGGTGGCACTGCAGGTGGCAGGCCCGTGTGGCTCCTGCTCCCTAGGAACCTGTGGCCTGAGTGTCTGGCGCTGCCTGGGCTGGGTGAGGGCACAGTGGTTAAGAGGGATGGGTTTGATGGATGGCAGTTTACTCCTTATGAAGGCATTCCTTACAAACCAAGACATTCTTTACAACTTCTGACTAGGCTCCTGCCCTCCAGCTTTTTAATAAGTTTATTAAAAACGTTTAGTTCTGCTACCATGCTTAAATTTAGCAATTTTTCTTCAAGAGGGAATTCTGTAGATATAATTTCTTATTTTAGTTAAAAATTCACAGCCAGGCATGAACGCTTGTAATCCCAGCATTTGAGAGGCTGAGACCGCAGGATCACGGTTCACGGCCAGCCTCAGCTACTTAGTGAGGCCCTCCGCAAATCAGTGAGACCCTGTTTCAAAATAAAGAATAAAAAGTAGGGCAGGGGGTGTACCTCAGAGGTTAAATGCCTATGGGTTCCATCCCCAGACCTGCAAAAAAAAAAAAAAAAAAAAAATTCACATAGAAGTAAACTTTAGCACCACTCCAGGAAGGAGCGAGGGCAGACTGTGTCCGATGTGAACTTGGCATCTTGAGAAGAGGGCTCCACAGCCTGCAGGTCTTCCCGTCCCAGCTCTGCAGGCCACACACACCTCGCGTACCATGCACACCTCATGCTACTTCTCCCTAGGAGTTGTTTTCTGGGACTAGGAAGCCAGGTGGGCAGAAATAGAAGGGCTGAGATGTTGATAAGGCAGGAAAAGCTGAGACTCACTTCAAGAACCAACTGGCTGGGCATGGTGGTACCTGTAACCCCAGTACTCCAGAGGCTGAGACAGGAGAATCACAAGTTAAGAGCCAGACTGGGCAACTTAGTTTTATCTTGTGTCAAGATTAAAAAAAAAAAAATAGGGCTGGTGGTATAGCTTGGAGGTAGCTCTTGTTTCAATCCCCAGTACCAAACACACACACACACACACACACACACACACACACCACACCCCACACCTGATGTCTGGCTTCAGGTGTGTGAGACCCCCACACCTCATTCATCTATCTCTCCTTTAAATTCGTTATGTAATTAGGGCATTTTTTGCCTCAAAAGTGTTTTTAGGGTTCTTACTGGCCCAGATTTCTGGGATCCAAAATATAAATCTAGCATAGTTTATTTATTTTATTTATTTACTTTTGGTGGTACTGGGGTTCCTAGAAACCCTTCTACCTCAGGGCTACACTCCCAGACACCTGTTTTTTATATTTTTATTTGGAAACAGGGTCTCTTAAGCCAGTGAGGCTGACTTTGAACCTGTCTCTGCCTCACAAGTGCGGGGATTACAAGCGTGCGCCACCACGCCCGGCCATAGTTTATCTTATTTTATTTTATTTTATTTTATTTGCAGGTTTGGGGATGGAACCCAGAGGCATTCGACCTCCGAGCTATACCCGCTGCCCAATTTTTTATTCTTTATTTTGAAACAGGGTCTCACTGAGTTTCAGAGGGCCTCACTAGTAGCTGAGGCTGTCTGCAAACCACGATCCTCCGGTCTCAGCCTCCTGAATGCTCGGATTACAAGTATGCCTGGCTCCATAGTTTATTTTTTTTTACCAAATTTTATTTGTAAACAATTGACATGATTTGTATTTATGCATTTACATTATTGATAAATAATTTACATGATTGTAAATAATTTATTAAATATTATATGTTAAACAAATAATGCGACGTAGCTTATTGACTAGAAGTGTTACAGGAAGCAGGGTTTCCGGAGGTGTTAATTATTCTTCCAGGAAAGGACATTAGACTCTTGGATGAGGAGAGTTCACCACCTCTACTGAATAATGCACTTACAAAGTCAATTTAACATGCAACATGAAGGAATTAAGTCAGATGAAAGAAATACTACTACTAATGTATGATACTGCTGAAGAGCACACTGCCCTCCAGCCAGGTTGGCAGGGGTGTGGGCAGGAGGAGGGACGGGAGGCCCCCTGCTCTATGCAGGGAGGCTTCCTGAACACCAGAGGATGTCCCTCGTCTCCTCCACCTCAGTCCCCACAGGAGCTCGTGCCAAGGGTTCAGCTCATGGGTCAGGACCCAGCTAACAGGCACGTTGTCTTGAAAATGGGGGAGGGCTATTTTCCCTCCCCCGCGTACGTCTAGGTCCCCCTGAGGGGTGTTCAAGCACATGTACCCAGGAGCAGTTCCCTCTGTGCTCCCGCTTACTCTACACACACCCTGCACGCTGTGCGTACCTTACTGTGTATGCCTCGTGCTCCCCGCGGAACTCACACGCAAGGAAACCTCACACTATCACATAGTGTACACCTCTCACATACACGTGCACCCACACGACTCGTATGCCTTGTGCGCTGCGTGCATCTTCACAAGCCACGTGCAACTTACATTCCATGCACAACCCATACAGGGGTGTGTCTGGACAGCACTAGGTGTACACCTGACATACATTGCATACAACTCTCACTGTGTCACCTCACATACTACACACCTCTCACGCTGTGCACACCACTCCATTGTGCATACACTCCCTTCATGTGCACCTCACAGACGCATTACACCAATTTACATGTGTTTCCTCACGAATTGTTCAACTCTCACCTGTGCACATGTCTTGTGCTTCTGCAAAGGCCTGACAGCCCATGTGCACCTCACACTCAATACCTCACTCACACACCACGGGCATCTTAGAGTATACCTCACATGTGGACATGTCTGTCATGTCATGTCCATGGCATACATCGAGTGCCCCTCATGCACAGTGCCCCTCATGCACAGTGCCCTTCTCACTCTGTGTATACCTCACACACGTGTGTACCTCCCATGCTGCACAGCCACAGCACACTGCATATGCTGTGTACACACCTCCCGGGGTGAACACTGTCTCCACTGTGTGCCTGGACATCACCCACCCCATCCAGAAAGAAGATACTAGAGGGCATATTGTCCATGGCATCTGTCTCTTCTTCAGAGTTTCCAGTTAAGGCTTTGTAAGCTGACTCTTCCTGCTTCCCAACAGTCAGGCCTCCATCTAGGGGCTGGGAGGCTTGGCCATGGGGTCTGTGCATGTGGCAGAGCCTGTGGGGCAGCTGTGGGGGCCTGGGGATGGGCCCCGGCTCCGCACCCCTCTCACATTGCCTCCTTTCTGCCTAATCAGCCCACCTGCCAGCCTGGGGGGCTCCGAGGGGCTGGATTAAGGCACACACAGCCGGCGGCTCCAGGGACAGACACCAGCTGCCGCTTCCAGCAGCTGCCCAGCCACACGCCTCTGAGGGGTGGTTGAGCTCATTCTCTCCCCCAGACCTGCCCACCCCTGGCCAGTGGTGCCCAGGACAGAGGTTTTCTGAGAGAAACAGAAGGCAGAGGGCCTCGTGACGGGTCCTGTGGCTGTCTCAGATGCCCCACATCCTGTCCTGCCAACTCCATCCATCTTTCTTGGATTGCTGCTTCCTCTCAAACTGGGAAAATGACTTATGGCCCATGTGCCCCAATTGATCTAACCTCCCTCCATCTCTCAAATGTGCCCTAAACACCCACTCTGTTCTTTCCAAGCCCCAAGCTAGGCACTGCCACAGGATCACAGGATAACGCAGACAGAGCCCTGGCCTCCGAGAGCTCCATCTAGTGGAGAGAGAGAGAGAGAGAGAGAGAGAGAGAGAGAGAGAGAGAGAGAGAGAGAGAGAGAGAGAGGCAGAGAGAGAGAGAGAGAGAGAGAGAGAGAGAGAGAGAGAGAAAGGCAGAGAGAGAGAGAGAGAGAGAGAGAGAGAGAGAGAGAGAGAAAGGCAGAGAGAGAGAGAGAGAGAGAGAGAGAGAGAGAGAGAGAGAGAGCCATGAATGAATTATGAATCTTTAAAGCACCCTGTGGGGTGGCTCAGAAAGGTCAACCACCTCTCTTGTGGATTGCCTAAGAAGGCTTCTCTGAGGAAGAAATATTGGTATCCTTCCTCCTGTGTATTAGAGGGTGAGTAGGGTTGCCAAAGAAGAGAGCTGAAGAGGAAAGCATTTCAGGCTTAGAGAGCAGCACATGCAAAGGCCAGAGACATGACAACACTCATGAGTTGTCTCCACAGGGCTGATGCTGTATCTGGGGTCCCTTTGGTCATTTAGGACCTGATGTTTCAAACCTCTGAAGGGGTGAACGGCAGGGAGCAGACAGCAACCTTAGAGAGAAGAGAGCCGGGCACGGAGCCCGGAGGCCAGGGTTTCTCCTCACTGTGTTACACTGTGGTGCCCCCTCTCTGAGCCCTCCCTCGCTGCTTCCTCCACATGGAGGGTGCAGTGCAGGCCTTGGACTTGGGCTCCACCCACACTCAGGCCTGAGCCTTGTTGGCTGTGTCTCCTTGGTCCCTCAGCCTCTCCTGGGCCTCCCTCTTCTGGGAAGGGGGAGAAGGCCTGTCCTCTTTCTCATCCACATGGTGCAGCATAGGGCTGGCTACACACTGCACTGGTCAGCGCCAGGGATTCGTGAGCCAGAAGCCCACATGAGGCCAGGCTGAGCCCGAGATCAGAAGCTCTTTCTCCAGTTAACTTGGAGGTCCCCACCCCCAAGGAGCGCAAGGGACCCTGAATACCATTGTCTTTTCCTTCTCCTGCAGCAGGACTTGCCTTGGCCCACCTGAACTTGGCCGAGTGAACGTGAACTTGGTGCCGCTCTTGGCTGTGTGGAGGCTAGATCACCAGGGCTCCCCACCTGTCTCTGCCGGGCTGATCGCCTGGTCTCATCAGCTGGATCCCAGGGCTGGCTCTGCTCTTTTCTTTTTGGATAAGTGACTTTCCCCAAGTCTCATTTTTCCCAGCTGTGAAATGTGACCAGTTCCTGCACCTACCTTGTAAGACTGTCAGGGTTCAGTGGCCAGGGCGTGTGGCATGCCTACATGTGCCTGCTTCCCTGCACACAGTAGGAGCTTGGGAAAGAGAAAGGGAGCTTGCCTTGCTTGCTCCTGGAAGCTATGAGAGAGCAGCAGGGTGAGGAGTGGGGGTGGGGGAAGGAGATGAAGCAGCTAGGAGCCTGGCCTGGCTATTCTGGGCTCTGGACCCCTCACAACGGGGGACCACAGTGGGGTGGGAGGCGACTGCAAGTATGGGTGAGATGCAGACTGTGAAGTGTTGTCTGCAACAGCAGCAGGCGTCACTGCCTCCACTAGCACGGGCAGCCTGCCAGCCACCCCCAAACAAAGCCTGGCCCGGGGGGAGCAGAGCGGGCCGATGACAGATGCAGAGGGGCTGCTGCAGGCAGGCAGGGTGGGGCGGGGGCTGGGAGGCCCGAGGACACAGCTCCCTGCCAAGGCATCGCTGCTGAAGGCGGAGGCCCAGCAGTGTGCATGTCTCAGCGGCCATGCCCACCCTGCCCCATACCAGTGGCCACATTTGTCCTCCTTACTCAGTGTGGGGAGCTGAGGCTCCAAAAGGCAAAGCTGCTTGGTCAGGGCTCATGTGTGCTTAGGTGTGGAGGTTCTGGAACAAAAATGCTCATCCGTTACTGTACCTCTCCAGCCAACACTAAGCCCAATCCCTGGACACACAGGAATGGACCTGACTCTGAACAAACAAGGGTGAACTTTCCTCACCTGTGTCCTTGAAAGCAGGGATATCCCCTCTAATGATGGATGAAGGCGATATGTCACCAGGGCCTGGTGCTGATTTAGTTTCTCTGTGGCCAAGACATGGCCACATCTGCCATGACATCTGACGTCTGACTTAGGGGTCTTGGATGTCACTGCCTCTCACCTTGAGGTGGGAGCTCGGGGTGGGCTTGTCCCAGGAACTTGGGAGAGGTGAAAAGGTGATGAAAAATAGGGAGAAAGAGGTGTCTAGTCTTGGGGTCTTGCTAGGCCCCCTGAATCTGCTCCCCTTCCCCTCAGGACTTCCCCTCTGCTTCCTCCCTTCCAAGCCAAGCCTTCTTTTTCACTCTTTGTTATGAATGACTTCAAACGTAGACATAATAAACAATGAACCTCATTATTAGCTTTGACAACCATTTGTTCATGTCCAAATCTGACCCATTAGTGCCCAACATACTTCCTTTTATACTATTTTGACTCAGACTTTACATATAATATTACTCCATTTGTGGACACTTGATTCTGTATTTCTAAAGCATAGGGCTTCTTTTAACATAAGCACAGTATTATCAGTGTATTAAAATGGTAATTACTTCTATCATCAAATATTTATTTAATAATCAAACATTTCTAATTATTCCATAAATTTTGTTTATTTGAATTGGTATCTAAATAGCCTAACACATTGTAGTTGGTTGGCTATATCTTAAGATTCTTAAATCTAAAAGCTCTCTCTCTCTCTCTCTCTCTCTCTCTCTCTCTCTCTCTCTCTCTCTCGTTGGCTTCTCAAAACACCTCTGCACCGGGAGTGGTGGCACACGCTTGTAATCCCCATGTTTGGGAGGCTGAGAGAGGAGGATCTCACAGGTTCGAAGCCAGCCTTAGCTACTTAGTGAGGCTCTCAGCAACTTAGTGAGACCCTGTTTCCAAATAAAATATAAAATAAGTCTGGGAGTATAGCTCGGAGGTAGAAAGCCCCTGGGTTCCACCCCTAGTACCACTAAAAAGCAACAACAAAAACAAAAAACAAACAACAACAAAAATAAATAACACCTCTGCATCAAAGCTATCAATAACCTTATTTGTATTGCAGGGACATTTCAGCCTCACTGGCTTACAGGAATCTTGTTAAAGTCACTATGACTATGTTGACTATGTTCTCTTGCTCAAAATGGTCTATTCCTTTAGTTTCCAAGGTAACATCCTCTCTTGCACTGCTCTGACCACTGGCTTTTCTTTTCAAGCTGACTTCCCAACCTCTTCACTTCTATCTGTTCCTTAATGCAAACTTCCCCACTGCATTCTGTCTTCTGCCCACTCTCCATGAGGACATTATTCTTTTCTAAGACTTAACCACAACCTGTACATGGATGACTTGATCCATATTCATTCCCCTGGTCTATATCTCACTTGCCAGCCTCAGACTCATAGATTCAATGGTCTACTCAACATCCCACCTGGATGTCTCACAAACCCCTCAAATTCATCATGTCCAAAAATGTACTCATTATCTTCCCCAGAAGTCCAACCTGCCCTTGGGAAATCTTTCTGATTTAATGGCAAGGCACCATTAGCTACTCTGTTAACCAGTGTAAGCGCCTGGATGTCATCCCTAACCTCTTTGCCAGTTGTACACTCACCTTATTGGCTACCAAACCTTACTGATTTCACCTCTTAATTATCCCTGAAATCATCTCCATCTCTCTACTCTGAGTGCCTCTGTTATGGGGCAGCTCTTGACAACGCCCCTCTCTGTTCCAGCAACTTCATCACTGGCATCTCTGTCTTTAGTCCTAGGGCCCTTTAAATCCATCTTGGCACTGCTACTGGGATGATAACTCTAAAAGAGAAACCTAGCAGTGCTCCCCTGTATGACACACCTTCGTGGCCCCCACCCCTTCCAGGATAAAGTCCACATGTCCGGGCTTGGCACTTGAGACCTTTCAGATACATCTCTGCGTATTCTGCAGCCACATGACTTAACTGTTCCCTGGGGAGTAACATGGGCTTCTCGAAGAGGAGATCTCACCTGGCCAGAACTCTTACCTTTTCTATCTTCCAGGAATATCCCTCTTCCTTTCACAGCCTGTCTGTTCCTTGCCCGTGAAGACTCACCTCAGAGTCTCATGAGGGAAACTTTTCTAATACCCTGGCCCTCAATCTCCAGCCTTCAGGCTGGTTAAGCGTTTTACTTTGTCCTCATGCCCCAGTTTTCTCATCTGTGAGGAGTAACTACACAGGTGAAGTACATAAATATGCATAAAGAATGTAACACGGCAAATGCAGGGAGCGGCTTAGGGCGTCAAGCACTTAGTCTGACACAGTTTTGTTCTCAGTCTTCCACCGTAGGCTGTGGGTCCCCCAGGCACCTCACCTCTCATGCCTCGATCCCCAGTGCCCTGGGAAAGCCCCTGCCATGTAGCACGAACCACTTGTTCATTTGTCCCATCAGAGACATGACAGAGACAGCCAGTAGTCCTCCAAGGTCCATGCTTCACTTTTCAATATAATGATAGAATCTTAAGTTGAAATGGCATATTGGTCAAGTTGGGAGGTCCATAACAAAGCGCCAAAGAATGTGTGTGGCTTAAACAATGGAAATTTGTTTAATTTGCTCTCTGAGGTCTCTCTCTCCTTGTTAGGACACAAATAATATTGCATTATTCCCTCACTTTTATGATCTCATTTGGCCCTAATTACCTTCCTAAAGGCCCTGTCTCCAAATACAGTCACAGTGGGGGTTAGGGATTCATGGTATGAATTTGAGAGGGGTTACAAAATTCAGTCCACAAGAGTCACCTAGTACAAGACTACATTTTCCAGATTCCCTTGCAGCTAGCTGTGGCCATGTGACTAAGTATGGCCAGTAGAGTATAGGTGGAAATAACTGTGTGTGTAATTTCTTGGTTATGACTTTAAGAGGAAGAAGCTATTCTTTTTTCTTTCTCCCTTCCCAATGGTTGGCCTGCAGGTGATTAGCAGAAGCTATAGTTATTTGTGATAGGTAGAATAATGTTCTTCCCCCAAAATGTTCATGTCCTAATCCCCAAAACCTGTGACAATGTGACCTTACATAGTAAAAAGGACTTTGCAGATGTGATTACTCTAAGTATCCTAAGATAGGGAGATTCTCTTGGATTATTCAGGTGGACCCCATGTACTCTTTATAAAGGAAAGAGGGAGATGGGAACATCAGTCAGAGAAAAGAAACATTACTTCAAAAGCAGAGGTTGAAGTAACATGGCCATGAGCTGCAGGTAGCTTAGGAACTGGAAAAGGAAAGAAACAAATTCTCCTCGAGGGCTACTAGAAAGGACACGATTCTATCACATACTGACGTCAGCCCCATAGGATCCATTTCAGGCTTCTGACCTCTGGGATTGTGAGATAATAAATGAATATTATTTTAAGCCACTAAATTTGTGGCCACTTGTTCCATCATCAATAGTAAACTAATATACGACCTTGGATCATGTGACAGAAGCACTGAAAATTCTCAGAGTAGTAAAAGTGAGAGAGAATCTGGTCCCCGGTATGTCAAACTGACATGCAAGTCTTTGACCACTTACATGGAATTTTGTGCAAGAAAGGAATAAATTGCATTTCTAGGTGTTGTTATGCATATTAATAGCATCTCTACTCTGTGCCTGGCAATGACATGTGCCCTTGGGAATAAGTATAATGTGCAGAGTGTGGTGGCAGGATTATGTCCAGGAAATTATGTGAACACAAGGAAAGGAGGTATAAATATTTGTTGGGCTCAGCTGACTGCTACTAGGTAAGGTTGGTTCTCATTTTGAAGTTTGGGCCAGGAGATTGGGTGCCCGTCTCCCAGGCAAATAGATGGGGTGTTCCTGAGGGGGAAGTGGAGGTGCTAGGGTTATGCGGGGAGAGGATGAGAAGCATGCAAAGGGAGCAGTGTATGTGGGCTGGCTAGGCCTATCGGCTCTGGAGTCACACAGCCTCGGGTCAACTCCTAACTCTGCCACCAACTCTGACCTTGGCAAGCGCTTCGACTTCTCTAAGCCTCTTTTTCCACATCTGAAAAGTAGAGGTATTTATTTACATTTTCAAAGGGTTGTTGTGATATGAAGTAAAAGGATGGATTAAAGTCTATTCAAAGCACAGAGCTGGGGACATAGCAAGTACTCAGTCAACAGCAGGCACCTTTAAGAGCTCACCTGTCCAAAACCCAGTAGTCAACCTCATCTACTGAATGTTAGAGACATCTAGTACCCTTCAATCTGTGAATTCCCAATTTTTACGCCTGGGTCTCTCACACACAGAATTCTGAGATATTTTGAGCTGCCACTGAGGAACCCCTGCCCAAGTAAGAGAAGAATAGGTAAATATTTTTACTATATCTGCCTTCTCGTTCCATGTAACTCTCTTTGACCTAAATGAAAATGGAGACTGGGCTTGGGAGCAACTATCAGCAAATACATAGGAATCAAGGATACTTCCATAAAAATGTTTCCCATAAGCATCTCTCTGACTTTTTTCACCTACAACAGTTCTCAGGAAGAAGGTTAAGGATGGAATCGTAATCTTATCACTGGTTGCAAAAGGTCCCATTGGCTTAGCTTGCTCATGTCTTCTTCCAACAAACCATGAGTTGTTTTTTTTTTTTTTTTGAAACTGAATACAAACAAGTCTTAATCTTTTTCTTGAAGTCTCATATGTTCTAGGCAGATGGGAGCACATTTCCTGTCCCCAGAAGGCAGGATGAAATGAGTGCTAACTGGCAGGGGCAATGACAATCTTTGCAGTCAACAAGAATGACTGATGGGAGGGAATCATGAAAGGACAGTTTGTGGAGGGCGGGGTCTCTCATAGTCCTTTTATATCTTTTAAAATCTGCTCCTAGATGTGACAGCTCTTTTTCTGATCCTGGATGAAAACCTGGGCAGTTTCATGACTTCTTTTGCTCTCTTTAAGGTAATAATAAAAAGTCTCACTGGGATTTTAAGTTACAATACCATGGAGGAACCCAAGATATCCCCTGAGACTCTTTCTCTCTCTGCATCCTCACATTCACACCACGCACACACCCTTAGTAACCCCAGGACTATGAATTTGATTATTTTACTTCCACAAATGGGCTATTTTACATGGCACAGTTAGTCTTAAGATTGGGAGATTATATGGGTGGTCCTGACCTAATCGCAGGAGCCTTTGAAAAGCAGAGGAATTTTTTTTTCAGTTTGCTGCAAAAGAGGAGGTTTGGGATTCACACCATGAGGATTTAAGGTGCCACTGCTGGACTGAAGATGAAGGTAGCCATGTAGATAGGATCTGAGAGCCTTTAGCTGAGAACATGGTTACCAGTCAATACCAGCAAGATTCCTTGGTCATAAAACCATAGGAGCTGGATTCTGCCAGCAACCTTAAAAAACTCAAAAAATGAGTTTTTCTCCAGAATCTCCTATTAAGAACAGCCTAGCTGACACCTTGACTTCACCTCATGACACCCTTGGCAGAGAACCCAGCCATACCATGGCAGACTTCTAACCTTATGGAACTCTGAGCTGTAAAATGGGGACTATTTTAAGCTGTTAAGTTTGTGGTAATTATATTATACAATAATAGAAAACTAATATGAAAAAGTCTCAATTAAGAAATCGCAATGTCCAGTTTCATGTGATGATTAAAACTCTGAAATGACTTCAGTGGAGTCTTCTCTCCCTTACTCTCCAGCTTGGGTCTGTGGGGCACAAGAAATCTTCAGTCAGAGCAGGAACAGTTTTATTTGACTGGTCCTGCTGCAGTATTCTAGTGTTAGTGCTCACTAGCTGGGGAAGGTATTTTTTTTTTTTTTTTGGTGGTACTGGGGTTCCTGGAAACCCTTCTATCTCCGGGCTACACTCTCAGACACCTATTTCATATGTGTGTGTGTGTGTGTGTGTGTGTGTGTGTGTGTGTGCGCGTGTGTGTGTATGTATATGTATATGCATATATGTGTATATATGTATATATATGTGTATATATGTGTATATATATGTGTATATATGTATATATGTATATATGTGTATATGTATATATTTTTAAATTTGGAAACAGGGTCTCTTAAGCCAGCGTGGCTGGCTTCGCACTTGTGCGATCCTCCTGTCTCCGCCTCCCAAGCACAGGGATTACAAGCGTGTGCCACAACGCCCAGCTGGGGAAGGTATTTTAAAACTTACTCTTTCCATCCAGGGTGCTTCCACAGAGTCTTGGAGATCCTTTCTCCCCCAATGCTGGGACTCCTTCATCTCTACCCCTGTTCCATTTATCCCTATGACTCTATGCTTTTGAAGGTCTATCTTCTGTTGAGGCCTCATTTTTTCCAGATAACCTCATTGCTTTCCAGGCAGCACACACCTGTGACTTGAAAGGCTAAGACAGAGTAATATGGGCTCTAGGCCAGCCTTGGTAACTTAGCAAGACCCTCAGTGATGTAGTGAGACCCAATTTCAAAAAATAAAAAGAGTTTATAGTATAGCTTAGAGGTAGAATGTCCCTGGGTTCAATCTAAAAAATAAAGATTGGATATCTCATGTTAACTCTTTTTTATATGTGGTCCACAGCAAAGATTCATGAATCATTGCTTGGACATATCTAGGATTGCCACCTTTGATCTGCAAACACAAGCCATGAGATATATCTTCTTATTCTTCAGATTTTGTATGTATGACTCAGATGTCAACTTACTATGTCCATCAAACTTTAGGGTAGACATGTTCAGATCTTCAAGTAGTCTTCTTAAAGCCCTTCCCACCTGACTTGAGGTAGAGAGGGAAGCACACCTGACTCAGCCTCATTGCCCTCATATCTCTCCCTACAGAGAGTCTTCCCATAAACCCTCAGTACCCTAAGATAATTGACTCTCAGAAGCCTAGTTAGAAATGTCTGCGTCTTAGTTTGGGACCTCACACTGGAATGTGCCTCAGTGAGAACGTTCATGGCATCTTCTACATGAGCCATTTAAGGTAGAGACACAGGAAGGACTGTGAATGCCTTGCCTTCAGGGGGGGGGTGTGGGGAGTAGGGAAGGTCTCCCAAAGATGGACAGATAGGCAGAGAGAGAAGGAAGAACATTCTAAACTGCGGGACCAAAATAGGCAAAAACAGAGAGATAAAAGGGTATAGATTTATTTATTTATTTATTATGATGTGTTTAATTATTACCATTTCCAAGCCTTAAAACAATACATTAGATTCTACATGTATTCAGTACTATGGAAAGTACATTAATTAAGACACAGAAATGTGATGCCCAAGGCAGGCTTTGTTGATAGTAGGAGATCTGGTAAAAAAAAAATGCACAATTTAAGGAAAACAGCCAGATTACCAAAGGCTGAACTCTCCTTTCAGACGGCCCGAGATGGCTAAATGCTTCCTGACATTTGGGACCATAACGTTTGCACATACCTTTATTATAAAGGTGATTGCATTCTGTTACAGCTGATTGTGTACATTAATCTTCTGAATTATAAACTGCTTGAAGAGAGGGACTTTTTCAAGTCATATTTATATCCTTAGGGCCTGGTCTATAGTAGGTGCTCAGTGTGTCAAATTGAAGACATTAAAAAAATCAAGAACAACCTGAAATTTTGGCAGGTGTTTCCGAGGGTTTCTGCTTAGCCAGCAGGCAGAGAAAAATGAGAATGTATACACAGAGAGATTTGGTGCTGCCAGAAGCTGTCCTTCATGGGTGCTAGCCATCTTTGAAGTGTTATTTTCATTTTATTTTATTTTTTTAATTTTTTATATATATGTATATTTTTATTGGTGCACTGTATTCATACATCATAATGGGATAAAAAATACTTTTGTAGACATACATGCACACATCGGCCAGTTAGCCCCTACCCGATCCCCACACCGTTCCCTCCCCATCCCTCCTTCCCATGCTTGGCTTAGTGGTTGACAGTATTATAGCAATTTATCCAATATTAACGATGATAATCTCACATAACAGTTTCATTTGTCTGATACCAAGCTTTTGATGACTTAAAGATAACATTTCAATATTTCTTTTTGCTTTCTTTCTTACTAGAGAATATTTTTTCTTTTTTTTTTTAGGTAAAACTATCATACATTTATTTATTTATTTTTCAGAAAAAAATCTATCCTAATATGGAATATGGACTCTAGATACCCAAAATGATCTTGAAAAAGAACAAAGCTAGAAGATGTATATTTTCTGATTTCAAATGTTATAAAGCTATGATAATTGAAACAGTGTAGTACTGTTATAAAGGCAGATATATAAATCATTGGAGTTAAATAAAAGCCTAGAGATAAATTCTTCCATATATTGTCAAGTTATTTTTGACAAGGTTTCCACGAACATTTGGTGGAGGAAATACTAATCTTTAAATATTGTTGAAAAATAATAATTACATGAAAAAGAATAAAATTGCACCCTTACCTAACACCATATACAAATATTAACTCAAAATAGATAAAAGACCTAAATATAAATCTTAAGACTATAAACTTTTAGAAGAAAATCTGGGTCATAAAACTTCACAACATTGAAATTGGCAGTGATTTCTTGGATATGATTTCAATGGCACAGGCAACAAAAGGGTAAACAAACTCCCTAAAAACTAAAAGCATATTGTATATCCAAAGACAATGTAAACAGAGTTAAAAGTTACTGATAGAATGGGATAAAATATTTCCAAATGCTATATCTGAAGGTATATTAATATTCCAACTAGAAATCCTAAAAATTAGCAACAATAAAAGCAAACAATACAATTTAGAGATAGGTAAAAGACTAACATAAATAATGAATCTCCAAAGATAACCAATCTTAATTGTCTGTTGGATGGAGAATCTTGTTTCTCTGGTTCTGGTGTGTGTTACCTATTTCTTCTTTGTAGTATCTCTTTGAGTATTTTCTCTAGCGCTGGTTTTGAAGACATAAATTCCTTCAGTTTCTGTTTGTCATGGAAGTTTCTTATTTCCCCATCTAATTTGATAGAAAGTTTTGCTGGGTAGGAAATTTTTGGCTGGAAGTTGTTTTCTTTCAGAGTTTGGAATATGTTACTCCAAGCCCTTCTGGCTCTCATGACTTGGTTTGGGAAGTCTGGAGTGATTCTAATTGGTTTGCCTCTGAATGTCACTTGGTCCTTTGTTTTTGTTGTCTTTAAGATTCTCTGCTTGGATTCCACAGTGGTCATTTTGACAATTATGTGGTGTGGGGATCCTCTTCTCCAATCCTGTCTAAAGGGAGTTCTATAAGTTTCCTGGACCTGTGTATCAACCTCTTGCTCTATGTTTGGAAAATTTTCTGCTATTATTTCTTTGAAGATATTACTTATCCCTTTGGTTTCACCTTCTTTTCCCTCTTCTATTCCCATTATTCTTAGGTTAGCTCTCTCAAAATGGGCCCATATTTCTTCAATGTCAGATTCCTGCTGTCGGATATTTTTTTCTAAATTAGAAACTATGCGTTCATTTTTTGAATGATCATCTTCTAAGAGCGAGATTCTATTCTCCATGTGTCTAATCAGTTGTTTGTACTTTGAATTGAGGCCTTTACTTCATTAATTACATCCTTTATCTCTTTTTGGCTCTCTCTGAATTCTTTACAAAACACCTCTATTATTTCTACAGTTATTTTCCTGATTTGATCTTCTAGAAATTTCTGATTTTCTGTTTTATCAGGTTCTGATGTTGTGGGGTTGTGGGCATTCATTGCTCCATTGTTATTCCTCTTTCCCGTGATTTCGGAAGTTTGTGCCTTCTCTGAGTTCTTCCCTTGGGTCACTACGACTTCACTTAAGGTGCTCTGGATCTCGAATCTGTGGTATCTCAGTCCCCACTACTCCTTTACTGGGTTGTATTGCAGAGTCTCAGACCCAGGGAGTCAATCGAGGCTGCTTTGGACCATGGGGGGGTGCCAGGTTGCACGTTCTCCTATGGTGTGATATCTCTGCCACCGCCACTCCCCCACTGGCTCAAGTCCCTGGGAGTACAGTACTGAGATTTCTCCTCTAGGGGCTGCAATTTGACTCACTGTTGTTGAGTGCACAGATGGAGCTGTAGTGGACTCGGTGAATTCGCTGCTGCTGCCGCCGGTGGCAATATGGTGTCGCTGCTGTGCCCTTGGCCATGAGGCTGGCGTATTTCTTCTTTGTTTTTGAGCTCTGCTCTGAGTCCCTGCGGGGTACGCTGAGCCCAGCCTCTGGGAGCTTTAGATGCTCCCTGCACCGAGAAATCTGCTGAACTCCTTCCGGCTGATCCGCAGCGGCTCACCTCGGCTCGCTGCCCGCTGCTCCTCTCTGGAGCCTGGTGGGCTGTTGAGTGCATTGGTCTGGTGCCGTCTGGTGAACTTGCCGCTGCCCCCAGCAGTAAGGTGCTGCTGCTGCATCCTCAGTTGTGAGGCCGGCGTATCTCCTCTCTGGCTCTGGGCTCCGTTCTGAGTCCCCCTCCTCTCTGGGGCCTGGTGCTGCAAGGGAAGATGGCACCCGCCGCTTCATGCTGCGGCTCCAGCTGCAGCACTGCGGTCTGGTTTTTTTCTGGTGTCTCATTTTTCCAGCCCTCTTTTTCTCTGTCCCTTGTAATTACATTTTTTGTTTCTCTGCTGATGGTGTTTTCTGGCTATGAAAGGTGCTGATTTTGTGCTAATAGAGATTGGTTGTTAGCGGGGCTCGTAAGCCCCACTTTTCTCCGTTGCCATCTTCCCTGAAGCCCATTTATTTATTTATTTATTTATTTATTTATTTATATATTTATTTATTTAGTGGTATTGGGGATTGAACCTAGGGGCATTCTATTTCTGAGCTACATATAACACCAGCCCTATTTTTTTTTTTTATTGAAACAGGGTCTCACTAGGTTGACGAGAGTCTCACTACTTGCTGAGGCTGTTCTTGAACCTGCAATCCTCCTGCCTCAGCCTCCCAAGTCTTGGGATTACAAGCATGCACCACCACACCTGGCTTAAAGAGACACAGTTTTAAAGGAACACTCCAACAGAAGAATGGAAAGTTTATAAAATCCACTTGTTTGAATTCCAGATATCCCACTCAGTTGTGTTTCTGTATAGGCTACTTAAGAACTTTGTATTTCAGTTTCTTCATCTAAAAATGGTTTGTCAAAACTTGGAAGAAATCAAAATGTCCATCAGCAAATGAATGAATAAACAAACTGGTACACCCAGACAATGGACTTCTAGTCAGTACTCAAAGCTCTATTGAGCTATGAAAATACTTGGAGGAAACTTAAATGCATATGACTAATGAAAGACGCCAATCTGAAAGGCTCCATACTGTGTCATTCCAACTATGTGACATTCTGGAAAAGGCAAAACTATAGAAGCAGTAAGAAATTAGTGGTTACCAAGAGTTAGGAGAGACAGTGGGGTGAATAGATGGAATATAGAAGATTTTTAGGGAATGAAACTTTCCTGTATGGTACTACAGTGGTGAGTACATGTGATTATCCACTTGCCAAAAAACATAGAATATACAATATCAAGGTTAAACCCTAAAGTAAAGCATGAATTTTGAGCAAAAATAATGTGTCAATGTGGATTCATTGGTCATAAGCAGTGTCCCACTTTGGTGAAGGATGCTAAGAATCAAAGAGGCTGAAAGTGTGGGTGGCAGGCAGTATATAGAAATTCCCTGTACTTTCTGCACAGTTTTGCTATGAATCTCAAACTGCTCTAAAAAACAAAGTATATATTTTTATCAAAGGTATGTGCCTCTTACCTATCATCATGATAATGCTGTGAACCACCTCAAACTCACTGACTTCAAACAATAAGCATTTATTTAGTTTACAGGTCTACAGTCTTGCTGTTGAGATTGGGCTGTTCTCTCAGGCTCAGCTGGGTAAATGTTCTGGACTCAGCTCAGCTCACTCACATGCTGTGGTTGTCTGGTTCGTGGCTGGTCCAGGTTTCTCTTGGCTGGGGTAACTGGAGCATCTCAGCTCCTCTCTGTAGATCTTTCACCTTCCAGCAGGCTAGCCTGGGCATGTTGTCATGGTGATAGCAGTGGTACAATGTGCAAGCAGAAACGTAGGCAACTTCTGCTTGAGTCAAATATGTTAATATCCCATCACAAGTTCTATGGCTGAACTCAGATGTGGAGAAATATCCCCTATGTCTCCTGATGTGAAGATCTGTGAAACACATGGCATAAGGAAGAGTGAGAAATTGGGTCCATTAATGTAAGTAGTCTACTACATGGGATAATAGTACACCTGCTCCAAGGGTTGCAATAAGGGTTTGATGTGGCCAAATGTTTATGTTTAATGTAGTATCTTATGCATAATTTGAACTTATATATATGGTTAGCTTGTCTCTTCCCACAGGACACTCTTTGGATGTTTATAGCGATTTTCAGATAGAGTAGAAGATATTGAGAATCCCTGGAGCTGTGGTAGCAAGGGTTAGCATTGGCACTTTGCTCTGCTCAGTGGAACTACTGGTGAGATCTTCCACCATAAATCTGCTGTATCTGTTTCTTGGGTTTGGTTTTCAGCTACAAAAAGCACAGGGTCACTGGCTGGGAACAATCCCTCATCGTTTATAGACTTATATTCATCTGAGTTGATTCCTTACACCCTTTTGAATCCTAAGATTCCCTCCCACTTTATAGGCATAAATCCCTGACAAATTATATGGATTGCCTATCTTTAGAGCAATAAAGATGATGATAATGATAACAATAATATTAACAGCTACCATAAGTAGGCAAAACAGACTCTCACCTGATTCTTGCATTCACTTACAAAGATAAATATTATTATTAGCTCCATTTTCAGAAGAAAAAACTGAGGCTCAGAGAGCAATTCAATTAGCAAGTGGCAGAGTTGTGATTCGAACCCAAGACTCTCCAATTCCAGGGCCAGTCCTCTGCTTTCCCTTTTCTCCCTTCAAGGTAGTGTGTTTTTCCGCTGATCCTGAGACAGAGACCACTTGACATGTGCGTTACTTTTTGCTAGGACACTTCAGCCATTCTTGGCACATCTCCCGTCACACACTGAAAAAGGAATGAGAAGTCTACAGTGGGAAGGTCGTGGCTGAAGGGAACTTTTCCAGGTCTGTACAGGTGAGGCAGGGACCCCAATTGCAGGGCCAACGCCACCCTCTCCCAAAGTTACACTCGAAGTCATGACCTTCCTTTGAAGGCTGGTGCCTGCTGGTCATTCCTGGGGACAGCCTGCAGGCTTGGCCAAAGCCATGGCCCTGGAACTGGCTCTCCTCCCAAGGCCCTTACATCTCATAGTGTGTATCTAGGGGTTAGTGAGGAGCAAGACTCCAGGAAGGAAGACAAGGCCCCAAACCTCAGGCCCAAGTTGGAGAAACCTGAGAAGGGCCCCAGAACAGCTGACTCTGGGCGCCACGTTTTTGGAGGCGGCTGCCCCCTCCCCCACACTGGCTGTGCTGTGAGTCACGGGTTTTAAGCTGAGCACTCTGGGAGATTAACCAGCTTTGTGACCAGCTGCTGGAGGAGGATACTTGGCCGAAAGAAGCAGGATAAAGTTACCCTCTCAGAAGTTTATAGGAAGGCCCATGAATGCCCCCAACTGCTGTGGGGCCCATGCTCTGGGGGGCTCCTGGGTGTTCCCCCCACTAGCCTCTTAGTGGCTGTACTCTTCCCCCACCTCCTGCTCCTCACCCACCTGACAGGTCTGCTAATCTGGTACTTGTTGAGTATGCTCAACACTTAGGGCCCTGTGGTTCCAAGAGGGTTCTTGGGCAATGGGCCTTACTTCCCTGGGTAACACATATCAGAGCAGAGCCCATCCTGTAGTTAGTGGGAAGGGCCTGGCTCCTGCCTGGCTCAGGCTTGGGGCAGAGGCTGCTGGGAAATGCCTGGACGGGATGGTGGGACGCTGGCATACAGGAAGGACCGTATATGGTATGGCATCAGAATGCATTCTGTGGAGGGGCTGAGGTGAGCTTGAGCCCTGGGATGGAGAATCAGGAGGCCTGGGTTCTAAGCCAGTCCTGATATAGTCCCTCTGGCCTATCTGTCTCCATCCACCAAATGGAGACCGGTTATTTAAAAACTGTGTTCTGTGTAGCCCTACACTAATGTGTAGGCTTAGGGTTCTAACACTATCATACATAACCCCATTTCTCTCACTTTTATTCACCAAAATAGTCTCATTTCCCCACGAACTGACTATCCATTCATCCAACATTTATTTAGTGTCCAATATATGTCAGGCTGTGGTGTAGCTGGTAGAAAATAGTTGTATACTTTATAAGTCATAGAAGTTGTACATAGAAACTTAAATTTATTTATAACAACAGAGTGGCCCTTCTATGCTTTATGTAAGAACTTACCTGAAGATGAGATTCTACTCCTAAAGAAGTTTGGCTTTGCCCTATCCCCCTTCACCTCACCAACAATCCTCAGTGGCTTCATTATAGATGACATCCTTAGCCCTGCCCTGGGCACTTTATCTACATCCTCTTAATCTTGGCATTTGGGGGTTTTAACCATATTTTACGGATGAGGAAATCGGACGCACTATTAGAAACCAGGATCCTGTTTGTCTGACTCCACTGCCAAGTCCCTTGGTTTTGACTGAATGGGGCTCTGTGTGCCCTCTGTAGCAGGGCCTGATGGGTAGTCTGTAGGCAGTAGGATGGTCTGAGCTCAGCCTTTGCCTCTGGATCCAAAGATGGGTGTTCAGAGAGCCCAAATGGCTTTGCATTCATCACACTACCAATAGCCCCCACTGGTACAACAGGTGCCATCCTCTGCTCTGTGCCAGGCACTTTACATTTATCCCCTTAGCCTTGGAAGTTGGGTATTTTGAGCCACATTTTATAGATAAGGCAATGGCAGGCCCTACTGTAGGCCAGGCCTGTGCTAAGCGCTGGGGTGGAACAGAGAGTGGAACAGGGCCCATTCTCATGTGGTGGTAGATAAGAAGGGTAGCAGCAAAAGCATAGACTACTTGCCACAAGTATTTTCCTAAATTAACTCAATCTCCCAAAGACCACCATATTATCACCCATTTTATAGATAGAAAGATCAGTATTCCCAGGTCACAGAGCTGATAAGATAGACCTGAGATATGAACCCCAGCACCTGCGCTCCCAAGACCATGTGTATAAGCACCATGCTGTGCCACCTAACAGCCAAGGTGATGTCACTCCACATGCATTCTCTGACGACTTCACTGGGACAATAGAGAACATAGAAGGGTCCTTAGTATCCCACGACTTCCCCAGTAATATAGGGCACAGATGTTGTCACTACCCAGAGTGAGGACAACAGCCCTTGCGGCCACATTGGAGGACACTGGCATGGATGGAAAGGTGTGAGATCTGAATCCTGGCGCTGCCACTGACCGGCCGGGTGACTTCAGACGAGGTTGATCACCCGCCTGAATGTCTACTGACTCACTGGGAAGATGAGGAGAGCAACACCTACCCTTTGAGGTTGTCTTAGGATTAATAAACAACGCATATACAGTGTCAAATGCCGCACGAAGGCACACAATTAGCACTAAGTAAATGGTAGCTGTTATTATTAACCAAACTAAGGAGTGGGTGAGGACGAGGAGGAAGTGAAGGATGCTGGAACTTGTCTCACTAAGAGCCCTCTTCTTGGCCAGAGGCTGGCCTGCTGTGCCCAGCCCTCTCTCTAGCCTCAAGTCTGTCCAGGCACCTGCTGTGGGTCCTGGCATCCAGAGGCAGGGCCAGGGCGAGGCCAGGAGGGCGGGTGAGGACAGCTCAGCCTAGCTCGGCCCAGCTCCCCACTGCTGGGGAGCCTGGTGTAGGGGCAGGGCTGCTCCTGGCAACTGGGGGCCTCCTTGGAAGGGGAGAGGGCTTGTGTGGATAAAAGAGAGTGGGAGCAGGCAGGGCCCTCAGAATGCAGCCCCAGGCAGACTCTTTCTAGGAGGTTGTGGCAGGAGCTGTGCCCATGCTCTGTCTGCCCAGGACTTTAGCATAGTGGACGTTTCCTGACACCTACTGTATATCCAGACCTGGCTGGCTTGGCCCTAACTCTGTTCTCATAAAGTCACTATCTCCAGGAGATGCAGAGGACATCACAATAGCACAAGCCGGGCGTGGTGGCGCACGCTTGTGATCCCCGCACTTGGGAGGCGGAGACAGGAGGATCGCGCAGGTTCGAAGCCAGCCGTGCTGGCGTAAGAGACCCTGTTTCCAAATAAAAATATAAAAAGTAGGTCTGGGAGTGTAGCCCGGAGGTAGAAGGGCTTCTAGGAACCCCAGTACCACACACACACACACACACACAAGCCAGGCGGGATCCAAAGTTCTGCCAGGAGAAGGAAGACTGGGGTGGAGTGGGTTGCTACTAGGAAGGCTTCTCTGCAGAGGCGGCTCCTGGGCTGTAGAAAATGGGAAGGGCTCCTTCTAGGCAGAGGGTACAAAGGCCCAGGGGCTCATCCAGGGTGTCAGATAGCTGAGTTCCATTTCTCATATGGGTTTTGTTCAGACCAAATAATTTTGGTGGACAATGGGCACATTGAAGAATGTCTGGGGCCCCGAGCTAGGACTGGGTGAAGAATGAGCTTGAGAGGCAGGCCTGAGTCTAGGAAGGGAGGAACTCAGGAGCCAGAACTCCCCTCCTGTGATCTCTACCTTAGCACCAAGGATTGGAGGCTCTGCAGGGTACATGGCTGAGATGGTTACTGAGGAGTAGACAGCTTGGGGGCAGGACTTACACCCCAAAGTTAGATTTTCAGAAGGAACTATAAATCAGGCCCAAATGAAGATCAGAGCTTTTCCTGATACTTCCAAACTTCCCAATGCAAAAGAAAGAAAGAAAGAAGAAAGAAAAAAGAAAAAGGTGTGGTGTCCCAAAGAGTCTATAGGACGTACTCACAATATGAGCTAAGGTTCTAGACAGTGACACTGTTCACTGCACACTGTACAGTGATAATAGGGAATGTCATAAGAAAAAGGCAAACAGGCAGCCAGGACCCAGACCCAGAGCCACGCCATCACAGATGACAACTGCGCACAGGGGCGCCCATCAAGTGACCTCCGGCCGACCCCAAAGCCCCGAAGGTCGACACCTTCAGGAGCTGCCCCTCGCCCCTCCGGGGGTCCTCGGGCCTGCCAGCCGGTGGCCGTCAGCTGCAGCCCAGGGCCCCTGGCGCACGTGCGCACCGCCCGCAGCCGCACACACCCGCACACGCCGCGGGCTAACGAGCCCTCAGGCCTCCTCCGCGGGAGGGAGCCAGTTGTCGGGCGGGGCCGCCGCGGTCACACAGCATTAGCCCTGCGGCCGGCCCCGCCAGGTGCGGCCACTGCCCCTAATCCCTGGCCCCTGCCCCGCTAAGCCCGGCCTGAGCGATGCCACAGCTGGGGGCGGCCGGCCACGCGCCGCCCCTCACCGCAGCCCCCGCCCTCCCAGCCTGCGCCCACCGCCGGGCCCTCCCCACTGCGCAGCTCCCCTGCGCAGCCTCGCCAGCCCCTGCGACCCTGTGCTCCGCCCAGGGTCCCTTAGCACCCCCCACTGCCCCAGCCCCTCCTCTTTGCACACCTGCCTCCTTGGTCCTCAGCCTGGCTAGAGCCACGGTCCCAACCCAATCTCCACAAACCAGGATCTGCAGGTCCAGCCCAGCCCTGTCCCAGAGTCACCCATCTGTCTGCAAGCTCAGCGTGTCTGCCCCTCCACTGGATCTCAACTCAGCCTACAGCTCCCTCCCTGTGTCTCACCTACCTGCTGTGTCCTGCCCAGCCCGCCAGGTGGCCCTCTCCTCTACCTGGATTTGTGAGGTCCTGGACCCCCGTTCCTCCATGCACACAGGTTTATAGGCTCCACCCCCTCCTGTTGTACCCAGGCAGGACTTAGCTTGCCCCAGGGCCACACTCCAATCCTAAACCAGTAACTTTTGCCCACAGCCCCTTTTGGATCCCAGGGCCTTTGGGGATAGGGAGAATCCCAGAGCCTCTTTGAATCTCAGTTTTACTTATCTGAAAATAAAGAGGTGTGATTTAGATGACTTCTGAGGACACCTTTGCTGTCCCACCACATTAGGAGAACCATTCATCTAGACAGAAGTGTGGGAGGACACCCATTGGCCACGAATCCTCAAACCAACCCGTGTGGTCACTTAGCTCCTAGGGGCTGAGCCAGCCACAACAGCTTTTACATCTGGTGTGGGGATAAGAGGGGTCAGGGTAGAATTGGGGTGCTTAAGTGTGCATCAGGACTTGGGGCTGGCTGTGAGGGGTCTCTTAGGATCCACTGGAAGGATGTCTCCGGCTGGTCTGCTAGGGGTCCTGGCTTCAGGTACTGCCAGTATTGGTGATGACAGATAGCTACAGCAGGTGGGGGCCATGGGTCACCCCCCCCCAAGAGCCTGCCCACCTGTCACCCTCCTGCTTGGGTAACAGACTGTCTGACCCACTGACCAACTTCCTGCTTCTTCCCAGAACCCTGGGCGCTGTGTGAATGCCCTTCAGCTTTTCCCAACAGCTTGCTGACTCACAGCATGGGGCACACAAATGTCACACATGTGCCAATTCCCACTCCACGCAAGACACCTGTACTAATCCAGGGCTGCATGCATGCATGCCTCACATCTGAACCTGCTTCATATGTAAAATGAGACCAGTTGCTTCTTCCAAGGTTGGAGGATATGGACATTGCCACTCGGTAGCAGTAGGGCCACACTGCTAAGGCAAAGGCATTAAGTCTAGACCTTCTGACGCCTCTCCTGCCTCTGTGATATCCTGACTGTGTGACCTTGTCAAGTTACTTAACCCTGCTGCACCTCATGTTCCTCATCTGTCAAGTGGGGCTGATTAGAATAAGTATCCATCTCATAGGATTGTTTTGAGAATCAAATGGGAAAAAAATCCATGGAAAGTGCTTAGAACAGCTCCTACTTCAATGTAAGTCCATAACACATGTTAACTGTTAAGGTCATTATGCTGGAAGGGCTGAGCTCAGCTCCTGGGTAATTGACTGGTGATGCTCCTTTAATCAGTCATGTTTGGTCATCATTGTTCAAATGGCTACAAATCTTCCTGAGAGTATTTTTATTCCTCTTTCCACACTGTGAATTCTAAGTCAGTCATCCAGTTGAAATCAAGATCTGCCATCCCCACAGCCTTACTTGGATCCTGCCAGTGATTGCTCATTTTTTCCTGAGACGAAAAACCAGGCTAGACCTAAGTTGTTCAGATAACTCTGGGCTGGGTTCTGAAGCTCACATATCATCCCTTTGGAATCTGTTCTAGATCACCTCCCCAGATCAACATCTGGATCCCGAGTGTGCTTCAGGATCCACTTCTTTCTGGAAATGAAAGCAATACTTGCATCTCTTATGAAATAACCCCTCCCACCCTTTGGGTTCTCTAATGACCTGCCAACACTGCAGTCTCACCTCATGTACTTTTGGGACTCAGTGAGATTTCTTGGTACCTAAAAGAATGTACTCAGCAGAGCCCTGAGATCTAGGACAATCTTTCCCCTCATCCCTTTCTATCTGCTCCCACCAGACCTGATGCCTCCCGTGGCAATATTTGAGAAGGGAATAAAGCAGCTTGAGGCTCATTAACCTCTATGAAGACAATGGGTGCAGGATAAAATGGGAGTTCTTTCTTTGCTGCCTTTATCATTTCCCAAAGTCTCTTTCCATTTGTATTCTCTCCCTTCCTGATTCTTTGGTTCATCCTTGGGTATATGCCCTGCCTCTGGATTTTTTTTTAATATAGTCTTTACATGCTTTAACTATTATAAAGTATAATATCTATAATAATATTCTGTGTATCAGCTATTTATTTCTATATAACAAATCACCCAAAATTTAGCAATATAAAACATCAAAAATTTATAATTCCATGGTCTATAAAACCAGGAAACCAGGAGCAGCTTAGTGTGTGTGTGGGGGGAGGGTGCAGGGCCTCTCACAGGCTGCAGTGATGGGGTTGGCTGGGGCTGCAGTCATCTCAAGGATGGATGAGGGTGGGGCCGCTCTAACTCCCTCCTGTCACGACTGAGTGGACACCTCAGCTCCTTGCCATGCTGGGCTACTCAAATATGGCAATGGCATCTTTTAGAAAGCATGCCAAAGAGAAGGCACCCCAAACAAAGCCATAGTCTTAGAAGTGACGTTCCACTACAGGTGACATTCACACTCAAAAGAAAGGGATGATGTTATACCAGGAGGCAGGGACCACTAGGGGCCAACTTAGAGACTACCTACTACATTTCCCCTCTGAATTCTCCTTTTTTCTTTTTCTTGTAGTACTGGGGATTGAGCCCAGGGGATTCTACCTCTGAGATATACTCCCGGAACTCTTTTATTTTTATTTTGAAATATATCTTAATAAGTTGTCGAGGGCCTCACTAAGTTGCTGAGGCTGGCCACGAACCTGTGATCCTCTTGTCTCAGCCTCCAAGGTACTGGGATTACAAGCATGCACCATCACACTAGCTTTGAATTCTCCTTATATTATTGTGTCTAGTACAGTGTCCTCAATAGATATTTGTAGAAAGAATGAATATAGCCTCAGAGGATACTCTACAGAGTTTATATTAGTCTATGTTATCATTTTTTTGGCTACTATCCCCAACCCATCCCCATCCTCGTTTCCTCCCACACTTTTTTCCTTCATGGAAATAATTTTAAATTAAACAATTAAAAAATACATCCTTGGATAATATACTTGCTCATGGGATCCTGTCTATCTTATTTCCCTACATTTAAAAACTTGCTTTCCAAAAAATGGGGATATACTTGGAGTATGTCTTATGCAAGTTAACCTCTGTGGTTATCACAAGCTTGAGTACAACTTGGTTACTTTGTTTCAGGGTTCCTATCACTTCTCTTTGCCTAACTGGTCAGGATTTGTTTCAGAAAAACATTCCCTAAATCACATTCTCCTATAAGTTCCTGTCACTTGTGCCTATCTCTCAGGGCAATTAGCTCCTTGAAGCTTCCCGGTGTTTAGATAGCCCTGTGTTCATGGGCCAACAGTGACCTATCACAGGGTAAGGACAGTTCGGTAAACATTCAGTGAATATCTGTTGAGCATACATTTGGTTCTAGGACTGACTTGAGAACCAGGGAGACAAAGGGATAATTCATTGAGCTCCCAGCATGTGCATGGAACAGGTGCTCAGGAACTTTTTTCCTTCTGGAAGATCAAACTGTCAGCAAGTCTACCTAAAATAATCATCAGGAGCTGAGTGGTAGAATTTCTAGGAATGGCTCCCATGATTCCATATTCTTACCACTGGAACCTGGGAGTAAAACTCTCCCCTGATTGTGCTATGCTGTGTGGGGCAGTTGATGTTGGAGAGGGGAGACAATGTGAAGGAGACTGTGTTAGTCAGCTTTCTGTCACTGTGGCAAAATACTTGAGATAAACAACTTGAAGGAAGGAAGATTTATTTTGGCTTCTGGTTTCAGAGGCTTCAGTCTATGGCTGGTTGGCTCTATGTCATTTGGATCTGTGGCAAGGCAGTATTATCATGGGAGTGAGGACATGGGGGACATGGGAAAGGAGGCTGCTCACCTCAGGGAGGAGGGAGAGAGAGAGGAGAGAGAGAGAGAGAGAGAGAGAGAGAGAGAGAGAGAGAGAGAGAGAGAAGAAGAAGAAGAAGAAGAAGAAGAAGAAGAAGAAGAAGAAGAAGAGGAGGAGGAGGAGGAGGAGGAGGAAGAAACCACACTCATGGTGGCCTAATGTCCCTCTACCAGGTTATACTTCCTAAGGGTTCCACCATCTCCTAATAGCACCAACCTGGGGACCAATCCTCCAGCACATGGGCATTTAGGGGACATTTCAGGTTTAAATGATAACAGTCCACTCAAGTTAGTTGAGTCATTAATAGCAAGGAAGCTCTCTCATGCTGATGGCAGAAGAGAAAGATTCAAAACATAAAAAGGATGCCACATACCAGCACTGGTATGACAGAGAGGGCTATGTGAGAAGGAGTTCAGGTGGCTTTAAGGTGCTGAAGAAGAATCAGCCAGTCAGGAATGGGGCCTTGGACTTACAACTGCAAGGATTGGATTCTGCCAACAAACTGTGAGTTTGAGAACAGATTCTTAGAATATATCTCATGCCCACCCTCCTACTGAACACCTCAACTCCTTGTTAATAAAACCTTGTGAAACCTTGAGATTAGATTTAGACAAGCCCACCCAAAAGAACTAGAAGCCAATTAGTAGGTATTTTTATTTATTTATTTTGGTACTGGGAGTGGAACCCAGGGGCTTTCTACCTCCGGGCTATACTCCCAGATCTTTTTTATACTTTTTTTGGAAACAGGGTCTCACTAAGTTGTTGAGAGCCTCACTAAGTAGCTGAGGCTGGCTTTGAACCTGTGTGATCCTCCTGTCTCAGTGGGTATTTTTAAAGAAGACAATCCATAGTTTTTTGTGTATCTACAAACATATCAACCATTGTTACTACATAATTAGAGAAAATTTCATCACCTCCTCAAAACAAACTAATACTTACAAAGGCATTCTCCATTCTTCCCTTTCCTCATTCCATGGTTATCACTAGTCTTATTTTCTGTCTTTATGGTTTTGCCTATTCTGGATATTTCATATAAATGGGATCATAATAATATATGACTTTTTCTGTCTGACATTTTTGCTTAGCATAATGTTTTCAAGGTTCATCCAGGTTGTAGTATACATCAGTAATTCATTCATTTGTGTGATTGAATAATATTTCATTGCATTTCTATATTGAATTATATTTATCTATTCATTAGTTGGTGGGCATTTGGAATATTTCCCCTTTTTGGCTCTTGTGTATAAAGCTGCTATAAATATTTATGAACAGGTTTTAGCATAAACATGTTTTCTAGTCTCTTGAATACATACCTAGGAATAAAATTTCAGGATCAAAAGGTAATTCCATGTTCTCTACCCATTTAATGATAGAGACTTAGTTGGGGCAAGGGTGGCAAATGAAGGAGATAGGATTAGAGTCAAGGCATGATAACAAAACTCATGTCTGGGATCACTGCTCTACATCACTATGGTGTAGAAATTTGAGGGTCTCACATAGAGTCAGAGGGGAGGTGGCTGAGCTCAAGCACCCCTAGGAGCCAGCCTGACTCCTCTCTAGAAGCCCTCTGTCCTTTCCTTCCTTTTCTCTATGGCCTGGTGTCCCTGCCACCTCCTCCCCCACCTCAGGCGGAAAGGGGCCAATTCAGGGCTCTATGACTCAGGCGCGGGTGGGGGAGGATGTTTTGGATGCCGCTCTGCTGACTCTGGTGCCCTCTGTTCTTACATCCTCCTTAATTTACTGCCTGAGGAGGGGGCCAGGGCTCTGGAGAGGGGATTAGATGGTCCACACTGATCTGAGGCAACAGCTGCTGGGCTGGCGGCCGAGGAGTGTGGAGTGGGCGGGGAGGCGGGGGAGCCTCTTGCCTCCACCAGGGTGGGAAGGGAACTAGGCGGGCACCTGGGTGGGGTCCTGGGGTGAGGGCAGCTCTACAGGAGGCTGCCCCTGGCCAGAGAGATTGTGCTGCAAGGCTTGTATGATCAATAAGGTGTTACAGGAAAAACGCTGAGGGGGCCATCTGGTCAACCATTTTGCCACTTTCCTGGAAAAATAGAAAGTGTTGTCTTTAGCATCCTGCAACTCAGTGAAAGGAAGATAGGCTCTGCAAGTCAGGCCTAAAGGGACATTTTACCAAGTCCTAAGTTGGCATATGGTTGTACAAACAGCCCCCTATGGTGAAGGTCTCCCCACCAGTCAGAACAATCTCTTACGCCACGACAGTGTTCTCTTTTCTTCCACTCATGCTCCACTCATAAGGCAGATGAGATAATGATGAGATAATGGCATTCCCATTGGACACCTGGGGCAGCTGAGACCTGCAGAAGGTCACACTTGGAGTCAATGGTCTGGCCATGTTTAGAGGCTAGTGCTCCTACCTGTATCACTCTGCCTCTTGAATACCAAGGCACACACACTGATATTTAGCCCTGGAGGCCAACCTCTCTTCTTCCCCCTAGTTCATAATTCCAGGTGATCATAGCTTTGTCTAAGAGAGAACAGTCTAGGCATGGAAGCTATAAACCTGGTCCTTTGAATCAGTTACTATTCCCTTGGGTGACTTGGTTTTTCCATCTGTATAATGGACAATAACTGCAGTAGTGCTATGAATGGCCTTAAAAACACAACAAAAGTCTTGCTGTCATCACTCAAAAGACAGGGAGGCCTTTGAGGATCATTAAAAATGTTGAAAGAGTTGACCTCTGTAGTCAAAATGTCTAGGATCAAATATAAACTTTACCGCCTACTAACTATTATACCACATAAGTTTCTTCCTCTGAGCTCAATTATGTCATCTTCTCTGGACAAGAGATAATAACACCTACCATACATGGCTTAATGAGAGTTAAAAGAGGCAATGCATTCTGGAAGCCTAGAATGGTTTTTTTTTGGCATAGTAAATGCTAAACAAATTCTAGAGAGACTAGTAGAAATAGCACTGAGCTTGAACCAAGAAAGCCCAGGCTTGTGGAGAGTTTAGATCCTCATCCTTGGCTGACCAATCATTGGAGACTGATGAGCCACAGGATCTTAGGTGACCCTCAAGATTGCCCAAATTTAGTAATCACTATCTTAGGGGACCTGCTTTGATGGCCAGATAATTGACATATCAGTTGTTTGTAGGTAAACAGGTGGTCAACCACTTAATAGTTTAAACATTTTCCCCAACTGGCACTTTCACTACTAATTAACTCCTAATGAGTTCTTCATTCTCTGGGTCATGAGCAGGAATTCCCCACTGGGGGTTCCCAAATAATGAGGTTTACTAGGCTTGGGGGCCTCTGGGAAGTAGGCAGGACTAATTATTCTCTACCCTCAAACCCCCACCCCAACCCAAGCCAAATCCTCTCCCTATCCTTCATCAATCTTGTCTTGGTCTCCAGCTGGCTTGCATTAGCTCTGGTTTTCCATCCCCGGCTGTAGCAGAGAGGTTGATCCAGTCCAGGCTGGATGGATCTGTCACCTGATCCTGGGTCTGTGCTGCAGCCAGTCCTGGAATCTGGGGCAATGTGATCCTGCCCTGCAGGAGCCCCAAACCAAGCCAGGGACGTCATGGCGGGGCCCAGAAAACCCAGAATACCCAGAGACCTCTGCCTAAGCCCCCAGGGATCACATCCAGACTCTCAAAGCACCTCCCATACAAGCCCATCACTTTAAAGAGAAGGCAACTGAAGCTCAGCCTGGCCAGGCACCTCCCAAGGTCGCATGCCTGTTCATGGCAGAGCCTGCTCTAGAGCTCGGCCCCTGGTCTCCCCGCCTGGGGCTCCTCCCACAGTTATTCTTCAAGAAGCTCCCCTGCAGAACCTTTGGTCTGTGGAGCCTATTGTCTGCCTGTCAGATAGGTCTAGATGGGCGCTCCTGTGTAGTCCAAGACTATCAAAGCAGAAGTCAGGGGAAGGACTTTTGGATTAAGGCATATGTTCCCTTTAACCCAAATTAAAGAAGTCACATTTCAGATCATTACAGGGGGAAATTTGAGGAGTGACAGGAAAGAAAAATCCCAGAGCAACTGAAATAAGAGCAATTAATGATCCTGAATTGTGTTCTTGTAGGTAGCACAATTCAGGATCACAGACACTTGTATTTGACACATAAGAGTGCCCTCCTCTGGAGTTTTGAGTTTGCTGATTGTAATGTCTTGCTTGTTTCACTGAATGGCATGGAAACCCAGACTATGAGACTGAAACATTCATAGAGGAAAGTTTGCACTTATTTTTTAGTTGTTGAGGGAAAGGTCAGGAGAGTTCTCCATAAAATGGATCTTTTCCACATCAATCTCTTTCTCCCCACCTTCCTTTTTTTGTACTGGGGATTGAACCAGGGTCTTGCTAAGTTGTTGAAGCTGTCCTAAAACCTGTGATTTTCCTGTCTTAGCTTCCCAAGCACTAGAATTATAGGCATGTACCATTGTGCCTGGCTTTTTATTCTTTATTTTGAAGCAGGGTCTAAGTTGCAGGGGGTATCACTAAGTTGCTGAGCCTGTCCTTGAACCTGTGATCTTCCTGTCTTAGCCTCACAAGTACTGGGATTACAAGCGTGTGCCATCACTACTGTCCCAGTGTCTCTCTCTTTTTTTTTTCCCCCAAGGTAGAAGGATAGAAGCCCTTCTACCTCTGGGCTACACTCCCAGATCTATTTTATATTTTTTATTTATTTGGAATCAGGGTCTCTTAAGCCAGCGAGGCTGACTACGAACCTGCGTGATCCTCCTGTCTCCACCTCCCAAACTCGGGGATTACAAGTGTGCGCCACCACGCCCGGCTCCAGTGTCTCTTTTTTAATGCATTGATTTTGCATATCTCACTCAGGCTTGTTTTCATGTCAACTCTGGTTCTGTTAGGGTTCTGGGTGAGGATAGCAGAGACCATTTAGCTATTTGGTCTTGGCTTTGAACGTGTCAGGATGCTAAAGTTCTGGTCTACAAACAGTGAGAGACAGGCTGGAGCTCAGAGTGGCTTTGGCAAAGCATTTTTGGGGCTTTGCAAAATGTGCCAGCCCTTTAGTAAGAGTTTTCATGTGTTAAGAAAGGGCTTACTAAGTTCTAAGGGCTTTGCATACAACTGTTTTATAAGATAAATACTTTCATCCCTACTATACAACTGAGGAAACTGAGGCTTAGAGCTGACAGGTGGCATGCCGGAAGTTACTAAGTGGTAGAACCAGATCTCAAACCCAAAATAGTACTGTTGAGAAGTCAGTGGGTTTTTTCCACGTGCCTTTCAGGTAGAAGTGTGAAATATCACATATCTTAGTTTGGGTGGGGTAAATTGGTTCACATTTCTTGTTCCCTTTGAGTTTATTTCCCTGTTGTTCCCCATAAGAGTTCAGAAATTTGTTCAGGAAGGTTCTAGTCAGTGTGTGTAGCCTCTGGTGCTACACTGCAAGCCCCTGGCCCATCTCTGGTTCCTGCCACTGCTATAGTTGTCAGCTCTATATAGGTTCAGACTCTGCTATAATTTGAATTTTAAGTTTCTTCCGAAGGCCCAGGTGTTAAAGGCTTGTTCCCTAGAGTGACCTATTGGGAGGTGGTGGAAATTTTAAGAGATGGGCCCTAAAGGGAAGTCTCCAGGTCTTTGGGAGTGTACCCTTGAAGATGATTGTAGGACACAAGGCACTGGTCTCTTCCTCTTCCTCTTTTGCTTTTTGGCCCTAAGGTGAGCAGCTTTGCTCTGCAACATGCCCCAAAACAACAGGGCCAATTGATCATGGGTTGAAAACCTCCAAAACCATGAGCTATAATAAGCCCTTTCTCCTTAAAAGTTGATCACCTCAGGTATTCCAGTAGCAGAAAGCTGATACTCATTCTTTTTTTTTTTTTTTTTTTTTGCAGGTCTGGGGATGGAACCCAGGGGCATTTGACCTCCGAGCTACAGCCCCTGCCCTTTTTTTTTTATTCTTTATTTTGAAACCGGGTCTCACTGAGTTGCAGAGGGCCTCACTAAGTAGCTGAGGCTGTCCGCGAACCGTGATCCTCCAGGTCTCAGCCTCCCTAATGCTGGGATTACAAGTGTGCACCATCACACCCGGCGAGACTCATTCTTAAATGAAAGTCTTACCTCAAGCAGGAGCCAGAGTCTTGAGATAGGACTTTGAGAATTATTGCTAGCCAAGGCTTCTCTCATGCCAAAGAAGCTTGCTAACTACCAGCATATTCTGCCTCAAAGTGCAAGACAGTTGCTTTCCCCAGGAACAATCTTAACCTAGAGAGGGAAAGGAGATGGCAGATAAAGATGACAGCTATCACCTGGTAGGTGGCCGCTTCTGGGAAGTATTCTGTTTCTCAGGGCTCTTTTCTACTTCTCTGTCCCATTCTTCCCACCCCTATGCCTCTGCTCCTCATAACACCCTCAGAACAGACACCTCCATCAAGTCCTTGTCTTGGGCTCTGCTTTCAGGGACCCCCCCAAACAAGATGGTGTCTCTCTGGGTTGATGGCCATGTGGACTGGAAAGAAGCACCATGGTGGTGCTGGTGTTGGTGGTATGTGTGGGGGGTACAGTGGCAGAAGTAGAAAAAAACTTTGAACAGCAGGTAAATTCTAAGCAATACAATTGCCAGGACCCACTTTCCTTCCCTGGAGGAAAATATACAAACATTCCTGGGGATCCTGAAGCTTCCGTCTCTAAGAAAGGCATCGCATGGCTCGTGGGGGCCTGAGATGTGATCTCTTGATATATGCGGCAGTGGGTGGGGCCATGGCTCACTGGGGTATTTCAGGAGGGGGCTGTCTCTTGTTGAGGATGTTCCTCAGCCCTTAATGGCAGTTTCCTGGGGCTGCCAGTCAGTAGGGCTGTCTCAGACAATGACTCTCAGAGAGGCTGTCTCTAAGAATGACTCCAGACCATGGTTTCAATGGGCCAGTTTTCTTGGTCACAGTCTGGGTCTTGCCTGGCATGGGTGAGGAGGGCTGTTTTACCTGGTAATATCTTTGGACCCGATATCCAGCCACAGCCTAAGCCTCTGTATAAAAACAAAGGGGGAATTTAACCAACTGGAAAAATCAATTTAAATGCTTACAGAGAAATAGTGAGGCCTCACACTGCCGCCTCATTTTCCTGAAGTGAGTCACACAAATGGTTGACCTCATGGTTGATCTATGCGCGAAGGCGCCCGTGGCGGTTACTGCTGGCACAGGGATGGCTTCAGACCTGATTTCTGAAACCCTGGCGCCAGTTGGAGCCCAGAGTGGCTTTTCCCCACTAGGAAGTCAGATTACACCTCTAAGGAGCAAGTTTCCATCTCAGAGCTGCAGGCGGAGCTGTGAGCCCTTGATTGGCCAGTTTTACCAAATAATCCCCTTTCTTCATTTACTGATTGGCTAGTCCCATGATCCACCCATCACAGTATGCAGTTCTCATTGGTCAGGCTAGCCATCTGCTCTCCAAAGACCTTGTTCAAAGATTGGTAAAGCCCACCTCCCAGTCAGCTGAAATGAGTCTCTGATTAGTCAGCTCTCCTAAACGTCCATCCAGTTTCTATTTAAAGGCTAGTTCTTGCTGTGATCATCTGAATTTGTACTACTCCCAGACTGATCTTAAGTTCCTGTTTTATTTATCCTCCCTGTCTATAGAGTTAGGAACAAAGGTTTAAAGTGTAATGAGATCTGGATTTGAATCCCGGCCCAGGTACTTATTAACCTTATAACTGTAGATAAATCTGTGCCCCAAGCTTAATGGCTAAGAGCACTGGTGTTAGATGGATCCAAATCATAGCTGTATTATTTATAGCTGTGTGATTTTCAATAGGTTACTTAACTTTTCTGAGCCTCTCTTTACTTGGCTATTGAATAAGGATAATAGTAACTACATCAAAGGCCTATCATGACGATGGTATAATGAATGTAAAGTATTCGGCACATAATAATCTCATGGTAAATATTAGCTACTTTTGTTTAGAGGAAGGAAACTGGAATAACAATAAAACCCCCATCTTGTTCTTAGGTGGTTAAGGGTTCAGTTCCAAAGTTTGGCCACGGTGCAGGCCTGGGTGATAGTCAATGATCTTATGAATGTGGTTCTATCTTTCCAGGTGAGAACAACCCCAGCATCAGGTTCCAACTGGAACTATCCCTTATGAGGAGTAGATGGAGGTTTCAAGTGTGAGCTGGAGGCCCAGGAGGAGAAGGAAAATGCAAAAGAATGTTGTGTTAATTAAGGTCAGTAGCTCCGAGAGGCCCACATGAGTCAGAGGTGGCAAGAATATTGATTGTGGTTGTTAAATGTACGAGAGCATCTAAAAATTAGCATGAAAACACTAGCAAAGAAAGAAACACATACTTGAAGAGGATACAGGATCTAGATTCAAATATATGACTACAGTATCATGATGTGTAACCACTATTACAAGAGAGGAAAGAAGAGCTAAAGTATATCAAAGTGCATCTTTGTACCATTCAATCTATATGATGTTCTGCCAACTGCCTCATTACACTTACTTACTATTTTACTAGTCTTTAATTGATTAAGCAGTTGCAAAATCAAAATGCATTGTTTGATAAAAGCAAAAACGTCACTGGTTTGAAAAAAGACAAGTAATTTCTCTGTTGGTTATATTCAGCTTTTGGAATTCAGACTCTTTTGTCAATGACCATTTCTCTTGAATATATAACTCTAAAATCCTTAGATTTGGCTATAACTATTATTTTTAAATGCAAAAGAATACACATGTCTATATGTGTGTCAGTATAGTGTACTGTCTTGTGCTAGAAGTCTTGGACATTTGTGTAATCATCAGCAAGGCTGCTGCTATCAAGGGCTGGCCCACCCTTTGAAACTTGGCTGCTTGCTAGCTGAAAGTGTATGGAAAACTTGCCAGAATCACATGTCGGGGGTCAGATGTAATTTTAGAGCCCTTCCTGATGTATTTTTCTTATTCTAGGTGATTTGGTTTATATCCTACAGCATTTCCACCATCAACTCTTTAGACTGTGGGGCTGATTCAAGAGGAAGAGGAAATGATGTCCCCTCTGACAGGAAGGAGAAGCAGAGAGCTTTCTGTTGCTAGGGAAAGATGAGATTAACTCAGGACACTGCCTTCATGGTGGGGGGGGGGAGCAGGGAGAGGAAAGACAATAGACACCCTAATGAAAACACTCCTCCCACCAGGCTCCGGGAATGCTGTAAGCCTTCATGCTGTTGTGTTTTCTCTATGTTCCACTTTTGTGCAGAGAGCTCTGAGACAAAGAGCTGTCCTCATGTGCTGTGGATGGTATCTGGAAGCATCTGCATGACTGCAGCAAGCAGAGAAGGTGGTGGGGTGGAGAGCTAAGAATGAGCAAGAACTATTTCATGCTTGTTACGGCGTGGAGGTGCAAGCTGTCCAAGGCTTATGGGTTGGAAGACTCCTGATACAAGAGGCTGGGGCAAGGCACAGGTGGGAGTTGTAGCTGAGACCCACAAGGTCAGTATTTTGAGCAATAGTCCAGGAGCAAAATGAGAGGGCAATATTTCAAAAAACAATTGCTATGTGATTTGCCTGGGTTGAGAGCACAGACTGAGAAGTTGGTTAAAAACAGATACAGGAAGATGGAGTCACACATCCAGACACCCAGAGGGTTACTCTATCCCTTCTCCCATATGGCAAGGAGCAGAGGTCCTTCCCCATGCCCCCAGCATGTGAAAGCATCCCTCGCACTCCTGGTGCCTCCATAGAATTCAGGGAGTTGAGGGAGACCGGCATCAATGCCTTGCAAATCTGAATAAATACCCCAAGAGGGTGAGTTGCCTCCAAGGCTGTTCTAACCAAGAGAGTTAGGGAGTAGGTTTTCCCCCTACCTTTTGTTTGTTTGAAAATTTTAAAATAAGATTAAAATATACAGAGGGTGATAAAATTATGTTTTCTTGCATAACTTATTGTAATATTCAAGTTATAATCCAGTTATAAAATATAGAGTGGGCAGTGTTATTGTTCTAAAGGCTATGTAAAAACCAACTGTTTTCAATCACATTTCCTACATCATAAAACTCTCTTAGTTGAAAGGGTAATACTTTAAATTTTTTTGTCATGTGTTCCAGAGCATATATGAATGTTCTCTGATCTGCAGATTCTTTAGGAGAACGGCTTAAAGTGCATCATTTTTCATCATGTAATTGATACAGCAACTGCCCACCAACACATAAGATTTCAGAAGCTAAGTACAGCTACTGGCTTTGTTTGCATTTCTGAGCCCAATTTCATTAAAAATGGGTGAGAAATCCAACATTGCAGACACACCAAAGGCATAAAAACAATTCTCAAGTAACCCTTCAGAAGTGTTATTAATGCTGCTTTATGTAAAATCATTAAAAAGCCAAACTTGCAAAACATTTAAACTGAATTTGCTGAGATGGTCACTATGAAATATTTATAACTGGAGGACTCACATTTCGGTGTGTATTCTGTAGTTTCAACAATTTTCTATCATTTTTGACTTTGGAAAAATGTTCTTTCTCCAAATTAAAAATAAAGACCTTTTCAGGAAGCAGCAACATGGCAGCATAGCTTCCCCAGGAACTGCAGAATCAAAGTGCACCCTGGTAATTTATATGAATTTCTTCATAGCAACAGAATATGGTTTGACTGTTATATTGTCAAGATTTGTTTTACATTTTCAGGTTGTAAAAAATGAAGTGTATTTTGTCTTAAGCAATAACCTAATAGAATTATTGGCAATTAGTAAAATGACGTGTCTAGTTATTATAACAATCTCTTTAATATTGTGCTTAGTGTTGGGAGAAGGCATATGAAACATCACAATGGAGTCTATTTTTCCTGCCAGAAGATCTTTCTATTTCTTAAATATCTGCTTGGAACTCCCACGCTTATAGTCCTGTGAGCTAAAATGTCTCTTTGTGAGGCATACTCACCTGGGCAGAGGGGATGACGTGAGAGAGATCCTGACCATCAAGGATATTGAGAAACGCTTTTACTGAGAGTATGCTGAACACTTGGCCAAATCTTTACAAGGATATTGTTGCTTAAAAATAACTTTTTATTGTTTTAGTTGAAGGTTAGTATACACAGAGGAAATGCATGTAAATACATAGCTTGATAGCTTCCACAAAATGAATATATACACCTGTGTAATTAGCCCTGAAATCAATAAACAGACCATGATAGCACCTCAGAAGATTTCTAGAATCTGTTTCCTTCCAGAAACTTTTGAATTCTTTCAAGGGTAACTGCCATCCTGACTTCTAGCATCATATACTAATTATGTCTGTTTTTAAGGTGCTTTTTTATTTTGGAATAATCTTAGTCTCACAGAAATTGCAAAAATAGTAAAGAGAGTTGGTGTATGCCCTATATCCAGCTTCCTCCAATGATACATCACAGAACCATAGTACATCATCACCCAGGAATTTTATGTTGGTAAACAAATATTAACAGCTACAGACCTTATTCAACTTTCATTTTTCAGCTTTCAGTTTCAGTTTTTACATGAACTAAATTTTGTTTTATAGTTTTGTGGATTTTTTAATATATTTTTGTTAGTGCATTGGTTTTTTTTTATTTTGGGGTTTTTTTTGTTTTTGTTTTTTGTATTTTTTGGTGGTACTGGGATTCCTGGAAACCCTTCTACCTCAGGGTTACACTCCCAGACCTATTTTTATATTTTTATTTGGAAACAGGGTCTCCTAAGCCAGCGTGGCTGGCTTCAAAACTGCACGATCCTCCTGTCTCTGCCTCCCAAGCGCGGAGATTACAAGCGTGTGCCACCACACCCGGCTTAGTGCATTGTATTTATACATCATAATGGGGAGAAAAAACTTGTGTAGACATAAATGCACACATCACCCAGCCAGCCCCACCCAGTCCCCACCTCACTCCCACCCCATCCCTCCCTCCCATGCTTGGTTTAGTGGTTGCCTTTGATAGAATAAGTACATCATGCACTTTAAAGAGTTTCCCTCTCCCCTGAATTTTTTAAACATACATAGATTCACATAACTGCCACCACAATCTGGTACAGAAGAAACTCACCATATAATTCTTGCCTGGTTTTGGACTTTATCTAAATGGCACCATAGAGTCTACTTTTATTTCTGGCTACTTTCACTGAATATCATGTTTGAAAAGTTTAGTCTCATTGTGGTATGTATTTGTAATTTGTTTATTCTCTTTGTATGTACGTTTCATAACTTATTTTCAATTCTTGTCTATTATCAACAGTGCTGTTTTAAACATTCAAGTACATCTTAGGTGAATATATATAAACATTCCTGTTGGGTATATTTCAAGGTGTGGGACTGTTGGGTCTTAGGATTCAGATTTGTTTATCTTTAATAAATACTGCAAATCAAGTGGTATACCAATTAATATTCCCTGAAACAGTTCACAAGGACCTGATTTCTACATCTTTACCCAATCTTGGTATTTTTTGTCTTCCTTCCCCTGTTTAGTGATATTGCTATAGAAATACATGGCAGGTTTAATTTGCATTTCCCCATTATTAGTGAAGTTGAGCACTATTTTCAAACACTTAGCGGCTATTTTGATATTATTTGGGCATTATATTTAAAGAAGTTTCTATTCAAATCTTTTGACATTTCAAAAATTATCTTTCCCAGTGTGATGGCGTATGCTTATAATCCCAATACCTAGGAGACTGAGACAGGAGGAGCTCAGTTGCGTGGCCAGCCTCAGCAACTTAATGAGGCTCTTTCAACTTAGACCCTGTTTCAAAATGAAAGAATAAAAATCAGGCTGGGGATATAGCTTGGAGGTAAAATTCTCCTAGGTTCCATTCCCAGTAATACAAAAATAAGTAAATAAATACAAATTATCTTGTCTTTTTTTCTTCCCTTACTGACATGTAAGAGTTTGAATTTGATGCTTTGCTGGGTATGTGTTATAATACCTTATACTACTCTGTATTGTCATTTAAAAAAGACTTAAAAAAACAGTTTTGGGTTCAAAATTGATCATAAAGTACAAAAATTACATTTAACCTTGCTCCCAACATGCGAAGATCCCCTCTCTACCAACATAATGCATCAGAGAGGTACAATTGCTACAATGAACCTACAAATCATTGTCGCCCAAAACACATAGTTTACATGAGTTCATTCTCATGTTGAACATTCTATGGGTTTTGACAAATGTATAGTGACATTTATCAATCATTTTAATATCAGACTGGATAGTTTCACTGCCCTAAAAACATTCCATGTTCCACCCATCCTTCCCTTCCTTCCAGCTAACTCCTTTTACTCTCTTCACAGTTTTGCCTTTTCCAGAATGGCATATAAACGGAATCATATAGTAGGTAGGCTTTCCAGATTGGTGTCTCTTCAGTGGCATGCATTTAAGGTTTCGACATGTCTTTTGATTGCTTGATCATTTATTTTTAGCACTGAATAATATTCCATTGTCTCTTTATCTTTTCCTATACTGGCAGACATCTTTCAAGTTTTTAAAATTATGAGTAAAACTACTATAAGAACCTGTGTGCATTTTTTTGTGGGCACATACATTTTCAACTTATTTTTTTGTGTGTGTGGTACTGGGGTTCCTGGAAGCCCTTCTACCTCCGGGCTACACTCCCAGACCTATTTTTACATTTTTATTTGGAAACAGGGTCTCCTAAGCCAGTGCGTGTGGCTGGCTTCGAACCTGCGCGATCCTCCTTCCTGTCTCTGCCTCCCAAGTGCGGGGATTACAGGCATGCGCCACCACGCCCGGCCATTTTCAACTTATTTGAATAAATACCATAAAAAATTGATGGATCTTATGTTAAGGGTATGTTTAGTTTTGTAAAGAATCAACCAAACTCTCTTCCAAAGCGCCTGTATCATTTTGCATTTCCGCCGTCAGTGAGTGAGAGTTCCTGTAGCTCCACATCAACAGCATTTGGTTTGAGTGTTTTGGATTTTGGTCTTCCTAGGAGATATGTAACATTATAAGTTGGCAATTCCATAAGAACATATGATGTTTAACATCTTCTCATACGCTTATTTGCCAGCTGTATATCTTTTTTGGTGGACTGTCTGTTCAGATAATTTTCCTGTTTTTTAACTTTGGTTGTTCATCGAGTTTTAAGAGTTTTATGTATGTTTTGGATACCAGCTCTCTATCAGATGTTTTAGAAATATTTTCTCCCAGTCTGCTGTTTATCTTCTCATTCTTTTGACGTGTTACCTTTTCACTCCCTTAATGGCATCTTTTGATGATCAAACATTTTCAGTCTTAAAATCATCTAATTTATAAAATTTGTTTTCCTTTTTGATTATTTAAAACTATACTTAAGTTGAAAATGTTGTCTATTTTACTTTGAGTATTATTGTTTTATTTTTCACTTTTAGGTTTATAATCCAACTGAAACTGATTTTCGTGTATGCTGGGAGAAAGAGGGCGAGGTCAACATTCTCTCCTTCCTCTGTGGATGTACAACCGGCTCATTGCTATCTACTGAAAATATCCACAATTCCTCATCGCACTGCAGTGGCATCTTTGCCACAAACCAGGTATGTATCTATGTGTGGATTTGTTCATAAGTCCTTTATTCTCCACAACAGCTCTTTGTAAAAGCTGGATTTAGGGTACTTGTCTTTCTGACCTGCTCAACAGTTATCTGACCTAGAATTGATCAGAAACTGGGAAGCCTGTCAATCTTGTGTGTTTCGGAATCTGGCAGATCATCTGCATTGGAGTCTTGGTTGTGTGCCTTTGACAAGGTGATTCAATTCTCCATGCCTATTTCTATATGTAAAATGAGGATAAGAATAACACTGTGCCATGGTATGTGAGAGGCTGAGACAATTAAATGTGTACTATTCTTGTTGTTACTATTATAATTTGTTTTCTTAAGGATGGTAAAGAGGAAGACAGGGTGGTTCCAATGAATCTTCTAAGTACCTTACTTAGTTTCTGCTCCCTCCCCAGCCCTGTTACTGTCTCCCTCTGGAAGATTCTAAGGTAATCTCTTTGTGAAGACAGGGGGATATTTTGAAAGCTGTCTCCTGGGGGAGCCCATTTCTTCCTATCCCCAAAGCTTCTGCTCACACCCCCTCCCCCTTCCTGAGACTCTCTAACCTTCTTGGAAATTTATTGAATGCTCACAGTTCCAAAGCAAGCATGGGGTTCAGGAGCAAGGGTAAGCCATGGCAGTTAGAAAATCCTGGTTCTTAGACTCAGTTCAGTAGTTAATTCAAGCCAAGACTGTCTAAGATTATCTACCCTTCCCTGAGCCTTGGCTTCTTAGCCATACCAGAGTGGAATCATTCCAACCTGTCCTCAAGTCTCCTTGTTGCTCATATTTGGCTAACAAAATGTGGCATTGGTCACCCCTGGTTCATGGTAACTTCTAGAACAAGTACCCAGAAGGACTTTGGAGGAGGCTTACCTCACTCAAGGGGCCTTGAGCCAAGCAGTTTGATTGCTGTTCTTTCTTATCTGTCCCAAAGAAAGAATTCAAAATTCAGAAATAGTTTATGCACTAAGGTGTTCACCACGGCATTGCTTATAACCAGTGAAAATATCCAGCTTAGAAAGAATTGTTCTGCATTATTCTCCATTCAGGATCAACCACTCACAGAAAGATACGTGTAATGTTAACCTGCCTGGTTTCAGAAAGGCAGCCACAGTACTTGATGTAGAATCAT
This sequence comes from Muscardinus avellanarius, assembly GCF_963383645.1. Lineage (NCBI taxonomy): Eukaryota > Metazoa > Chordata > Mammalia > Rodentia > Gliridae > Muscardinus > Muscardinus avellanarius. Next base: position 192,788,406 of record NC_137786.1, on the reverse strand, counting down.
ATAGTCATTCGTCAAATATTTTTTGATTACCCATTATGTTCTTTGTCTCTGGCTAAGGAGTAGCTATACAAAGATAAATCAGACATGATACCTGTTCTCAAGGGAGTTCGTAGGTTAGCCGAGGAAGCTTAACTATAAATGGTCAAGTAAAAGCCAATGTAAGGGCTCTGCTGTGGACATGTGAAAGACGTCATGAGAGCCCAGCCAAGGGAGTTATTTTTCTTGGGGGAAATAAAGAAGGCTTCTGGGAGGAGGTAGTGTCTGGGATTTTTAAATGAGAAACTAGAGTGATTTCAGGCAGTGAAAGCAATGGAGTGAATCCAATTGCTCCATTACTTTCTAGATGAAACTCTTGAAAGTGATTTCAGGTCCAGAGAGGGCTGTGTCTCTGTGTGGTTATATTGTAGGGATTATGGGGTTGGTTATACTGTACATGGAAATAATTATAGAATGTATGAGGTAGATCGTAGGGTACAAGGGATGGGTTATAAGGTGCATGGGTGAAATGTAGGATGCTGGGGATGGATTGCAAGGTGCATGTGAGTGGAATAAAGAGCAGAGTGGAGGAGAGGCAGGTCAGCAATCAGGACAGTAAATGGGGTCACATATGAAGGGCTTCAAATACGAAGGCAAGCAGGGTTGACCATGAGTGAGTGTGTGGAGGAGAGGGACAATTGAATAGCACCAGAATGATGATCAGGTGATTTTTTTAAGACCTTTATTAACAGGTGCTTATAGTTTGATGACTTTTTAAAAAATCAGGTTGTAAACTTTTATTACAAATTAAAAATGAAGTTCTTAAAAATCTCAACTTGACCAGATATGAAACAATTGAAAAACTTTTAAAGGTGTATTGAGAAAAACCAGACTTTTAAAAAATACATTTGTCATTACCAAAAAGAAACATCTTTAGGTAAAAATAATAAAAACCCCATGCTGCGTAGATAACACAGATAGTTCTAGTTATCTGGTCAATGGGCAAAAAGCAACCACTTAAGGTCTTCAGCTCTAATCTTTTGTTCATTTCTTGTTGGGTGACTAAACCGGATGATGATGTAGATGGTAAGCAGGCATTTACTCAGCCCCGCCCTGCTCAGCCTCTGGAGCAGACGAATTCTCAGCTGGTGGGATGGGCTGCCTTTGTCTCTTTGCCATCTTGTGGTTTAGAGTTTTCTGGGTGTCTGCACCAGCAATTGAAGTTGCAGAGGTACCGACTCCGAGGTGGCTGCTGACCTTGGGTATCATCTCCTTGGTTTTCCTTATCCTCTTCATTGCCATCCTCTCTAGGCTGTCTTTGGTGAGCAGGGCCTCTGCAAAATCGTGCTCTGTAACCCTGATACACATTGTCTCACTGGGAGTGTTCTCTGATCTCTTTTTCTTGTCCCCACTCTCACCGTTCTGATAATTCTGCTGGTAATTGTGCAGAGGACCCCTACGATGTGGAGAAAAGAACATCTATAATGGTTATGGTCTGCTGCATATTTACTGCCTGGAACTGGAGCTCCACCAGGCCCTCTAACATTTGCTGCCTCCGCACCCTTTTCTCCTTCAACAACATCAAGCTCCACCGCCTCTCCATCTCCTACACTGTGAAGGCACTTCCTGGGGTTATTCTTTATGGCAGCCTGGTGTACAAATACATCTTCCTTGGTGTCATTCTTATTGATGAAACCTTATCCATTACTTACATCAAACCATTTTACTGTTCCCCAAAGCTTCCTTGCAATGACTTTCTTGTCCCCATGGACAGGCACAGTGGATATGAGGCCACCAGTGGTGTCCGTGGTGCTAAGGGCTGCGTCTCCACCTTGCTGCTCACGGTTGCAGAGATGGTGAAAGGGGCCGGCTGCGGCAGCCGCGGCTCTTCCGGGGTGTGATGGTAACTAGGCCGGCGGCAGCAGAGGGGCTGCTCAGGGCTCTCTGAGGTCCGCTCTCCACTCTCACTACTGATCAAACTCTCATGTGGTGCTTTTTAAATTTATTTTACAGGGGGTCTTTTTGGAACCAGAGATTGAACCCAGAGCGCTGCACCTGCAAAGCAGGTGCTTTGCCACTGAGCTACATCCCTGCCCTCAGGTGGTGTTTTTGAAAGATGGGTTGGAGAAGGGCCAGAATAAAGACCAGGTAATCAGTTAAGAGCTGCCTCAAATTTTCTGGGAGAGAAAGGAAGGGGCACGGGGCTGAGGTCTTTAAGGATGAAGAAAAGCAGAGTCCTGGTGCTGTTCAGAGGCAGAGTCAAAAGGGCCTGTGGCCAAGAAGATGTGTGAAGTGTAATGAGTCTCAGGTTTCTGACTCTGACAACTGAGTAGATGGTGTTTTCTTTTACTGAGATGGGAAACCCAGGAGGAGGAGGTGGAAGGAGACAACTCTGGTGTGGGCTGTGCTGATTTTTAGGTGCTATTATGGTTTGAAAGTAAATTGCCCCTCGGACCTCATGGTCTGCAGGCAGCCACGCTGGGATGTGGGCCTCTGGGGCTGTGGCCCCGAGGACTAGATATACTCCTTGTCCTTCCCCTTCCTCCCTGCTTCTCACCGTCATCCCCTGAGGACCTGTAGCCCCGCTCCTGCTTGACAGCCTGTGTAAATGGAATTTATATACAGAAATCTTCAGAGCTGCAGCAAATGAACCATTTCTTCCTCTAAGTTTTGTGTGTATCAGTTGCTGGGAATGCTGGCTGAACAGGTGCCTAAGACACTGTCAGGAGGCAGGGTGGGTAAATCAGGGCTCAGAGAGAAATTGAGCCTGGCATTGCTTCTTGGGGCATCATGGCCTATAGTTGGTATTTTTAAAGACTTTGGAGAGGAAAGGAAATGGGGATCAAGATGAGTCCCCACCTTTAGGAAGGGAAAGTAAAAATAGGAAGGCAAAAGAAGAGAAGCCAATAAAGGAGGCAGAGAAAAATGGTCAGAGGAGACCAGGAGAGAGCACCGTTCTGGATGAGGAAGGAAGGTTGGAGGTATCACTGTTGTGTAATGCTGAGGTCCTAGAGGCATGAAGTAGTCAGAACAGGACTCCATGGGGTGGGGAAGACTGGAATCCAGACAGCAAGAAGATGAGGAATGAGAGGGAGGTGAGGAAGTACTGGAGGGCAACTGGAACCAGTTTATTTCGGGAGCTTGGCTGGAAAGAGACAAAGGAGAAAGGGCGGTGACAAGGCATGAGGGAGGGCTAGTGGTGATGGCAGTCGGACTCTCGTCCCACTAACTTTCAGCTGGGACCCTTCTCCTCTGGCCAGGCTTCCCATGGAAGAGCATGCCTGGGCCAAATGTCTGCTTTCTTCCTCTTTCTTTTCCTCTGTGTGAGTGTGTTTGTGGGCATGTGCGCACACCTGTACATGAGCAGCCAGAGTTAGCAACAACTGGGTTAGGACTCCGGCTTCCCACCTGGTCTGGAGGCAGCCCTGGGAAGCCCCATGTGTCCTGAGGTGGGGTGGGCAGCTGTATCTTCTCCAAGATGAGGATGAGTTGCTGGAGGCAGGCTGTGGACCATCAGGATCTGTCAGCAGCCTTTGCAAGCTGCCCACCACCTGGGCCCTATCAGACAATCAGGGCTCTGCCTACATTAATCTCTGATGAACTCGGCCCAGCTTTCATTTCAAAAGGCCACACTTCTTTTCTCTCTTCCATCTGGTCTCTTCTTTTTACCCCCTTCCCAAAACAGGACTAAAAATTTATATTCTCCTTTCCTTGGTATCCTAATTCAGCTGGGGCCAGAGAAAGCTTTGAAATTGGAGCAAGGCTGAGGGTGGGCAGGGAGGGGATGTGAGTGTAACTGGTGGGGAGAACCCAGAGGAGAAAATATCCAAAAAAGCTTCCTAAGGAAGGGGAGAGAGAAGAGACCTCTTAATCAATTTTGGCCCCCTGGGACACTGATCTTTTCCTTCCCATTTTCCACGGAGTACACATCTATTACCCCAGTCCTTTCTCTTTTGTCCCACGTCCCTGGAAACCATTTTCTGACACTTCTTTCTCCTCTTTGTGTCTCTACAGATCAGGGCCAACTCTCTTGGCTCATTAGGAGTTTGTCCAAGCAAAGGCTACCTACCCTAATATGCCTGAAGCTCAGGAATTCCCAGCCCACGATCCAATCCAGGGGGCTTTGGGAACTTCTTTTTCTTCTAGTTTCCCCTTCAACATTCATCTTGTGGCAGAGGAACCAGTGTTAAATTACTGTGTGCCAAATGCAAAATTGGGTCGGGTTGACCAGAATAGGTAGCATTTGATACATCTCACTGTCCGAGAATTCTGGAAGTCAGAGATAGGAGAGATCTTGAGATACCTAGTCCTGGCCAATTACTGCATGTAGAGAAATGCTGGGTTACAGAGAGGGCAGAGTGACCACACAGGAGTTGTGGCAGGGCTAGGAAGAGAACTTGACAGTCAGGCCCTCACTTATGGGTCTGGCTCATGTGGGATCCTGCAGTAGGCATAAATGATGCTTTACTGGTCATAGTTTAAGGGCTGAGATGAACTCATAGTCAGTGGAGGCCAGGGATGTCCTGAGGTATCACATGACAGATCTGGGTTCCACAGATTGAGATGAGGGGGGAGGGTTGAAGTTAAAGCAAAGGACCATTTATGAAGAGGACTGAGGGATGGGGGGATAAATGGCCCAGGACTAAAGGAAAACCCAATCTTATTAGGTTCCTGCCTCTGTGAGTCTCTTTCTGTTTGCATGAAGAAGCAATTCTTTTAGCAATGGAAAGCTGAATATATAAGTGCAAGATGGATTTAGCTGCATATAGCAGAAAGCCCAACTCAAACTGGGTCACATGCAAGGGTCTTTATTAACTCATTAAACAAAAAGTCCAGAGATGAAGAGGGATTCAGAACTGGTTGATTCAGCAGCTCAAACATGTCACCAAGGTTTTAGATTCTTTGTTTTCCAGTTTTTTTTTACTCCATTTCATAAGATTATTGTCTTCTAGTTGTAATATAGCTGCCAATATAAAAGGAGTGGTATTTTCCTTTTGTCCAGTTTAATAGAAAGGAGGAAAATAATCTTTCTTCCACTATGTGATGTATGTTTAGTTGGACAACTTTAAGTCACATCCACCTCCTGGACCAATTACAGTCACCAGGAGAGAATCCTGTGCTTATTGGCTTAGACCAGGGGTTGGCAAACACACCTATCAGCCAATTCAGTCAGTCACTTGATTTTTACATTTTAAATAGTCATAATTTAGTAGTTATATATAAACACCCAGGTAAGAGCATTCATATTTTCTCTAGGCCTTCAAAGACTAAAATAGTTACCATTTAGTTACTTTAAAAAAGTGTGGTTTAGACTAATTAGGATTGATCTCCAAAGTTGGGGATGTGTTCAACTTTCTCTGAACCTCACGACTGTGAAGAAGACATAGTCTTGCATAAAATTGGCATTCTCTTTATGAAGGGGAAGTTTGCTAAACCTGAGTAGAAACCAACAGCATTCTTTGTAGCATAAATGATATCTATGTAGACTGACCTCATAAAAACTCATGAGCAACCATTTGACAAAATTCACAGAATCTTGAAAGTAGTTCAGAAACTAGGAAAAGTTATTCACAATCCAGTGAAATCCAACAGCCTCTTTCTTCATTATCAGAAATGTGTTGTTCTTTTCATGTCTGGGCTACCAACTACGCTTTCTAGTCTGCTTGTCTTTTCACATACATAGTTAATCATACCTCCTGTTTACTAGGGTCCCTGTTGACTGTTGGCTTCTGCTGTTCATGGCCCCTCCCTCATGGCCTGCTGAGCCATGGTTCTACTCATTCATGACTTACTGACTGTGGGTCTACTCATGGCCCGGCAAGTCATGGTTCTACCTACCATCACCTTTACTCTACTGCCTGCCAGACTTTGTGAGTCTTTCATTCTCTGTTCCTACCATAAAAATAATAAATTTCCTTTCTCTGTTTTACATTCAAATGTTGAAATACTTTTATTAGTTTGATTAAAAACTCTAGTCCCTATTGAATGAAACTGTAGCCAGGGCTCACCTAGTCTCTGTCTTGGTTCTAGCTCCATCTGTATTCCAAGATTAATAGAGCAGTTCTCAACTCAATTCCAGACTCTAAGATCTATAAATATACTGATAAAGCTTTATTGTTTACATTTTTAAAAATTTACTCTGTGAAGTTTTTGTAAAATGTAACCAGTGAGATAGAAGGCTGAGCTGAAATTAAGAAAGAAAAAAAAACCCTCAATATCTGTGAGAGTTAATTTTATATTTCAACCTGAGGGATATCCAGATAGCTGGTAAAATGTTATTACTGGATGTGTATTGAGGCTGTTTTTGGAAGAGATTAGCTAAAGAAATATTTGAACTCAATGGCAGGGAGGCTCCCAAACACAATGAAAGATGTCAAATCACAGATCTGAGAAGCTCTGAGAACTACAAGCAGAACAGAAACCAATCAATCAACTAACAAACAACACTGAGGAGGGCCATGTTCAGACCTAACACATTCAAACTATTGAACACCAAAAATAAAGGAAAAAATCTTAAACAGAGTTGTGGCCAAATGACAAATTACATATTGAGGAACAAATTAAAAAACACAACAAGTTGGGTAATACCTGTACTTGGGAGGCTGAGACAAGAGCATTGCAGGTTCCTTACTAGCTTCAGCAACTTAGTGAGCTCTTGTTTCAAAATAAAAAATAAAAAATATAGTTTGAATTTTAGCTGAAAGGTAGAATACTCCTGGGTTCAATCCTCAGTACCAAAAACCAAAACAAAACAAAACAAAAAAATCAACAAACTTTATGAAAGAAAAAAAAGAATTCTTGACAGAAATTTTGCAAGTCACAGAACAATGGAGAAATGTTATTAAAATGCAACACAAAAAGTTAATCTAGATCTTTTGAAAGCAAACTAAAATAAAACACTTTTAGACAAATCAAAGCTGAGAGAACTCATTGCCAGAATAATGAATAAAAAGTATCTTAAGAAAATACTTGTGCTGTCAGAGGGATTTTGGTATTGGAGGGAAACTGATTTTGAAATTAAAATACCAAAAGTAATAGTGGAGAGAAGATGGAATCACAGCAAGAGATACTTAGCAAGTCAAAACTCAGCAGAAAATAAAAAGGAACAGAATAATGCCAATTCCACACAAACAATTCCAGAATTTTGAAATGGAGGAAACACTCATTTTTATTAGATCAGTGTTAACCCTAGTTGTAAATAGGACAGAGATATTATAGAAAAGAGTTGTAGACTAGTATTCCTTCTGAATGTAGTTGCATAAATTATTAACAAAATTAAGCTAATTTAACCCAATATAACATTATTATTTAACTGGAAAATAATACATCAAGAATTAGTGTAATTTATGCCAAAATACCAGGATGAATTAGCAATAAAATATGAATGCAATTAGCTGGGCGTGGTGGCACACGCTTGTAATCCAGCGCTGGGGAGGCTGAGATGGAGGATCTCACAGGATCAAAGCCAGCCTCAGCTACTGAGTGAGATCCTGCTTCCAGATAAAGTATAAAATAGGTCTGGGAGTATAGCCCGGAGGCAGAAAAGCCCCTGGGTTCCACTCCCAGTACCACACACACACAAAATCAATGTAAATGACTAGTATTAGAACAGTAAAAAGTCATACAGTCATATCAATATATACAAATAAAGTATTTTCAAACTCCAACACCTGTCCCTGATATTTTGAGAAAAGTCTCCCTGCAAACTATTAATAGAGGCAACACTCTCCACTGTACAGAGAGCATTTAAGAAAAACCTACAGATAAAATCAGACTTACTGAGAAACAAATGCATTCTCCTGAAGTTTGAGAACAAATCTAGATGTCTGATCTAACCACCCTGTGCAACATTGTAGTTGAGGTTCTAGATCATGTAATAAGGCAAGAAAAAATATAAAAGACATGCAGATTGGAAAGGAAGGGAAAACTGCTTTGTCTCACAGGCAATATGTTAATCTATTTCTGTTTTTTTTAAAATATGTACAAACTTTTAGATGTAGTGAATTTATCCAGGTGGAATTATAAAAAAAACCCAATATACATTAGTCAACTGTATTTTTATATTCCAGAAATGAATAGTTAGAAGTTAAATTTTTAGAAGCCATGTTATTTATAATGTATCAAAATAGGAAATACTTAGACATAAATCTGCCAAAGGACATATAAGGCTCATACATCAAAACTACAGAAACAATGCCAAGAAGAGCTTAAAAGACCTGAAAAAATTAAGAGATCACGTACACGTGGATTCGAAGACAATAATATTGTTAAGATGTCAGTTATTCCCAAACTGATATACAGATCCAGTGTAATCTCCTTGAAATCTTAAAAAATTTTGCACAAGTTGACAAGCTGATTCTAAGATTTATATGGAAATGTTTAAGATTCATAATAGTGAAACTTTGAAGAAGAATAAAGTCAGAGGCCTCACAAAAGCTGATATTAAGAGTTTAGGGGGAAATGGGTAACGGGAAGAACTCTAGATGAAGAAGGAGATTCTACAGATGAGCAAATAAGGTGACCTGAGAGGATGGGAAAGGGAAGAGGGAAATTCTCTAAAGCACAAGATGTACTTAAACATATCGAAGTCAATCACTCAAGCCAAGTATGGGAAGGAGGGAGGGGGAGGGCATGGGGCGGGAATTGGGTAAGAGCTAATTGGGTGATGTGTCCATGTATGTCTCCACCATCTTTTATCCCATTAAGATGTATGACTACAAGGCACCAATAAAAAATTTTTTAAAAAGAGTTATGTAAAAATATACTTTGTAATCTGTTTTAGTTAATGATGTGAGACATGGGTTGATTTTCTATTTTTAAAGGGATATACAATTGTTCTGGTACCATTAAAAAGAGTATTCTCTCTTCACGATTATGTGCAATATTTTTCCATTTCACTACAGAGAAATAATACTTTTAATTTGCAACTTTGTTGAAAACCTGTTGTCCATATATATATGGATCTATTTCTGTACTTTTTATTCTGTTCTATTAATGTGTTTGTCTAGATGCTGAATACACTGTCTTGATTGCTGTTGGTTTTTCCTTTTTTTTTTTTTTGGTGGTACTGGGGTTCCTGGAAGCCCTTCAACCTCCGGGCTACACTCCCAGACCTATTTTATATTTTGGAAACAGGGTCTCTTACGCCAGCACGGCTGGCTTCGAACCTGTGCGATCCTCCTGTCTCCGCCTCCCAAGCGCAGGGATTACAAGCGTGCGCCACCACGCCCAGCTTCCTATTTTTGACTCTATACTTTCTTCCATTAATCTATGTATCTAACCTTTAGGCAATACTATGCTCTGCTATTACTGTAAATTTTGAAAACTGGGTAGCGTATGTCTTCAAAAGTTGTTCTTTCTCAAAGTTATTTTTACTTCTGTTTTTCAAAAAAAGCTGCTTGGATTTTTATTGAAATTCCATTCAATTTATAGATCAGCTTATGGAAATTGATATCTTAATGATATTAAGTTTTCTTATCCAGAATCACATTTATTTGGGTCTTCTTTGACTTTTTTCATTGGTGTTTTGTGTTTTTTTCACATACATATCTTGCATGTATTTTATAAGCCTTATATATAAGTATTTCATTGGTTTTGGTGTTATTGTAAATGGTACTTGCTATGAAGTGAACCACTCCCCCAACACACACTAAATTTATATATTGAAACTCTGGGTGTTTAGGAGTTTAAATTAGGTTATGAGCATGGGGCCATAATCCAGGAGGACCATGGCTTGTAAGAAGAGGAAGATTCTGTGTCTATCACCATCTCTTCATCTCTCTCTCTCTCCTCACTGGGCAAGGACAGAATGAGAAGGCAGCTGTGTGCAAGCCAGGAAGACAGCCCTCGGCCAGGAGTCAGACTGGGCCTCCTCTTGATCTTGGGCTCAGCATCCAGGGCTCTGAGAAAATAAATCTTGCTGTTGAAGCCACCTGAGGTATGGAGTTTCCTTATGGTACTACAAATGCACTTAGACTTAGAATGGGGTTACATCCCTATAACCCATAATAAACTGAAAACATCGTAAGTCAAAATGCATTCAACACCCCTACCTACCAAACAGCATAGCTTGGTCATACCGTCCACTGCAGAGCATCGTCATTCTCTGTGAGGATGTGGCTGCCTGGGAGCTGCCGCTCCCTGCCAATGCCCAGGAGCACAAGACACCATCATACTGCACATTGCCAGCCCAGGAAAAGAGCAAAATTCAAAATTAGAAGCACCATTTCTATTCAATGACTATGACTTTTGCACCACTGCAAAGTGAGCAAACTGTAAGTTGAATACTCTTTATCATTTTAAATTTTATCTATGATATATTGACCTTGCAGCTTACAATCTTAAACTTTCTTATTACTTCTATAGCTTCTATATTGCTTCTTTAGGATTTTCTTTCTTTCTTTCTTTTTTTTTTTTTTTGGTGCTGAGGATTGAACTCAGGGTCATTCTATCTCTAGGTTACACTTGTAGCCTTTTTTATTTTTCATTTTAAAATAAAAGCCGGGCGTGGTGGCACACGCTTGTAATCCCCACGCTTGGGAGGCTGAGACAGGAGGATCGTGGAGGTTCGAAGCCAGCCTCAGCTACTTAGTGAGGCTCTCAGCAACTTAGTGAGACCGTTTCCAAATAAAATATAAAATAGGTCTGGGAGTATAGCCCGGAGGTAGAAAGCCTCTGGGTTCCACCCCCAGTACCACCAAAAAAAAAAAAAAAAAAAAAAAAAAAAAATAGGGTCTTGATAATTTACTAAGGTTAGTTTTGCTAACTTTCTGAGGCTGGCCTTAAACCTGTGGTCTTCCTCTCTCAGCCTCCCAAGTACTGGAATTACAGGTGTGTGCCACTATGCCTGGCTTCTTTGGGATTTTGTAAAGGGATCTTCATGTCATTTGTGAATGGAGACACACCTCCCATCCTTTCAACCTGTATACTTTAATTTTCTGTTTCTTTCTTTCTTTTTTTTTCTTTTTTCTTTTTTCTTTTTTTTTTTTTTTTTTGGTGGTACTCGGGTTCCTGGAAGCCCTTCTACCTCCAGGCTACACTCCCACGGGCTACACTCCCAGACCTATTTTTTAACCTTTTTCATTTGGAAACAGGGTCTCCTAAGCCAGGGCGCGCGGCTGGCTTCAAACCTGTGTGATCCTCCTGTCTCCGCCTCCCAAGCGTGGGGATTACAAGCGTGCGCCACCACGCCCGGCTAATTTTCTGTTTCTTGATTTGCCTCACTAGGCAGAATTTCAAGTACAATTATTATTATTTTTTTTTTTTTGCAGTAGTGGGGATTGAGCCCAGGGGTATTATGCCTCCAAGCTACACTTCTAGCCCTATTTTTTATTTTTTATTTGAAAAAAGGTCTCATTAAGTTGCAGAAGGCCTCACTAAGTAGCTGAGGCTGTCCAAGAACCACGATCCTCCTGTCTCAGCCTCCCAAGTACTAGGATTACAAGTGTGCTCCACCATGCCCAGCTCCAGTACAATATTGAAAAGAAGTAGCAAGAGAAGTTATTCTATCTTAAGCTTGAATTTAAAGAGAGAATGTCCAGTCTTTCATCAGTAAGTATGATATTACCTTTAGGATTTTTTTTTTCAGATGCCTTTTTTTGGATTAAGATATTTTCTGTCTAAGTTTGCTCAAGTTTGTATCATGAATAAATGTTGAATTTTGTTTAATGCTTTTCCTGCATTTATTGAAGGGGCCTTATGGTTTGTCTTCTTATTCTTCTATTGGTGATGAATTACATTGATTCCTTATCTTTTCTCTCCCCCCTTTTAACACTGGGGATTTAACCCAGGAACACACAACCTTTGAACTACACCCCCACCCATTTTTTACTTTTTGTTTTGAAACAGGATCTCACTAAATTGTTGAGAGTCTCACTAAGAAGCGGAAGCTGCTCTAGAATCTGTGGTTCCCTGTCTCAGCCTTCTAAGTATCAGTATTACAGGCATGCATCACCTCATCCAGCTTGATTTATTTTCAAATGTCAAACTCAACTTGCATACTCATAATAAGCTACTCTTTATCAGAATGTGCTGTTCTTTTTCTGTGTTGATGGAATTAATTTTGTGATGTTTTCTTAAGGATTGTTCATCTATATTCACAAAGGATATTGGTCTTTAGTTTTTTTGTTATTTATCTTTTTTTCTCATAATGTTTCTTCCTGTTTTCAGTATTAAGAAAATCCTTGCCACATATAATTGCATTTGGAAGCACTTGCTCCTTTTGTGTGTGTGCAAGCCTTTAGGGCACACAAATTTCCATTTCTATTGTGAATTTACCTAGGGGTAGAATTTTGGGGCCCTATGAAAGTGTATTTTTAATTTTTTAAGAATCTCGAAAAACTGACCAGGCACCTTGGTGCATAAGCCTATTACTAAGAAAGCTGATACAGGAGGCTCATAGGTTCAAGGCCAGCCTCGGCAACTTAGTCAGAACTTCAGCTTTTCCAGGGGACATTTTATATCCATATTTATAATGTCCTGTTTCAAAACAAAAAAACAAAAAGGGAAGGGGTTGTAGCTTGAAGGTAGAATGTCACTACAAAATAAAACCAAAACATATACACCTCACAAACAGAGGCATTCTACCTCTGAGCTACCCCAGTCCTTTTTAGTTTTTATTTTGAAACAGGGTCTCACTGAGCTGCAGAGGACATTGGTAAATTGAGTGGGCTGGCTGTGAACCTGCGATCCTCCTCTCATTCTCCCAAGTACTGGGATTACAGGTGTGGGCCACCACACCTGGCTACAACCTGATTTTATTTTATTTTATTTATTTTATTTTATTTTATTTTGGTGGTAGTACTGGGGATGGAACCTTTCTACCTCCGGGCTACACTCCCAGACCTATTTTATATTTTATTTGGAAACAGGGTCTCCTAAGCCAGCAAGGCTGGCTTCGAACCTGCAGGATCCTCCTGTCTCCACCTCCCAAGTGCAGGGATTACAAACATGAGCCACCATGCCCAGCCTACAACCTGATTTTTGAAAGAACTATGCTATTTAAATTTTCACCAGCAATGTCTGAGACTTTATTTATCTACATTCTCACCAAAAGGTTGGTAGCTTCATCTGTAGTCATTTATGTAGACATTCCGAGGCACAGTATTATCTGCTTGTGGTTTTAGCTTGCGTTTCTCTAGTTACCAAAGATGTTTAGGGTATTTGTGTGTGCTTTCAATTGCTCATTTGTCATCAAATGTCTTATTTGAGCCGGGCGTGGTGGCGCACGCTTGTAATCACTGTGCTTGGGAGGCAGAGACAGGAGGATCATGCAGGTTCGAAGCTAGCCGCGCTGGTGTAAGAGACCCTGTTTCAAAAATATAAAATAGGTCTGGGAGTGTAGCCCGGAGGTAGAAGGGCTTCCAGGAACCGCAGTACCACCAAAAAAAAAAAAAAAAAAAAAGTCTTATTTGGTGAGCTGTCAGCTCAGCTGTTTATGTTTTTATTGTTTTTTGACATTATTATTGTGTGACTGTATTTGGGACTCTCTTTTTCATGCTTTTACTGGTGCATTATAGTCTCACACCATAATGTAAATCATGCTGACAATGACACATGCACACACTCTTGGTGTCCCCCCCTCCGCATTTCCCTCCCTTTCAATACAGGGTACCCAGATTGACGTTGGTACAGATTCACATGTATCCACATAGTCTATGGTAGTATTTCTACTAATGAACTTAAGTCTTCCTCCACCCCTACCCTTATATCTTCTATATATAAGATTTCTCCTCATCATCTGAAGTCCCTCTTGTATCCTAATTACTCCCTATCCTGCACATATTTTTCTTTTTTTATTTTTCTGGTGCTGGGGGGGTTGGAACCCAGGAGTTTTCTACCTCCAGGCTACACTCCCAGCCCAATTTTATAATTTATTTGGAAACAGGGTCTCACTAAGTTGCTGAGAGCCTAAGTAGCCGAGGCAGGCTTTGAACCTGTGTGATCCTCCTGTCTCAGCCTCCCAAGCCCTTGGATTATAAGTGCACGCCACCACACCCTGGCTTATCTTGCACATATTAAAGAAAACATATACCTGGACACGCACTTGTAATCCTAGTACTTGGGAGGCTGAGAAAGAGGATTGTAGTTCATGGACAGCCTTGGCTACTTAGTGAGGCCCTCTGCAATTTAGTGAGACCCTGTTTCAAAGTAAAGAATATAAAATGGGGCTGGGGGTGCAGCTCGGAGGTAGAAGCCCTAGAGTTCCATCCCTAGTACTGCAAAAAAAAAAAAAAGAAAGAAAGAAAGAGAGAAAGAAAGAAAGAGAGAAAGAAAAAAGAAAGAAAAGAAAAGAAAAGAAAACAAAACATGATTCTTCACTCTCTCTGATTGGCTAATCTCACTTAACACAATATTCTCCAAGTGGGACACTCTTTTTAGCTACTGGTATATATGCCTGTTGTTAGGCCCATACCACACTGTCTTGATTATTGTAGCTTAATAGTAAATTGTGAATAAAGGCAGCATAAGTTCTCTACTTTGGTAGGTATTTTGTCATATCATTATTCCCTACACAGTACAATATGACTATCACTTACATAACATTTACATTTTATTAAGTATTATTAGTATTCTAGACATCATTTAAATTACATGGGAGGATGTGCATAGGTTATACACAAATATTGAATACTATCGGTGTTTTTTCATAAGGGACTTGAGTATTCCTGGATTTTGGTCTTTGGGAAAGTCCTCCCTCATGGGTCTGATTCCTTGTTAACACAAAGGCCTAAGTGTATTTCAATTAATTTTGGTATGATTCTAAGAGTGGGATTCCTGTTGATTCTCTTTGAATGTTCTATTTGGACATTTGTATCTGAAGAGAAATGTCAATTCAGATTTTCTTCCCAGTTTTGAAACTGGATTATTTTGTTTACTATTAGTTCGTAAGAATTCTTTACATGTTATGGATATAAGTCCTTTTTCAGACATATGATTGGGAAATATTTTCCCCTATTCCATGAGTTGATTTATTTTGCTTTTTGGATCATGCCATTTGAAGTACAAACACTTTAAATTTTATGCATTCAATTAAATTATTTATTTTTGTAGTACTGGGAATTGAATCCAGGGGCATTCTACATCCAAGTTATACTCCCCAGCTTTTTTTTTTTAAGTATTTTTTTAGTTTTTGGGGGGATTTTGAAACAGGGTCTCCTTAGGTTGCTCAAAGTCTCACTACATTGTTGAGGCTGGTCTGACACCTGCGACCCTCCTGTCTCAGCCTCCCAAGTCCTGGGATTACAGGGGTGCATTACAGCACCCTACACCTTTGATGCTTTTTACAATATTTGCTTTTCTTTTGTCACCTGGGCTTTGGTGTCATATCAAGAAAGGCTTAATTAATCCAAGGTCATGAAAATTTATTCCTATATTTTCTACTAAGAGCTTTATTGTTTTATCTCTTCTGCATAAGTCTACCAGCCACTGAATTTTTGTATAAAGTATAAGGAATGGGTCCAACTCTATTCTTTTTTATATAGACATTCAGTTGTCCCAGTACCATTTGTTGAAAAAATATTATCCTTTCCTTCACTGAATTGTCTTGGCATACTTTTCAACAATCAGTTTGTCATAAATGCCAGGATTTTTTTTTATGAGTTTTAGATTTTATCCCATTTTTTTCATGAGTTTTAGACTTTATCCTCTTTTAACCCCCAAGCCATGGTTAAAATTTTGCATGTGCCAGTCAACCTACATAAGATTGATAAGCAGTGTGTATGGATTTTTTTTTTTTTTTTTTTTTTGGTGGTACTGGGGTTCCTGGAAGCCCTTCTATCTCCGGACTACACTCCCAGACCTATTTTTACATTTTTTTTTAATTTGGAAACAGGGTCTCCTAAGCCAGCGCGCGCGGCTGGCTTTGAACCTGCGCGATCCTCCTGTCTCTGCCTCCCAAGCGCGGGGATTACAAGCGTGCGCCACCACGCCCGGCATCAGTGTATGGATTTTAAGGCATGTAATTATAACCTCTGTCCAATTCATTGGCTGAACACTGAGTTAAGCTACTCTAAATATATCTGGCAAGTAGAATTATAGAGAATCTGTCCTTGTAACAGACATTTCAAGCGTCATCCATGTGGTAGTATGTCAGAAACTTTTTCCTTTTAAAGATTGAATAATGCCTTGAATGTATGTACTAACATTTTTTTCATTCATCCATTGATGGGCCCTTGGTTTGCCTCTACCTTTGGGCTGTTGGGTATAATGCAGCTATAATCATGGCTATGCAAATATCTATTCATGTACCTCAGAACTACACCCCCTGGCACTTTAATGTGTGTGAAGCATTAGCTTGTTGTGATAATATTCCTGAGCATCTTTTATGTGCTTGGTGGTTATTGTCTGTATTTGGACACATGTCTATTCAAGACATGTTCATTCTTTTAATTGAGCTGTTAGTTTTGGTTGTTGTTGAGTTTCAGAAGTTCCCTGTAAATTCTGAATTAGGCATTATTTCTTAAGACACTATTTTTTCTTATCCTTCTATGCTTTGGTACATTGCATTACATGGATTGTAGATCTCCTTGTAATGTTTTACAACTGAGATTCTTTTCATTTTGTTGTTGTTTTGGTACTGGGGATTGAGCCCAGGGGCATTCTACCTCCAAACTATAACCCAGCCCTTTTTAATTTTTTGTTTGTTTGTTTTGAAACAGGGTCTTGCTAGGTTGCTGAGAATCTTACTAAGTTATTGAGGCTGTTTTTAAACTTGTGATCCTCCTGTCTCAGCATTACAGGTATGTGCCAGACTTTGTTCATTTTTTAGTTATTTTTTATTTTGTAATTCTTTTTTTTTTTTTTTTTGGTGGTACTGGAGATTGAACCCAGGGGCCTTCTACCTCTGGGCTATACTCCCAGACATATTTTATATTTTATTTGGAGACAGGGTCTCTTAAGCCAGCTGAGGCTGGCTTCGAACCTGGACAATCCTCCTGTCTCAGCCTCCCAAGTGCGGGGATTACAAGCGTGCGCCACCATGCCCGGCTCTGTAATTAATTTTGGATAGTTGTTTTTCATTATGTCTTCAAGTTCCATTGTTAGTACTATTTCCATTTAAAATGTTATTAATCTCTTCTAATATCATCTATGCTATTATTTATTTTTCAATATACTTCTATTGATGTATTGTAGCTTCACATTATGATGTAGTTAAGAGTGATAGGGACGTAGGTCCATTTCTGTTGATTTTTGTCCTTGTTCTGAGTCACATTTTCCAATTTCCACACATGCCTAATAATTTCTTATTGAATTTTGGATAGTATTAATGTTACACTGTTGAATGTGTAATAGTAAAACAAATGCTGATTTTCCCTTTAAAGAATATTTAGACTTGGTTACATCTCATAGTTACGTTACTTGTGTCACAGGAATAGTCAATTTTAAGCTTGTTTCAAAGCTTAATTAGGGCAATCTTTAGGACTAGATTAGCGTTACTTCTAAGGTGTGACCTTTTCTAATGGTTAAGTGCCCTAGATGTTCAAGGAAGTCTCTCTACTCTAGACGGTAAGAACTTGAATGTTTCCTAGCCCTGGTAAACTCCAGGAATTGTTCAATTTACAAACACAGTATTTTTCTGCCCAGCCTTAAGGACTTTCACCTACACAGGTACACCTTAGTATTCAGTAACAGCCTTAATACATAAACATTTTGGGGCTCTTTCTCTACATAGATAATCTCTTGTACTCTGTCCTGAAAATTTCAGTAGCACAGACTTCCTTAATTTGATCTTTGCCTCTTCAGCTCAGCAAGGCCACCATGCCCAGCTGGGATACCTCCTCCTTGAGCCTTACTCCAGAAAATGGTCTAGGCAGAAGTTGAAGCTTTCTAGTAAGATTAATCTTATCTGTTTCTAGTAATATTAATTTTATCTGTTTTTTGTTTGTTTGTTTTTTGTCTTTGGGGCCTAGCCCTGAAAATGTCTTTTCCCAATGTCTGAAAATATATCTTATGTATTTTGACCAAATTTCTCGTCATTTATAATTGTGGGATAGGTATGGTACCAGACATTCACTGTGGTAGAAGCAGAGGTCATATATGTTTCTATTTTTTTCAGATTATTACACCTCCTACTGTATAGCTATAATATCCTCATGAATCATTCTGAAGATGTTAGGGTATCCTTCATATTCTTTCTGTTTCTTGAGTTGATGGTGTATTTCATTGAGAGCAATTTACCTTTCTATCTCAACAAGGGTGCTACTTTGTGTTTTTGTTTTTCAAATAAACAATGATAATATGTACAGCAAAAGCCTAGAATTTAATGGGACTTGGTACAGCAAGAGCATTCTTGGGAGCTGTGGAAGGTGGGTGGGAGAGACGCCATGGCCACTTACTCGCGGATGGAGCTGGTTTCCAGGGTCATGTCCTCTGACGGTGGGGTCACGGGGATGTTTCCTACACATGATCCCTTCTAATCCCCGTGTAACTCTCACAACTATTATAACTATGATTCCAATTTTACAGTTGAGGAGCCTCAAGTTCAGAGTCAGTAATTAGCCAATATCATAGGACGAGTGAGCGGGGCAACCAGGATTAGAGCCCAGCCGTCTACCTAACCCACACACACCACTGCCTCCCTGTGGTTTACAACTTCTAGAAATTGTAGCTTTCTGGCCTATTGATGCAATGTTTCATGTTTTCCAGTGCAGGCAGTTATTTTCAAGTTTTAAAATTTCTTTTGTCATTTCTTCTAGCTTTGTATTTTGAAAGTGTTCATGAATTTAGGTTTTTGTTTTACTCTTCAAATGGCAGCCATTTTCCCCATGTTATAAATTATTTTCTCAAGATAATTACTTCTTTGGGTTAAAATCCTCAGTGGAGCTATTGAGACATGTGAATAGATATTTTCAAGGGACTTCATATATACCTTGCAAAATAAAACTAAATTTAAAAAATTTTTACCTTTATATCCCTATCAGTAGTGCATCTATGTATCTACGTAACAGCTACTTTGTGGGGGTGTAGATTTTAATTGATGTCTTTGGTAACCCCAATTTTTAAGGTGTCTAAGGGTGGAATTTGAAACACAATGATTTATGGGCAAAGGAGGTATTTTCAGGAGAAGTCCCTTCCCTGTACCTCCCAAATCCCTTCCAGACCCCCTTCTCCTCAGTTAGCCCCTCCTGCACATGCTGCGGCAGGGCCTGGGCTTGGGGCACCTCTGCCAGGATCCCGCTGATCTATGTTCCTGCCTGACACTCAGCAGCTGTCGTGGAGGCGTGGGCTGCAGGCGCTGTTCCCCATGGGCCGTTCGCAGGCTGCAGGCCCGGGAGCCTTTCCCGCCTAATCCGAGGGGCACTGGCAGTGGGGAGGGAGACAGCTGGGTGTAACTGATCTGCAAAGGAATGGAATGGTGCAGGCCTCCCAGCCCTGGGCTGGGCCGTCTGCAGGCCGCCTGCCCCAGCTGCTAGGCCTTTAACCCTTCCTTCTCTTTCTTCCCTCTCCCCTCCATCCTGGGAGTTGATGTCACCCTGCTTAGCCATGTCCCAGGAAGCCCCTGGAGGAACTGGCTTCCCTTTGGTCCCGCACATCATGCAAAGGACCCAGCCTTGTGACAGTTACTTAGGAGCAGGTTCAGGAACCGACAAGATGCTTGGGTTTTCCCTGGGGAGCTTCCTGTCTCAGAAGAAGACAGAGCTCCTGGAAGGCTTGTGGGTGACTCCATTAGTAGAAACTGCGCAGTCAGAGCAGGGAGGCCCACCCTGCGGTGGAGCTCAGGGAAGACTCCCAGGTGGAGGTGACAGGAAGAGCACTAGGTGTGGAGTCTGGTACTGTTTATACCACTGCTCGCTTTGCAGTGGGTCTGTGGGTAAATTACTGTCGCTCTGGTATCAATTTCCTGAATAGATAGACCTTAAAGAAGATGACCTTTAAGTTTCTTTCTAGAAATATCAGTTATCTGCATCCCTGAGATGCCAACTATTGGCTGGGGCTTTATCTATAAACATTCGTACAATAACTTATCCACATTCTGGTTTTTTTTTTTCTTTCAGTACTGGGGTTAGAACCCAGGGACAGTCTACCTCCGAGCTACACCCCCAGCCCTATTTTTTATTCTTTATTTTGAAACAGGGCCCCACTGAGTTGCAAAGGGCCTCACTAAGTATTAGCTGAGGCTGTCCTCGAACTGTGATCCTCCTGCCTCAGTCTCCAGAATGCTGGGATTACACGTGTGTGCTTGTCCACATTCTTATTCCCATTCTAGTGATGAGGAAACTCTGCTTGAAGAGAATAAATCACACAGGCATGCGTTCTGAGCCACGACCTGACCCCACACCAGGCTCTTCACTGCCTCCTGCTCCCTCTTCAGCTCCAGCTGTGTCTGGCCAGTGACTTCGCTCAGGTGGACAGAGCTGGCTGGGGCAGGGTGGAGGTCAGGGTGCAGGATGAGCCAGGGCGGCTGGGCGGGGCTGGGCTCTTGCTCCTGCTGACCTCTTGTCCCGAGCCGGGTTGGGCTGGGATCCCCTGGCTCGGCCTGCAGCCTCCCCCCGGGCACGGTCAAGCAGTTGTCCAGCCCGCTCCCTTCCATGATCTCACGTATCCCTCCTGCCAACTCTACGATGCAGAACCTGTCTCTCCTCCTCACCCCGGGGACGGAGGCTTGAAAGTTGCCAGTGTCCAACAGCTGCTAGCTGGCCAGAGACTAGAGCCCTCTTTCCATGGCTTCTTCCAGCTTCCCAGAGGAAGGGGCCTGGCCTATGGGCGACCAGACATCCAGCAGTCCTCTCAGGCTCTTCCCTGGCTCAGGAGGAAAGTGCAGTAACAAGTGTGGGCTCAGGTTGTGATTCCTCCCCTTCCAGCTGTGCGTGCTGCTTACCCTCTCTGGGCCTTAGTTCTCTTGTCTGTTGTAAAAGAAAATGTGAGTGAGTAAGTAAATGACTTTGAGAAGCAGGCCTTCATCCCCCTTTCCTGGGCAGATCAGGGATAGAGGCTGGCATAGAAGCCCCAGATAAGCAGAATCTAAGGCCGGGGCAGGGTGGGGAATAGAGGCCACAGGTGGGTTTTAGAGATTCAAAATTCTGGATTTTGCAGATGGCCTAAAGGGTAGGCAGGGGCTGCCTAGAAAGAAACGAGTCATTCCAGGTGAGGCATAGACACAGGAGCGGGGTGGACGTAGTGTATGGAAGAGCAGGGCTGGGGCTGGGGCTCAAAGTACTGACCAGAGGGAGGTGGGGGCTTCAGGGCAAGTGAGGGCTGAGCAGCAAGCCTAGCCAGCAGCTTCGCTCTGCAGGGCTGTGGGGGCTGGACCCGTTCCCCACCATGCCCGGGTCTGCCAGGATCTCTGGGCAAGGGGCCTGGGGGCAGCCGGGAGGGGCACAACCCCAGCTTGGGAGAGACAGCTGTGCAGGCCTCCTGCCTGCTGTAGGGGATTAACTGGCACCGCCACAGTATGTTGGGGGTCACCTGGCCCCCTGGCTCGGCCCACCCTTGCACTCATTAACTCCTTGCTGTCCGGGCCCTCACCTTCAGGTGTAGAAGCATAGTCATACTCATTTTCCAGTGCCCTGTGTGTAAATGTTGGGGGTGCAAATGGATAAAGATCTAGGACAGGGTCTACCTGGTGAGAAGTACTTGGACTCATCATGGTCTTTTCTCATGCCAGCCATGGGCCCTCTGAGACCCAGATTTCACTTCATAGCAAGCCTTTTCTTCTGTGGCTCCTTCTAGGACTGATGGTCAAGTCAGTGCTGTCCTCAAAGCGTCCAGTGAGCCTTCCCTTGACCTCGTGCTCCACCTCCTTCTGTCTTCTCTGGACTTCTCAGCATTGCTGTTACCACTATTTGCCCTCCACCAAGAAGACACTGTCCACCTGACCCACCTCCTCATCCTCCTGACGTAGGGCTGGACTACATCCTGCCTTCCGTGCGGTTAGATGTGGCCACATACCCAGGTTCAGGCTAGTGGAATTTGAGTGGAAGAAAGCTAGCCACTTCCAGTCCCATGCCCCACACTCCTCCGGCACATGCTTCCTGGTCACTGGCTTGATGCCCATGAGTGCAGGCACCATGAGACACTCATGGGGGAGGTGGTAGAACCTCCAGAGAGAAGAGTCAGGATCTCTGAATCTTTTCTGACACAGGTTTCCAGCTACTCAGGATTCCCTATTTTGGCATTTTTCATTAATAGAAAGGAGAAATAAATTTCTATTATGTTTGAGCCATAGAAAAGATCCAACTTGCATGTATCAGAGAGAGATTTCCTGGAGCAGAATGTGGCCAGTGAAATTACACATGTAACATTTGACTTTCAACTTCCCCAAACCAACAAGACCTGGAGACCCTGAGTTATCCAAACCCTGGGGAAATGGACAAGGTGGGCCACACATGGCAACCCAGCCCTGGGGCCATGCCGACGGAGGTGACAAGAGTGGCAAGGAAAGGGTTAAGGGGTCTGTGAGCAGGCTTGGTTCCCCTCAGTGAGGGCAGTAAAATCAGCATGTCGCCTCCAATTTGCTCTGGCCTGACCTTGAACGTGAATCATTCCATCACAATGTCCTTATTGATTTCCACAGGAAGAGGATTAAGCCCAGAAAATCAGGGCGGGAACTTGAGCCTGCACCACGGAGAATGGGATGGTTCTGCAGCTCAGGATCCCTCGTATTTGCAAATACGTCACAGGGGGCTACAGCCTGGGCAGCCACCCTGCTGGGCCACCAACTCTCTGAGCAGCCAGGCTGATCCTCACTTCTATTTCCTTACCTGTGGGTGTGTGGCCTCTGGGATGGGCTCAGATTTTAAGTCATGTGCCAAGCATGGGGAGGAACCACAGGATAGGGGTGATGTGTCTCTAGAGTCTGGGGGTCTTCTTGAGTCTCAAGGCTCTTCTTAAGTCTCTTCTTTTGAGTCTACTCATTCTCCTGTACATAATGATGCCCTTGGGATCCTCTGAACCAAATGGGCTGCTTTGGGACCAAAGCTCCCATTAGACCAGCCATCTGTAACAGCCAGGAAGGGCCCCAGAACACTTCAAGGGAATGAGACCCACATAGGGTGTGAGAGTGCGTGTGTGTGTGTCACACCGGGGCACAAAGAAGGTTATGCTGTGGGAACTAATCTGCAATTTTTTTTGTCTTCATTTAGCATCTACTAGAGAGTCCAACATGTCACTCCACAAAAAAGCTACAAAATATTCTATAGTGTGACTGTACCAGGTTATTTGATCACTCCCTATTGGCAGGCATTAAAGTTGATAGCAGCTGTGTGTGGTGGTGCACATCTGTAATCCCAGTACTTGGGAGGCTGAGGCAGGAGGATTGCAGACAGGTTCGAGGACAGTCTTAGCAACATAGCAGGACTCTTAGCAACTTAGCAAGACCCCGTTTTAAAACAAAAATTAAAAAGGGACCAGGGGTGTAACTCAGAGGTAGATTGCCTCTGGGTTCAATCCCCAGCACCAAAATAATGATAATAAAGTTAATAGGAATGTTTAAAACTTAATAAAATGCTGCAATTTGCATCCTGGCATGTGCTTCTTTGTATAAATTCTTTTATAGATGCTGTATGAGTTTCCTATAACTCCTCTGATTTCCACAAACCGGTGGCTTAAAGCGATAACACATTTATCCCCTCACGTTCTAAAGGCCAGAGCTCTGAAATCAGTTTCACTGGGCTCGGATCAAGGGACCAGCAGGTCTCTGTTCTTTGGGGAGGTTCTAGGGAGTGTCTGTCTTGAATTCCTGCAGCTGCTCCCTCTATCTTCAAAGCACATCACTCCAACCTCTGCTTTTCCATTGTATCTCCTTTTTCTGAATCTGACCCTCCTGCAGCTCCTTTATAAGGGCCCTTGTACTTCTTCACCCACCTGGATACTCTAGGAAAACCCACCTATCTAAAGATCCTTTATCATATCCACAAAGTCTTTTTTACCAAATAAGGCAACACATTCACAAGTTCCTGGGATTCAATGTGGGCATTTTTGGAGGGCCATTGTTCAGCCTATCACAGCTTCTTAGAAATAGGATGACTTAGTCAAAATGTGTGTTTTAATTTAAATCAGCAGCTCCAAATTCTGCCTGTGAACACTCCTATCAGTACTGCTGGTATTGGCTTCTTGGAGAGCAGTGGGGTATGGTCATGGCTCAAAGTCCTCACCGTCTCTTGTCTTCCCCACAGTGCTGAGCAGGGTTGGCAAGTTGCCTCTTGTCTTAGCCTAAAAGAGTTGGTTTTCCCAAGAGTAAACTGGGGAACAGGAGTGGGAGTTTGGGCCAGAAGGTTGGAGTAGGAGGTTGGTGTCCAATAGGAATAGGCAGTAAGGGTGCTGGGTGGGCTGGGGGTGAGGTGGGGGGGTAGACGGCCCAGCACACTGTGATGCCACCACTGGGGCATGGTCGTCAGCAGCTGTGGCCACCCATGAGTAAATGGTGAGGGTGAGGCAGGAAGGCTGAGAGCTTCTGTCAACTGGGGCCAAAGAGGACCAGCTCCCAAGCTGGAACACCAGTGATAGCCTGGATGTGGACAGCGGGCACCTGACAGCCGGAGCCACCCTCCCAAGCTGAGGCTGCAGAAAGACATTTAGGTCAAGGCTGCTCACTGGGCCTCGTGTCCTCTGTCTCTAACAACCTTTGATGAGAAGTGGCCTCTCTTCTTTCTCTTTCCACATGGGGCAACTAAGGAAAGCACCAGTCTTTAGGTCTGGCAGTGTCCTTTAAAGTTGAAAGACACTAAACACTCATCGCTGTGTTCTCCCTAACCCTAGTACAACCAGAGTGACTGCAAAAACTTGTTGTACTCTTGGGAGAATTGCAAGGAAATAAAAATGAAATGTTGAGGGATCGACATGAAAACTACTCTAGGGTCTGCCCTATTCTCATTATATGTGAGAGGCATCCACCCCGACCACAGAGCTGGGGTCTCTCCTCGGTCCCTGCAATCTGGGTTTCTGCTCTCCAGCTCTCCGTGTCCTTTTCCTTCTCCCCACCCTCACTTTTTTTTTTTTTTTGTGGGACTGGGGTTCCTGGAAGCCCTTCTACCTCCGGGCTACACTCCCAGACCTATTTTTAGATATTTTTATTTGGAAATAGGGTCTCTTAAGCCAGTGCTGCTGGCTTTGAACCTACGCGATCCTCCTGTCTCAGCCTCCCAAGCGCAGGGATTACAGGCGTGCGCCACCACACCTGGCTCGTCCCACCCTCTTTTTTAAGAAGCCAGTCTCCAGTCAGTTCAATCCCAACAGTAGATACCCACCAAGCACCTGCTCAGAGGGGCGTGCCACACTGAGCCCAGGTAGGGTAGGAAAAGTCACACCGACCTCTAAAATATGGTCTTCCCTTCATCAAGACTCCACATTCAAAGCAAATTTGGCAACCTCAGAGACACTCGGAATCCTAAAGTCTTCTTGGGATTTATTGTACATAAACAGAGCACAGTTACAGGAACACAGAGGCTGCAGGAACAGCTGGGGACCATCCTGGCACAGCCTCCTCAACCCAAGGGGCATTAGGGCCACCGCGCAGACATCCAGGGCAGTGTTGTCTGTCATCCAGAAAACATCAGGCTCATGCCTTTTGGACTTAATGGCACAAAGAGGTGCAGGAGGCAGGGGGACCTGCAGAGTGGGGTGTGGATAGGCACTCTGGCCTCGGTGGCAGGGAGAGAGGCTCTGACAGATGCTCAGGGACGCTGGGGCTGCGCACGCACGTGTGGGGCTGCACTTCCCACCACAGACGCTCTCCCGCTAACGTCCCTTGAAGCACAGAGCCTGGAATTGGCTGAGCCACAAAACACACACGCAGGCCTTTCCAGAGACCAACCCTGCTCTGTTTTTGGAGGAAAGGCACATGGCAGAGCCAGGCGTGATACTTGCAGGATGAAAGTGCCCATCAGAGGGGTGGGCTGTCCACCATCTGAGATGGGTAGTGCTGGACCCTTGAGGAGGAACTTATTTTTTCTACTACCACCTCACAAGAGCCAGCTCGCCTCCCAGCATGGTTGGCTTGGGGATTAGGGAGCGGCGTGTGGAGACATGGGTCTGGGCCTGCTCTTCTAAATCCTTTCCTGAATTATAATGTCAATACCAGAACATCAGGGCATCCCTCTTGGGGGAAGAGAGTTGAAGGTCATGAGCCCACGCCTCAGTGGCTGGGCTGAACTTTGGGGGAGTCCTTCTGGGCAGTTTTATACTGGCCTCTTTCCTTTTATTGGGTCTGTATTTTCTCCCGTGATCAAAAGGGCTAAGAAAGAACCAGGCTGTCACATCCTGACCCTGTGCTTGGCCTGGGGTCTGTGTGGTCCCAGCTTCTAGGGGGAGCTCCCATCCCCTCACCAACAAACCATGGCCAGAGTCACAAGTGTACAGGAGCTGCTGCCCTTAGAGCTGCAGCCTGTCCTGACCCAGGCCAGGGAGAGAGTTGAGCTGAGGCATTTTCCATGTGCAGAGGAGGGGATGCTCAAAGAGGGAGTCAGGATAGGAAAATGTGGGTTCTGGTCCCTGGTGGGGCCTCTTCCCACCATTCCATGCTCAACATACACCCACACTCCATCACCTCCGACCCTCCCATGTCCACCCTGGGCCAGGTGGAAGCAGAATGTGGGGGTGGCAGAGGTGGCCTAGCCTGCCTGGTCCCCAAGCCTCAGGACCACTGGCAGGCGCAGTCGGTAGGCTCCTGCACCGTGTAGGGCACCCAGGTGGCGTTGGTGGCACAGAAGAGCTGCACAGAGCGCCGCTGCAGCCCCACCTCACGGCAGCACTTGCAGAAGCGGGCGTAGGTGTTGATGTTGTGGTTGTAGATGCTGGCAGATGGGCACCTCCCATCACAGGACACTAGGTTCACCTGGACACAGACAGGCCAGTGAGTCCGCCTGAGAGTGTCTGCCTCCCGAATCCCCTCCATCCCCATCTTTGCCAGTCCCCACCCACACCATGCGGGCACCACGCACTGGGGTGTTGCTCCTGCAGTCGTTCTTGCGGATGGTCATGCGGATGGTCACCTTCTTGCAGGAGCGCCCATCCTCCTTACCTAGAGAGACGGGGCAGGAGAGGCAGCTGTGGCCCAGACAGGCTTCCTGGGGCAGCAGGATGGGCCAGCCTGGGGCAGTTAGTGTCATGCTGGAGGGTCCCTCTGCCAGGTTAGTGTCCATGCACGAGTGCCCCTCCCCATGTTTAACTCCGTGCCCCTGAAGGCAGTGGAGTGGCGAAGGCAAAGGCAGCAGTGGGAGCAGGTGGGGCGGAGGAAGCTGCCTGGCTGGCCAGGTGGACCCCTTTGGGACTCTGTGTGAGGGAAGAGGAGAACTGGAGGATAGGAGCCCGCTGCTGCCAGCCCCAGAGCCTATGTCTAAACACTGTTGGCAACCCTCGGGCAGGTCTTCAACCCTGAGTTTCTAGCAGTAAGATTCTTCCATTTCCTGAATCAACAGAAACCCCAGGCTCTAGCTGGATGCTCCACTCAGCAGTTTCCATCATGGGTCTTCTTAAATACGGATTGGCACCAGGGATTTGCCTCTTCCCCAGTAGAGCGGTTACAGGGTGAAAATTGATAAGGGCGGGGCTTCCTCTGCCTGGACCACGCCCCCCACAACCAATCCTGTAGCTGGCCCTTGCCCCTGCCTCCTTCAGCAATTTGCTCAATGTCCCTTTTACTGAGGCCTTTCCTAATCCTCCTCCTTAGATTTGCCACTCCCTCCATCCTCCCTCCCAGCCCTCCCTCCCTGACCCTTCCCTGGTCTTAGTTCTACCCAGGCACAGTCACTGTCCTAGCAGAGACACATTTGCAACCACACTGCTAAAGCATAAACCTTAGGACCTTCCTTTGCCCATATGGCCCCTTCCATATTTTGTTTAGTCTTTTTTTTTTTCTAAATAAATACTCACTTTTTTTTCTAAATAAATACTCACTTTCATACCTCAATGTAGATTTATAATTTTATGTTCTTTTTCTTAACAATGCTCCTTAATTTTATAAGCTTCAGGCCCCATACAATTTCTATGACCTATTTTGCTCATTTTTTCTCTCCACTAAAGTGTCCTCTCCACGCAGCCTTGCTGAGATGGTGCCTACAGTGTCTAGGATGGTGTCTGGCATACATCTGGTGCTCAGCAAATATTTGCCAGATGCCTGGGCTTGATCTGTAAATGCCTAGGAAGCCCACCAGACCCTTTCTCCTGGCCTCTGAGCCTCCTCTCTCAGGGAGGCAGGAGAACCAGGGGTTGTCCTGGCCACGGCCCTCTGGGCCTGAACAGAGACTGGCTGAATGACCAGCAGAAGCAAAGCAGGGGCAGCGTGGGGCACTGGTGGGCACCAGGGGAGTGGGTGCTGCTGAAGCATTTCCGTGCAAGCCCCAGGGATGCGGCTCATTACCCAGCATGCATTGTGGGTATGGCCCTTGCCAGAGGCAAGGAGCAGGGGCCTCCCCCTCCCTCGCCCCCCAGAGCTCAAGGCCACCTAGCAGAAAAGACACTGTTGGGAAATAGCATTGCGGCTCCCCGCCTCCATCCTGTAGGCTTCCGAGAGAAGTACCTGGGCGGCAGTGGGCACTAACTCGTGGAGGAGAGGCGGGGCTAACGGGGACCACGGGAAACAGAGTCCCCGGGGAACCTGGGGAGAGGGACATGGGTTGTAGGTCATAGGGGGCATATGGGCTGTTCAGGGAGCATGAGGTATGGGTCAGAGAGCAGCCAATAAGGTCCTGAATCTAGCCTCCCTGTAGTTTATGTTTATACAAGGACCTCAAATTCTATAGCTCTCTGGGGACAGGGTCAACCAGGAGCACCACAGGAGGAGGGCAGGCACATAGGCCAAGGTCCTGTGGCTGGCTGTTATTCGCACTTATGAGGTTGGGGCTGAAGGTTCTAAAGGTTCTGGGTTCCAGGAGCCAGGGGTGAGAAAGATACACAGAGCTCACAACCCAACTCAGGGGCCCTCTTGGCCTGAATCCCACTCAGGAGGCACCTCCGAGGCCAGGACTCCTGGCCACAGAGGAGAATTCATGGGGGGCTCATCTGGGCTGGGGGCTCTGCCAGGAGCAGGAGGAGGCAGATGACTGAGGGCTACAGACTGCATAGCTCAATGTCCCCTGACTGTAAGAAGCAAAACCTGCATATTAGCCAGTGCCTTGACTCATATTGAGGGGTTGTCCCTTTGCATACTCAGCCCTGAAGACCTGCATCAGAGGTGCTCTGACCTATGACATGACCTCCTGCCCCAACCAGCAGCCCTGACCCCTGGGCCTCCGCCACCCTCACTCACATGTCCTGCAGCATCCTTCCAAGGAAGGTACCACGGAGCCCCCGACCTAGAGAAAGAGAGGGGTGAGGTGGGTGGGCAGACCTCTGTTCCAGGCCAGGAGCCAAGGTCCCAGCAGTAGACAAAAGGAGTCAAAGGCCCTTGGCTCTGCTGCTCCCACAATGTCCCAGGGCAGGAGCTCCTGGCTGAGGAGCAGGCACTAAGGCTGCCTGCAGCCTCCAGTGAGGCCGGAGCCCAGGTAGAGATGGTGCAACACCTCCTTTCTTTTCTGTAACAGTCCCCTTGCACTCTCCTACTGACTCTGTGCTGGGATTTGGGGACCCCCATCATTAGTGTTTTCTTACACGGAGGACCAGGGAGCTGACCTACTTGGGTTAGTAGCCTGGGCTTTATCTCAGCCCTGGATAGGCCATCCCTCTCCCCTGGTCTTAGTTTTCCTATCTGTAAAATGGGGACAATTATCCCTTACAGCCTTCTATCATGAGATAGATAAAACAATGAATGGGGCAGTTCTTTGTAGTGGGTTTTTTTTTTTCCCCCAGTACTGGAGATTTTTTTTTTTTTTTTTTTTTGCAGTACTGGGGATTGAACTCAGAGACATTCTACCTCCAAGCTACACTCCATGCCCCATTTTTTATTCTTTTATTCGAAACAGGGTCTCACTAAATTGCAGAGGGCCTCATAAGTAGCTGAGGCTGGCCACAAACCTGCGCATCTCCTATCTCAGCCTCCCAAGTACTGGGATTACAAGTGTGCACCACTACGCCCAGCTCACACTGTGAGCATATACATGAGCATGTGTTTTCACATGTGTGCTTTCACACGTGTGAATATGCATAGGAGAGTATAATTGAGTGTGTGCATGTGTATATTTGTTTCCTAGGGAAGAGTCAGAAATCTTCAGCTGTCTGGTGTTAAACTCAGACAGCAGTAATTCAATTAGTAATTCAGCAGTAGCCCCCAACCCTCAGGAATTCTATGCCTTGCGGTGTGCCTGTGCTGACAGCTGTCTGTGCTAGGGCTGGACGCCTGTCCACCTATCATAGGACTGAACCACACATCTGCCTGGTGCATGTGTGCAAGAGTGTGCCTGAGAGCCTCGGGGTAGGTCAGTGTGTAGTGTGTTAATGTCCCTGTGGGGTGCATGTGGTGTGGATGGCCAATGCCTGTCATGGTGTCTATGCGTGTGCCTGCTGTATGCAGGGGTGTGTGGTCATGTAATATGTGAGGATGTGGGGATGAAGTGGTCAGGGCAGAGAGAGATGTGGATTTCAGACAGCCATGCAGGCACAGGCTCCAGGAAGCCCCCCGTCCCACACCCCAGCACACAGGACTCCTTCCCTGCACCTATGGAGAGAGTCAGTGACCTGGCTTGAGGCCATGCTGCGGGGGAGGTGGCACTGACCTTGGCACACTCGGTCTCATTGAGTGGTGGGCAGCTGATGGGCGAGCGGACGAGGACGGCACCCAGGGGAGTGCTGCCGCAGTGGTGGCGGGTGCAGTCTGCGATCCAGGATGCCCCGGGCTGGAGGGCAAAGAAGTGAGCAGTGGGGACTGTGGCCAGATGGATGGCACAGCCCAAGGGCAGGTGCAGCCCAGGGCCTGGCACTGCCCAGGACCCTGTCCATACTGAGCCCTGGCATGGGAGCCAGAGAGGGCTCTAGTCCTCATGTCCCCTTCTGGGACACCTTCCCGACTGCTTACCAAGAACAGGGAGGTGGTGCCATTGGGGAAGGTGAAGAGGCAGGACACGTTCCTGCAGGAGCCACAGCAGGCTGCCAGGTCCCGCGGGTGTTCATATTCCTGGTTCTGAGGCCACAGTGGGACGGGATGGCGTCAGTCAGGTTCCCACCTCCTCCTCCAGCTCTACACTGCTTGTGTCTGAGTGAGCCCAGAGCCCCCGCAGGGGCCCTGTAGACCCTCAGGCAGGGGAACTCTGGGCGCCCCTCGGTGTCAGGCACACAGGTGAGTCATCCTGCTCTCTACCCTAAGTCCCCTTACTCTGCCAGTGCCTACACCCACCCTGGCAACAGAGCACTTCCACCCCCGAGGCTGCGCTTCAGGAACTAAGGTGCCAGTTTGGGTTCTAGACAGACTTCATTTGGGTTCTGATTCCTATGGGACTCCACACTTGTCTAAATCTCACTTTTATCACCTGAAAAATGGTAGTAACCCCTTTTATCCAAGTAACGTTTATTTAGCCCTTCCTAGAAGCTGGTCATTGTTCCAGGCACTGGGCATGTGGAAGGCTCCAACAAATACTAACAACAAAGACAAAGAAACCAAAAGTTTAGGGAATGTGCCAGACATCCAGTAGGTGCTTAATAAATGTGCATTATCCTGTCAAATACTTTCCAGGCCTTAAATCTGCCCCTGTGCTCTTGCTTCTCCCGTCTTGGCCTCTCTCAACCCAGCCCTTTTCAGGAAGTCCCTGAAGCTCCCTGTGGTGTCCACTCTAGGCTTGTTGGGGGGCTTGTGGAAAGCCTCGAGACCCCACTACCACCACGATGTTGAGCCTGGTATCTACTGGCCAGCCCTAGGAGTGCCAAGCACCCGGCCCTGTGCTGCCCCCTACCGCCTCACAGTGGACATCGCACAGCACTGAAGTGGTGTTGATCTGGTAGAAGTTGGTGAGCGGGTCGATCAGGTCGGTGCAGCGGGAGGTGTGGCACACGCCATCTGCTGAGAGCTCCACCACTGTCTGGCCAGGCTGCATCACCCCCAGCTCACGGCTCAGACACACCGGGGCTTTCACTGGGTGGGAAACGGGTGGTGACAGTCACCCAGAGAGCTCAGTCCCCACAGGGCCGCCCCAGCCCTCCCTTCCCCGCCTCGCTCACCGCACTGGTACTTGGCGCAGCCGCACACGTTCTCCTCGCTGTTCATGAACTCCTCGTCCAGCTGGGACTTCTCCCACTGCATGGGCAGAGGCGTGAGTGCCCGGGGTGAGGCCCCGCACACCCTCTGGAGCAGTCAGGGGACCCTCTAAGTCGGTGGCCTCCCTGAGGTGGGCGAGGAGGGGGCTGGCCAGCCGGGGCCCCCCTGGGCATCCCGGAAGCTCAGTCACCCCCCCCCCCAACCAGGAGTGTCCCTGAGGTCCCGCCTCCTTCACTGAGGGACCCTCCACGCTGCCGGACAGAGTCCAGCTTGGTCATGCTACTTCCTGTCTTTCCTCGCTGATTTCAGGGGCAAGAGAGACAGAATGAGAGAAAAATGTGTGTTGGGATGGAGTAAAAGTACAATCCATAAAATGACCTAAACATCACTTAAAATATTTTCACTTCCTTCTAGGGCAGGGCAGCCTGGTGTGTGGGGTGCTGATCTGGAATCAGAATTCCTGATTCCAATCCTCCCCCTGTGATTTAGTAGCTTCCTTGTATGTATAAGTGAGATAACACACAATCAACTTCTTGGGCTTACTATGAAAACATGACAATAATATACACTGAAGGCCTGGGCATATAATGAGGTCTGGGTATATAGTTAGCTCTCAGTGAATGTTAGCTGCTGCCACGATGTTCAGGACTCATCGTCATCACCATCTTGGTCCTCATTATCACCGCCTTCTTCATCTTCACCATCCCCATCACTGTCATTCCACCCTTACCACCATCTCCACCACCCCCAGCATCATCAACATACTCCCCACCACAACTCTGACACACCATCACTCACGCCCACTTTGCAAAGGAGGGCGAAGTGCCAGAAAGCCAGTGGGATAAGAGCGTTGACTTGGGGCCCAGGGCTCCCCGCACTACAGGAGTGGGGTCTCAGGGAGGAAAGAGAGGAAAGGAAAAAGGGAGTAGACCAGGGAGGGTGGGCAGGGCAAGGTCTCCATACCAGATGGCACCGGGGAACTGGGATCGTGTCGCAATCGCACTCTGAAAAACAGGAGGGGCCAGGACCCACCTCACCAGGGCTGCTCAGGTAGAAGTCCCCGGGGGCTCTGAGGCCCCCCTCACTGCAGGTGTGGCCCTCCCTGTGACACAGATCCAGCTCCAGCCCAGCCCCGAGCAGTGGGGATGGGGAGAAGAGGCCAAAACCTCAGCCTCTCTCTGTCCCCGCGTGAGGTCCACAGCTCTCCTGGGCTAGGAGAGTGATGGGTCTCCCAATCTATCTGCAGATGGTCTCCATAGCCCACTGCAGGTGGGGGTGAGAGGTCTTGATGGCGGAGCTCCTCCCCCTGTACGCAGATAAGCCCACTCAGATTTCCTTTTGTCACTTGGGACTCACTCCTGCCCCTAGAGGTGGGGCCTTTCCAGGAGCAAACATGACAACCATGGAACCTCTATCTGTGTATCCTAGATGTCAGCTCAGCTTTGCGACCCAGCCTTTAATCACAAGCAGGTCTGAGCTGCGCAGAGCTGCCTGCTAGAGCCACTAATGACTTTAAAGGACATAAGGCAGACACCCAGAGTTACAGGTCAGAGCCGATGTGAAATACTCTTCCTCTAGCTGCTCACTCAGGCAACAAGTCTGCCCCCCAAAACACACACACACACACACACACACACACCCCTTTGGTACTGGGGATTGAACCCAGGGACATTCTACCTCTGAGCTATACCCCCAGCCATTTTTATTATTTATTATGAAACAGGATCTTGCTGAGCTGTTGAGTGTCTTGCTAAGTTGCTGAGACTGGCCTCAAACCCGCGACCCTCCTATCTCAGCCTCTCAAGCACGGGATTACAGGTGTGTACCACCATGCCTGGCTGCAACAAGCCATTTTAAGCATCCCCTAAGTGCCCTATGAGTTTCCTGTAGTCTGAGGACAATGAAATAAAGCAATGAATGAAACAGACCAAGACTCTGCCCTCATGAAGTTTGCATTCTAGTGAGGCCTGGGAGAAGACAAGCAAGATACGCAGAGGCAAAACAGTTTCTCAGCTCTTGCTTTAAAAGTAACATTTTACATAAAGATCACTGGGTTTTGTTATTGATCATTGGTTCTTATTGATCACCTGCCTCTCAGAAGGATGTGAGGTAAATTATAACACAAGTGATACATACTCTAAGGCAGTTACAATACTTTTTTTTTATGGTACTAGGGGTGGAACCCAGAGGCTTTCTACTTACGGGCTATACTCCCAGACCTATTTTATATTTTATTTGGAAACAGGGTCACACTAAGTAGCTGAGGCTGGCTTCAAACCTGTGCAATCCTCCTGTCTCAGCCTCCTAAACACAGGGATTACAGTCGTGTGGTACCATGCCCAGCTATAATAGAGACTTTTAAAATGGGAAACTTTTTGGAAAGGGGACTGTGCTTTTATCTTCTTTCATCCTGGGGAGGAGGCTGTGGGCCCGTGTGGCACTCAGAGAGTAATGGGGTAGGACCCTCTAGAGGCCTGGGGGAGGAAGCTGACCATGGCGGGACCCGGGCTTCCTCTCCCTCCTCTCCGCCAGGTCCTGGGTCTCTGCCCGCAGAGGGCGTCCCTGACCTGGAACTTACCACAGGACTTGTAGGGGCAGCAGCGGTCAGGGCTCCACACCTCCACCAGGCCAGTGCCTGGTCCACACTGCACTTGGGGGCAGCGGAAGTTCTCACACACTGCAGGAGGGGGTGACACTTCAGAGACAGACACCACTGAATCCTCAGGACACAACACTGGTCAAGAAGGGATAACCTCCCAGCTCCCCCTCAGGCGCCCACAGTGTCCTCAGATATCCCTGGGCTGGCCCCGTGCAGGTCCTGGGGGCCCAGAGAGGTCTAAGAGCCCCCTCCCACATGGCCTTCCATGTCCCCACCAGGACTCACCACACTCATAAAGAGGGCAGCAGAGCTCCGTGGTGTTCCTGCGGACTGTGAGTGCCTCCCCTACCTGACACTCAGGGATGGGATCCGGACAGTCGCCACAGGCTGAGGGGGAAGAGGGGACACCTCAGAGGGTCTGGTACGGAGCTGGTGGCTAGGGCAGGCATGGGGGCCGCAGTAGCTCATGTTCAGTGGAGGCTAAACTAAAAGCAGCATTTCACAGGGTCTTATGCGACCTGTCCTGGCGTCAGAATCTGTCCACCCAAATCTGACCCTGAGCAGCACTAGTTCCTTTGTGTTCAGTAACTTAGATGTAAAATGGTGTCCACTTCCTTCTCGTCCTACACTGCTTTCTTGACTGCCATTTTGGCTTTCTCCTTATGTCCCCCTCACATGAAGACCCCAGCACCCTGCTCCCCGACACCACCCATGGAAGCAGAGGCGAGGCCGGGCTGGTGCCTGAGGCCGCGGCTACCCACTGCAGAAGTAGGAGGTGCAGCAGGAGTCCCCCAGGCGGCCCGCGATCAAGGTCTGGTCCTGGCGGCAGTTGGGGACCAGCTCTGCCTCGCACAGATCAGGGTCACACTCTGGGGAAAGGACAGAATGTAGGTGTTGAGAGCAGCATGTGCCTGGTCACACCTGGGCCCCGCCCTGGCCCTGCCCTAATCTCTAGCCAAGACCCAGTCCCCAGAGCTGCCTCCCAATTCCCTCAGGACCACCCCTCTTCAGCCCCCACGCCTCTCACCACAGCTGTAGCTGGGGCAGCAGGAGTCCTCCTGGAAGTGGGTGAGGAGTCGGTGGCCTGGGCGGCAGGTGGGGGCAAGGCCCTCACACAGAGTCTGGTTACACACTGGCCGGGGGCCACAGAGCTGTCACCTGGAGGCTGGGGTGTCCCTGCAGCACTCTGGCACTGCCCAGCCCCAGGGCAACCTGTCTCCTTACAGCCCTGGTCCCTGGGATCCACACCCTAGAAGGGGACTCTGACGACCACACAAGGGCCCAGGTCCAGGATAAGAAAGCAAAAACCATTGTGGAGAAGCGCATATGCCCACGGCTGTTCAAACCAGTATTGGCCTCTGTGGTTTCCACTGCCACCCCAAGGCCAGTTCTGCTAACAGCCTCAGGTTGCCGGAGGACAAATTAAGGCACGCCCAATGTTAAGTGATTTGCTGTCAGTCACAAGGTGGTGGGGGAAGAGCTGCTGGCCACTGGCCCCAGGGCCCATGTCTGTAAGCAGGGCACCTCATTGACTTAGCCTAAGTTCATCCCCCAGGCTTGGTTCCCCGCTGCCCCCTGCCCATCCTGCACAGGACGCTTCCATGTTCCCAGGCCCTGACCTAGCCATCACGGTTGGCAGGAGGGCTGGAGCCTCTTAGCTGCCTTGACCTTGAGGGCCAGGGAAGTAGAGGGTGGGACTCACCGCAGACAGCACCCAGGCAGCAGGGGTCCTCAGTGGGCAGGAGCAGGACCACCTCCCCGTAGCGAGGGCAGCTCTCTGGCCGGGGGACAGGGCAGGCCAGGTCCACGGGGACGATGGTGTCTGGGGCCTGGCACTGGTGCTGGCAGCAGCCAC
The DNA here is from genome assembly GCF_963383645.1 of Muscardinus avellanarius. Classification (NCBI taxonomy): domain Eukaryota; kingdom Metazoa; phylum Chordata; class Mammalia; order Rodentia; family Gliridae; genus Muscardinus; species Muscardinus avellanarius. The sequence continues at coordinate 192,751,920 of NC_137786.1, read as the reverse complement.
TGAGGGAGCTGTTCCAGGTCTCCCCCACAGCACGGGGCACCCCCGCGCTGTCAGTACAGGCTGCAATGGGGGCATGTCGGGGTGCAGGGGACAGATTCAGACTGCCCCTGGCTACACCCTCCCTGAGACACTGACCACCCCAGAGCAGACCTGGAAGGATGCAGAGCAGCCCCACCCCCACTAGGGGGGGCAGGAGGCAAGGAGGCTATGGGGTGAGGCCAGCTCAGGAGGCCACCGGGGAGGGGAGGGACCTACCGCACTTGTCCTCGGGGATGCAGAGTGCAGAGTGGCGCCGGTGCAGAATGGTGCCCTCATTGCAGACGCAGCCCTCCCCCAGCACCTGGCACTGCTCGGGGTCCGGCAGGCCCAGCATCCCGTCCTGGCATGTCATGGGGGGCTCACAGGCCGCCACACACGCTTGGTAGGTGGAGTCACTGGAGCACAGGAAGGCTGCAGAGGCACAGTGGGCACCAAGTCTAGCTCAGACCCCACTCTGGGGTCTCCACTGATGGCCAGAAAGAGCAGGAAGGGGTGAGGAGGGGCTCAGGGTGTCACGCCCACCTCAGCGGAATACCCAAGTCAGGGACCTAGTGGCACACTCCTTCCCAATGAGGAGTCAGCAAGGAGCCATCCTCGGCCCGAATCACACCTGTTGTCAGCTTTTGCAAATAAATGCCACAGGATTTCTCGCATGGCTCCATTGTATACTGTCTGTGGCCATTTTTGTATAAGGATAGGAATGAGTCCTTGTGACAGAAATCATACGGTCCACGAAGACTCAAATATTTGCTATTTGGCCCTCTTAAGAAAAGTTTGCCAGCCCTGGATCCAGTTCAGCCTTTTCAAGCTTTCTTGACTGTAAAAAGTAGATTTTGCATCATGGTGCAGTCCACACAAGGGTACAGAACAGTGATCCTTGAGCCCAAATGCAAAAGATCCCGTGGGAGCTTAGAAATACCACTGCTGGAACCCTCAAATTGACTGAACCTCTGACTAGGGGCCCCTGAATTCATACTTTTTGAGGTTCTCTGAATGATATAAATGGGTAGCTAGAATTAAGAATAGACTATGTGTTGAACCCCAAATTATCTTTTGTGAAATAATACTTTAAGCCAGGCATGGTCACAAATGCCTGTAAGTCCTCTGGAGGCTGAGATAAGATGGTCACAGGTCTGAGGACAGCCTCAGCATGTGGTGAGACTGTCAGCAACCTAGCAAGATCCTGTTTCAAAATAAGAGAAATAAAAAGGATCTGGGGGTATAGCTCAGACTTAGAATGCTTCTGGGTCCAATCCCCAGTACCACAAAAAGAAAGAAAAGGGAAGAAACAATATTTAAATCTTCCTATGTACAATACACAGTAGGATGTTCCAATTCTATTCTATTCTATTTTTTAAAATGCTGGTGCTGCCCCCAAGTTGATTTCATACTCCCCATGTCCACATCTACAGTTTAAAAAACGCTACTTTGGCCGGGCGTGGTGGCGCACGCTTGTAATCCCCGTGCTTGGGAGGCGGAGACAGGAGGATCGCGCAGGTCTGGGAGTGCAACCCGGAGGTAGAAGGGCTTCCAGGAACCCCAGTACCACACACACAAAAAAGCTACTTTGTATGATTTTTATCTGTTTCTCTCAGAGCTATCATATTATACGTTTGTCTTCCTCTGAGCTGCACCTGTGCTCATGTTTAGAAATCAAACTTCTCTACCCCAGGCCACCCCTGCCTACCCACCTCCCTAACAGGGTGAGTACAAGGTGGGTCTTATTTCCATCCGCAAGGAAAGAGAGAGAGACCAAAATAAGAGAAAGATGAACAGAGACTAAGCTAAGAGACCTAGCCTCACTGGCCACTCCCCACGTGACGGGCATGCATGGGGTACTGTGCACACATGACCCTGAGCATCCTCAAGACGGCTGTAGGAGGAAGCTATCACATTACTTTACCCATTTTGTAGAGAGGGAACTCAAATCAATTTATTTATTTATTTATTTATTTATTACTTTGGTGGTACTGGGGTTCCTGGAAGCCCTTCTACCTCCGGGCTACACTCCCAGACCTATTTTATATTTTTATTTGGAAACAGGGTCTCCTAAGCCAGCGCACACAGCTTGCTTCGAACCTGCGCGATCCTCCTGTCTCAAGCGTGGGGATTACAAGCGTGCGCCACCAGGCCCGGCTCGAATCAATTTAAAAGTAAAATTGTTGCTTATTATTTTATAAATAGCAATTATAATAAATTGCTCATAATTAATATAAAATATACTGTATGTGATAGTGTAAATATTCATGAATTTATTTGTTAATATAGATCAATGAATGAAGGAATGGCTACGCTGGGGAAAATGTAGGCTTAAACTTGGGCTGGGAACCTTTTCACAATCTAACAAGAGATGGAACAACAGTCCAGAGGAGGCCCCCCCGCCGTCCCCCAACTCACGGCAGTAGTCAGAGCGCCGCCACTCGATGCACACGTGGAACTTGTGGCACATAGCCACGTACACGGTCAGGGCCACGCAGGGCTGCTGCACGTACTTGGTGTCCCGGATCCACAGCTCACAGAAGGACTCCGGGGGGACCTGGGCACACACATCAGGCGGTGCTGCCTACCCTGGCGCCCCACGCCCAGGGCCCAGCTCCTCCCAGCCCTGCGCAGGGGAGCGGCCTGCCTCTGCCGGTGGCTGCTGCCCCCGCCCCTAGCCCAGAGGTCTCCCAGGCTGGACCCGGTTGGCTCATACAAAGCGGTGACAGGCGCTGAAGGTGCGGTTGGACACCATGCGGAGGCAGGGCGAGCAGTCGGCCGTGGCACAGCTGTCTGGGCGGAAGCGGGTCTGGCCCTCTGAAGTCAAGGAGCTGGGCACCTGCCAGCTGTCCAGAAAGGGAGCAGGGTCCTCAGTCTCACCCACCACAGAGCCATCCTTTAGGGCGAGGTCATTGGCTGCATCTCCATCACAGAATCCTGAAGGGCAGAATGATCCCCATTGCCACAAAACCCACTGCCGCTGCCTGGTCCTTGGCTCTCATTTGGAATACTCATTGTTGAGACAATTCTTTGGACAATATTGCTATTATCCCCATTTTATAGATGAGGGAAATGAAGCACACACACACAGGAAAAAAAAACTAGGAATTTTTCTGTGTAAGACAATGTCTCTGTCTTTAGGAAATATACACCAAAGTACTTAGGGCCAGAAGGTCTTGAACTTTTTTCAAATGGTTCAGAAAATGTATACATACATATGAACATATGTATATTATATGCATAGGTAATAAAGAGACAAAGACGGGGACAGACAGAAAAACAGAGAGAGAGAGAGAGAGAGAGAGAGAGAGAGAGAGAGAGAGAGAGAGAGAGAGAGAGAGAGAGAGAATGTGAATAATCAATAAATTTTGGGAAAAGTAATGGGAGTCCCTTATACTATTTTCCTCCTCCTCCTCCTCTTCCTCCTCCTCTTCCTCTTCCTCCTCCTCCTCCTCCTTCTTCTTTTAGTAGTGGGGATTGAACCCAGAGGCATTCTACCTCCAAGTTATACACCCAATCTGATTTTATTTCTTATTTGGAAATAGGGTCTCACTAAGTTGTAGAGGACCTTGCTAAATTGCTGAGGCTGGCTTTGAACCTGTAATCATCCTGTCTCTGCCTCCCAAATACTGGGATTACAAATATGTGCCACCATGCCCATCTTCATACTATTTTTTCTAAATGACCTATCAAAATAAAAAGTTACCCCCAAATAATCCTCTTTATCAGAGATTGCCACTCATTATAACATCTCTTTCCTCTTCTTCCTAGAGCCAGTTTGCCTATTTTCCCAGCCTCCCTTGCAGCAGGTGAGACCATGTGACTGAGTCCCAGTCAGTGGAATGTGAGTGGAGGTGAAGGGCACCACTGCCAGGCTGGGTCCACGGAAACCTCCCATCTGTCTTCCCTCTGCAGAGTTGGAAGCTTGTGCTGAAAATGGCAGAGCCCCAAGAGGGAAGGAACCTGGGTCTCTGAGTTATCACTAATCACTTGGGAATTGTGTGTTAGGCCACTAAGATAGGGGTGAGGGTGAGGCTTGTCTGTTATAGCTTTGAACGTGACCTGCACTTCCTGCTTAATCTCTCGCATGCCATGTACAAACTCTGTGCTCCAGACACAGACTTCCCTGCCCATGGCTCTGCTTACACTGCTCACTGCTCTCCCTGCCTGAAATGCTTTTTCAAGCATCCTTCCTTCAAGAGCATCTCAGATGCACCGGCCCATGACCTTCACAATTCTGTATGACAGTTGGTGGTTTGCAGGTCTGTCTTTCACAAAAGATTTTGTCTGAGTCCCAAGACTCATTTTCCTTTAGATTCTCATTTATCTCAGCATTCTCCCTGCTGCCTACTGGGATGCTCAGGATATCAAATGTTAGTTTAGATAAAATAAAAATGATCTGACTTCTGCTATGACATTTCCAACCACCAGTTCCATGAATATAAGACATGATTTGAATCAAAACTCCCAGATTTTAACAGTCCCAATGGCTACATTTTTTTTTTTTGTACTGGGGATTGAACTCAGGGCATTTATTCTACCTCTGAGCTACACCCTCAGCCCTTTGTACTTTTATTTTGAAACAGTCTCATGAAGTTGCTGAGGATGGCCTTGCATGTGGGTATCCCCTATCTCAGCCTTCCTAGGACTAGGACCACAGGTGTGTACCACCACACCCATGACCACATTTTGAATCTTGGTTTTTTGAGTCGTTGAGAGTTGTCACAAGGGTATCTTAAGGAAGAGGTGGCCCACTTGACTCCCTCTGACCACAGCTGTCTGCCAGGAATAAGCAGAATAGAAGATAGAAAAGATGAAGAAAAGATGGTGGCTGTGGCTTATGAGTGTGCACACAAGTGTTTGTGTCAGGAAAAATGGAAATTCCATTAAACAGGGATTTTGTCTGTTTTGCTCAGGACTCTGTCCCTAGTGACTATTACATAGTAAATGTGTGGCACACAAAGGAAAGGGTGTGCACGGGGCTGACCCACGGGTGCTGGTGCGTGTGCAGAGGGCATTTTCAATGCAGGGGCATGAGTGTGCATGAACACAATGGGCATGGTGGAGGATGGAGGTCATGAGTGTGTGTGTGTGTGTGTGTGTGTGTGTGTGTGTAAATGTTCCTATGTCATCCATCACAGCAGTCCATCATGGAATGCCCCCATAAGGAACACTCCTCCCCTTTCCTTAGCCAAACAGACCCAGTCCCTTGGAGCACGTTCTCTGCAGTCATGCTGTAGTCTGAAGAGCATTAATCCTGCATGTTGTGGCAGCTCTGCCAAGTGCCCTTAAGCAGTCACTTAACCTCAGAGCCCCCTTTCTTCTTTGGTCTATTGGGGATACTAAGGGTCACCTCTCAGGGCTGTTGTGTGGATGACCTGGGATAAGTGAGCTCAGAGTGTGGAAGTGTTTTGTGAAGGGCCCAGGCGCATGCAGACAGCACAGATTATCTGGCATTAGGAGGCTGTCAGGAAGCTGATAGACAATCCTGGCTGGAGTGACAACTGACCAAGGACAGAGGCCCACACCATCTCCCTGCTAGCAGCTCCAGTCCCAGAGCACAAGACACAACACTTGCCCACCCTGGAAGCTCTTAGTCCCACCTCTGGCTTAATACTCTGTCCTAGCCTTTCCTGGTCCGGGAGAACCTGTGTCTGGTGGTGGAGAGAGACGCAGGGAGCAGTCCCCTCCCCCAGCTGGGCCCACCTACCACAAAGGCCGCGGCCCTGGGCCTTGCTGGCTTTGCTGGCCTCCAGGATCATGAGTCCTGAGCTGTGGAGCCACTGGATCTGAATGTTTGAGGGTGTCCGGATCATGTACATGTGGCCTGTATCCTCAATTTGGAACCCATACCTGCTTACAGGCGGCCACACAGCCTGAGAGTCCACAGTTACCTTGAGGGGTAGGAGATTCAGTGTGAGTACAGGTTGTATATGCATGCATGCATGCATCCATCCATCCATCAATTTATCCATCCATCCATCCATCCATCCATCCATCCATCCATCCATCCTTCCTTTCATTCACCCATCTACCTGTCCGTAACCTGACAAACACTTACTAGGCAACTCCTTAGTGTCAGGCTCTATTTCAGGTGCATGCATTGAAGACATGGTCCTCTATGCTGACCATTAAAACAATTTACTTGTTCCTTAGTTAAGACTCTCAGGGTACTATGAGTTTCTTAAGGGCAGAAACTATATCTGCTTATTTGAATCCCAGCATCTACCTTTGGACTTGACATATATCCAGGGCATAATCAATATCTGCTAAATATTTAACATACCCTAATTCTCACAAACACTTTAAATTCAAAGATACAACCTCTACTACACATAGGCAGGTTAATTTTGAATGTATCATGGGTTATTAAGTTTATGCTATAAAACTGAGAGAAGAAAAAGATTAAGATTATAAAGTATTTATTATGAATTAATCTCCTCTTTTCAAGAATAGACTGTTTTATTAATCACTTTTCAAGTTGGAGTAAAGTGGGCCCCATTTTAGGAGTCAGAAAATTTTGTGACTTTGAGAAAGTCCTGGTTCTCCCATATTCCAGGCCTTCCTGTTTCTACTGAAAGGGGGTTGGGCTCCAGAATCCAAGAACATTATGGAAGTGAGCATCCAAATCTGAAGTCCAGAGATGCTCATCTGTGTTCTCAGGAATTTTGTCCAAGTCCAAGCAAGAATAAAGGACAAAAGTTTCAGTAGTAAGGACTTGGACTTCCTCTTCTGGCAAAGACAGAGTAGTAGGGACTAGATTTACTCTCTTGCCTAAACAATAAAAAACCAAAAACCTAACAAAATATATTAAAATAGATTCAATAGTTGGTGGCATAGGAGAATAATCCCTAAAAGGGGGGAACAAATGATGTGAGCTTTATGATTGCCCAAGACTGTTGCTGAGAGAGCTCCTAGGCCTTCAGTAAGGAGGACGAACAGAGTTAGAGCCTAGAGGTTTGCTGAGTTTCTAAGAGTTGGAAGTTCCTGGAGGCCAAGATGGCTAGAGTTTGCAGGGGGAGAAGACTGCAGAGTAGAGAGAGGGAGAGAAAGAGCTTGTGCTCTGAAGCTTTGCAGAGAGTCTCCCTTGGACACTGTCTTGAGTTTTCAGCTGAATACTGATCAGTGTGTGCAGGCAAGCCAACTACCTGAGACGAGGGCAAACCAGGTCCCCCTGGAAAGGCGCAGATAAAAAAGTTCTTGTAGCTAACACAGAACTGGGAATAGCTGGAGCTGCCACCAGCTAAAGTAGAAACATATCATAAGACATAGGAGTGTAGGGAGGGTATGCTTCAGTAATGAAAAATCAGTAGGTAAAGGAATAATATCACACTTAGAATAAAAGCTGTTGTGACTTTTTCTAACAAAACTTTAAAGGTAAGCCTCAGAAATGATCAAGCTGCTTATAAGGATCATAACTATTACAAACTCCAAAATATTTTTATTTATTTATTTATTTACTTTATTTTTATTTATTCATATATATATATATATATATATGTGTGTGTGTGTGTGTGTGTGTGTGTGTGTGTGTGTGTGTATTGTGATACTGGTGATAGAACCCAGGGGCATTCTACCTCCAGCTATATACCCAGCCCTATTTTTTATTCTTTATTTTTTTTTAAGATTTAAAGAAGTGTATTAGAAAGATAGAAATACAGAAAATAGAAATACAGCCCCATACCAGAGTGGCATGGAGGGGTGACTCGAATGAATATACCCTATTCTTTATTTTGAAACACTCTCACTGAGTTGTAAAGGGCCTCACTAAGTAGTTGAGGCTGTCCTTGAACCGTGATCCTCCTGTCTCAGCCTCCCAAATACTGGAATTACAAGCATATACCACCACACCCAGCTCCCCCAAAATATTTTAAAAAACAAAACAAAACAAAAGAATACTCATCATCCAACAAGGCAAAACTCACATTGTCTAGAATCTAATAAAAAATCACCAGGCATGCAAGGATGCAGGGAAATACAACCCATAATTTAAAAATTAAATCAGAATCAACTCATAAATGACATCTGTGACAAAATTTTAAATAAGGACATAAAAATAATTATTAAGTCATATTCTACATATTCAAGAAAGTAGAGGAAACATAAGTATGTGGAAGTGATATGTGGAAGATATCAAAGATATTAAAAAACTCGGGACTTCCAGGAAGATGGGGACCAAGAAAAGCGGGGCTTAAGAGCCCCGCTAACAACCAATCTCCATTACCACAAAATCAGCACTTTTCATAGCCAAAAAACACCATCACCAGAGAAATAAAAAAATCACCAGGCTCCAGAGAGAAAGCGGACTGAGAACATAGCTCAGAGCCACAGAGGAGATACACCAGCCTCATGCCTGAGGACGTGGCAGCAGCACCATACTGCCGGCAGCAGCGGCAAATTCACCGGACGGCTACAGCAAGCCAAGGTGAGCCGCTGCAGAACAGCCAGGCGGGATTTCTCGCCGCAGGTAAAATCTAAAGCTCCCAGTGGCTGAGCTCAGCACATGCTGCAGGGATTCAGAGTGGAAATCAAAGCCAGGGAGAAATATGCCAGGCTCACGGCCGAGGGTGTAGCAGTGGCGCCATATTGTCACCGGCGGCAACAGCAGAGAATTCACCGAATACAGTACAGCTACATCTGCATACTCAAGAACAGTGAGTCAAATTGCAGGCCACAGAGGAGAAATCCCAGTACTGTACTCCCTGGGACTTGACCCAGTGGGGGAGGGGCTGTGACAGAGGTATCACACCATAGGAGAACGTGCAACCTGGCACCCCCCATAGTTTAAAGCAGCCTCTATCGACTCTCTGGGTCGGAGATTCTGTGATACAACCCAGTATCTGTGATACTCAGACTCTGTGATACAACCCAGGAGAAGTGGGGTCTGAGATACTACTGACTCGAGATCCAGAACACCTTAAGTGAAGTCATAGTGACCCAAGGGAAGAACCCAGAGAAGGCACAAACTTCCGAAATCATGGGAAAGAGGAATAATACTGGAGCAATTAATGCTCACAACCCCACAACATCAGAACCTGATAAAACAGAAAATCAGAGATTTCTAGAAGATCAAATCAGGAAAATAACTGTAGAAATAATAGAGGTGCTTTGAAAAGAACTCAGAGAGAGCCAAAAAGAGATAAAGGATGCAATTAATGAGGTAAAGGCCTCAATTCAAAGCACGAACAACCGATTAGACCACATGGAGAACAGAATCTCGCTCTTAGAAGATGATCATTCCAAAAATGAACGCATAGTTTCTAATCTAGAAAAAAATATCCGACATCAGGAATCTGATATTGAAGAAATATGGGCCCATTTTAAGAGAGCTAACCTAAGAATAATTGGAATAGAGGAGGGAAAAGAAAGTGAAACCAAAGGGATCAACAATATCTTCAAGGAAGTAATAGCAGAAAATTTTCCAAACATAGAGCAAGAGGTTGATACACAGGTCCAGGAAACTTATAGAACTCCCTTTAGACAGGATCGGAGAAGAGGATCCCCACGCCACATAATTGTCAAAATGACCAATGTGGAAGCCAAGCAGAGAATTTTAAAGGCAACAAAAACAAAGGGCCAAGTGACATTCAGAGGCAAACCAATTAGAATCACTCCAGACTTCCCAAACCAAGTCATGAGAGCCAGAAGGGCTTGGAGTAACATATTCCAAACTCTGAAAGAAAACAACTTCCAGCCAAAACTTTCCTACCCAGCAAAACTTTCTATCAAATTAGATGGAGAAATAAGAAGCTTCCATGACAAACAGAAACTGAAGGAATTTATGTCTTCAAAACCAGCACTAGAGAAAATACTCAAAGAGATTAACTACAAAGAAGAAATAGGTAACACACACCAGAACCAGAGAAACAAGATTTTCCATCCAACAGTGAACTAAGATTGGTTATCTGTGGAGATTCATTACTTATGTTAGTCTTTTACCTATCTCTAAATGGTATTGTTTGCCTTTATTGTTGTTAATTTTTAGGATTTCTAGTTGGAATATTAATATACCTTCAGATATAGCATTTAGAAATATTTTATCCCATTCTATTAGTAACTGTCAACTCTGTTTACATTGTCTTTGGATATACAATATTTTTTTTATTTTTTAGGGAATTTGTATACTCTTCTGTTGCCTGTGGCATTGAAATCATATCCAAGAAATCACTGCCATTTTCAATGTTGTGAGGTTTTATGACCCAGATTTTCTCCTAAAAGTTTATAGTCTTAAGATTTATATTTAGGTCTTTTATCTATTTTGAGTTAATATTTGTATATGGGATTAGGTAAGGGTCCAACTTTATTCTTTTCCATGTAATTATTATGTTTCAACAATATTTAGTTAAAAGATTATTATTTCCACCACCAAATGTTCGTAGAAACCTTGTCAAAAATAACTTGACAATAAAGGGAAGAATTTAGCTCTAGGCTTTTATTTAACTCCAATGGTTTATATATCTGCCTTTAGAATAGTACTACACTGTTTCAATTATTGTAGCTTTATATGGTTTGAAATCAGAAAATATATATCTTCTAGCTTTGTTCTTTTTCAAGATCGTTTTGGGTATCTAGAGTCCATATTCCATAGTAGGATAGATTTTTTTTCTGAAAAATAAATATATAAATATATGATAGTTTCACCTAAAAAAATAGAAAAAAATATTCTCTGGTAAGAAAGAAAGTAAAAAGAAATATTGAAATGTTATCTTTAAGTCATCAAAAGCTTGGTATCAGACAAATGAAACTGTTATGTGAGATTATCATTTTTAATTTTGGATAAATTGCTATAATACTAGATGTCAACCACTAAGCCAAGCATGGGAGGGAGGGATGGGGAGAGAATGGAGTGGGGATCGGGTGGGGGCTGACTGGGCGATGTGTGCATGTATGTCTACAAAAGTTTGTATCCCACTATGATGTATGAATACAGTGCACCAATAAAAAATAAAATAAATAAATAAAATAAAATAAATAAAAAACTCAAATTTGTAGAGATGAAAATACAATGTATACAATGAAAAATACACTGGATGGGACTGATGGATGTTTAGGTACTAGAGATAAAAAAAGAGTTGATAAACTTAAGTATAGAGAGATTAATACTGTCTAAAATGAAGCATGAGAAGAAAAAAAGGCTAAATAGCAGATGAACAGAGCGTATGTGATCTGTAGGACAACTACAGGTGTCCTAAAATACATGCAATTGAAGTGCCCCAAAGAGAAAAGAATTACCAGGCATGTTACAGCCAGATTGCTTAAAAACAGCGACAATGCCCGGCGTGGTGGCGCACGCTTGTAATCCCCACGCTTGGGAGGCGGAGACAGGAGGACCGTGCAGGTTCGAAGCCTCTGGCTTAAGAGACCCTGTTTCCAAATAAAAATATAAAAAATAGGTGCCTGGGAGAGTAGCCCGGAGGTAGAAAGGTTTCCAGGAAGCCCAGTTCCACCAAAATAAATAAATAAATAAATAAATAAATAAATAAATAAATAAATAAATACAGCAACAGAATGAAAATTTCAACAGCAGCCAGAGGAAAAAAGACAAGAATCAAAGATGACAGCAGATTTCTTATCAGAAATCAGCAACACTGAAGACAGTAGAAATTCATAACAGCACTAGCAGCACTATTTACAATAGTCAAAATATGGAAGTAGCCCAAATCTTTACAAAGAAATGAATGGACAATTTGTGCACACACACACACACACACACACACACACACACACACACACACTGAAATATTGTTCATCCATAAAATGAATGAACTATTGATACATACTACAATGTGGATAAACTTCAAGATCCTGAGGCTAAATGTAAGGAACCAAGCACAAAAAATACTGTATGGTTTCATTTATAAAATACTCAGAAAATGAAAACAGGGATAGAATGCAGGTTGGTGATTAACAGGGCCTGGGGAAGGGAAGGTTAATGGAAAGCAACTGCTTAATGGGTATGGGGTTTCCTTTAAAAGTGATGAAAATGTTCTGGAACTAAATATAGGTGGTGGTTATGTTATATTATGAATGTACTAAATGCCACTACATTGTTCACTTTAAAGTATTTAATTTTTCATTATGTCAATTTCACCTTAACTGTTTTTTAAAGACAGGGAAACAAAATCTGAAAAATGTCAACCTAATTCTATGGCAAGTTAAAATGCTTTTTTTTTTTTTTTTTTAGAAATTATGGTGAGATCAAGAATTTTCAGACACAAAAAAGCCAAAAGAATTTATCACCAGCAGACCTCCACTGCAAGAATATTAAAGAAAATACTTCAAACAGAAGACAAATGATAGCCAATAGAAGTCCAGATCTATACAAAGGAATAAAAAGCACAAGAAATGGCAAATATCTCTGTATATAAAGTTTGTCTTGTTTTAGAAATTACTTTAGAAGATAATTGATTACTTAGGGAAAAATAACAATGCACTGTGAAGTCTATAATAAATTCAGAAGTGAAATGTATGACCACAATGGCACAAAAGCTGGGAGAGGTAAATTGAAAGTATACGCCTATAATCCCAGTACTTGGGAGGCTGAGACAGGAGGATCGCACGTTTGAGGTCACCCTTAGCAACCTAGTGAGACCTCAGCAACCTAGCAAGACCCAATATCAAAAATAAAATAAAATGGAAGTATAGTGTTGTAAACTTTTTGTGCTGTATAAGACATATAATATTACTTGAAGCTAGATTGTGACCAGTTAAATGTCATACTATAATCTTTAAAGCATCCACAACAAGTGAATAATAAAAAGTATGGTAATAAACCATCATAGGAGATAAAATAGAATCATCAAAAATAACCCAGAAGACAGCAAACAAAAAGAGGAAGGGGGAACAAAGAAAAAATCAGGAAAAAAATCAGGAAACAACATGATGTATATATAAATTTAATCATACCAATAACCAAATTAAATGTAAATGGTCTAAACATCATTAATTAAAAAGCAGAGATTGTGATGTTGTTGGATTTTTTTTATAAAGGAAGAAAAACCCAACTATTCACTCCCTACAAAAATTCCACTGTATAAAAAAACCAAAATTGGCTAAAAATATGAAAAATATATACCTTATGTAACAATATTAAATATACATGCTAAATTCTAGACATGTCAAACAGTAAAATTCAGAAGACTTCCACCAGGTTAAAAAAGCTATTTCATAACTGAGTGTGGTGGTGCACACCTGTAATCCCAGGACTCGGGAGGCTGAGACAGGAGGGTCACAGGTTCCAGACCAGCTTCTGCAACTCATTGAGACTCTCAGCAACCTAGCAAGACGCTGTTTCAAAACAAAAATAAAAAGAGTAACACATTTTACTAAGAGAGAATATATTCTGGAATATAACACAAGACTCAGTAACTATTTCAAAGGGCTCAGGTTAGTCAAAGTATATTTTCTGAACACACTGGGCTTATATGAGAATCAATAACTGGGAAATTAATATATTGAAGATCACCAAATATTTGGAGACCTAAATAAAATACTATAAATAACTCATTGCCACTGGTCAGATAGAAACCAAAAGGGATATTTTAAAGTTTTTTTTGTTTTTGTTTTTGTTTTGCAGTCTCGGGATATTTTACCTCCAAACGACACCCCCAGCCCTATTTTTTATTCTTTATTTTAAAACAAGGTTCCACTAAGTTGCCACAGGCCTCAAGTGTGTGCCACTATGCCCAACTTATTTTTATTTTTGACACTTGTAATCCCAGTACTTGGGAGGCTGAGAGAGGAGGATCACGGGCTCATGGCTAGCCTCAGCTACTTATTGAGGCCCTCTGCAACTTAGTGAGACCCTGTTTCAAAACAAAGAATAATAAATAGAGCTGAGAATGTAGCTCAAAGGTAGAATGTGGAATGGGTTAAATCTCCAGGAGAGCAAAAAACAAAAGCAAATCAAAACAAACAAACAACATATATACATATATATACATATATGTCAAAGCTTATAGAATATGGTGAAATCAGTACTTAGAGGATAAATTGTAGCATTAACTCTACCTTAATAAGCTAGAAAAAGAAGAGTAAGTTAAACCCAAATTAATCAGAAGAAATAATATAATCATAATAAGAGTAGGTATCAATAAAGTAGAAACATTAAAAGATAGAAAACCTATAAATCTATCTTTGAGAAGAACAGTAAAAACCTCTAGCTAGCTGGTCAAAGAAGCAAGGGAAAATACAAAGGCATGGTATCAATGTTGTTGGGCCGCCCCTCACCTCCTGACAACCACCGTCTAATGTCTCTAGTTGGCCTTTCCAGAAAGTCACAGAATCCGAACTAACGAGTATTTAATGTGAATTATCCATGTTTGGAGTAACAAAACTGTTCCATATCATGATTGTGGTGGTGACCACAGGACTACAAATGTCTATTAAGCTTATAAAATTGTATATTAACAGGATCAATTTATGTAAGTTATACCTTATTATTTTTTTAAGTTAAAAATAAAAAACTAAGGCATGAAACTCAATTTGGGGGGATTTTTTTTTTTTGCTTAGGTTTCCATCTCATGATAACCCATTGTCCTGAGCCCTGTTTCTGAGAGTGCTAGCCTAAATCTTGTGTTCAGAGAACAGGGGTAGATTCCAACAGGAAGGCGGTAGGTCCTAACTTGGAAATAACATGGAGGTGAGGTAGGGAGGAGAGACCTCTGCAAGAAGCAAATCAGGCCCTCTTTGGATGAAAAAAGGCAGGGAAGGAAGCCCACACAGAAATGGCCTGTGGCTGTACACTCCATTCTTCTTGGATAAAGTAAATTTAATGTCAAGTTTATGAAGCTTAAAATCAGGGGCTCCTCACTTATACATTCCTATTGTTTAAAGGTGCCTTGTAATGTGCTCAGACGGTCATAATGTTTTATAAAAATTACAGAAATGAGATATTTTAAGTTATTATTATTATTATTATTATTATTAGTCCTAGGAATTGAACCGAGGGCTATCCTACCAGGGAAGATATGAGCTATATCTCAAGCCTTTTGAATTTTTAATTTTGAAACAGGTTCTCACTAAGTTGCCAAGGGTCTTGCTAAGTTTCTGAAACTGCCCTCAAACCTGTCTCAGCCTCCCAAGTAGTGGAATTATATGTGCGCCCCACCATGCCTGGCTTGAACAGTAATTATTTAAGGCCACTGTCTCTTGCCATTCCAACATCGCCTCTATCACAACCCCTCCTGTGCTCATGCTCTGTAATGCACTCACCTTCCTGTTGAACCGGTCAATGGTGACCTGATGGGCCAGGTGAGTCACATTCAGTACCACCGGACAGAACGGGGGCCAGTTCAGGTGTCCCTGCAGAGGGAGCCCAGCCTTATCAACCCGAGCCCTGTCCTGAGTCGCCCTCCCAGTGAGCGAGTACAAGTGTGAACACTCGCAGGGCTATAAAGGTGGTGTACAGAACCCCACAGAACATTTCTGGGTCCACCTGACCTCATGCCGGCTCAGTAAAAAAGGAAGAAAGAAAGAAAACAGATGCTTCCTTCCACCTGGCTCACAGGACATCCTGGAAGGCAATCCCCTGCAGCTAGCACCTATGACCACAGGCCGTAGCCTTGGAGTGACCTCCCAGTTCCTCTGTACTTTTGTCAATCCTACAGGAGCCTAGAACACTGGCACAGCCGGGAAAGTTGCAGGCCCGGGAAGGGCCAGGAGGTGGCGCTCTCTGCTCAGCTCTTTCCCATGATCAACCAGGGACTCCTGGGCGACAGAGGGCTTTCACATCTGTCTTCACCCTCAAAACCCGGCTTCCCCTTCCACCTCCCTTCTAAACCTAGTTCAATTCCCAGGGCCTGGCAGGGAGGAAAGCAAGGGACAGTCACCAAGTTGGCACTTTTGCAGTCAAGGACATGGACAGTGATCATTTCATCTGGGCTCTGGCTGAGGATATAGATGGCCTCCTTGAACAGGGCGACATGGCTCCCATCGAAGGTCACAAAGCTCAGGTCAGGGAAGATGGAGCATCGGCCTGCAGATAAACAGATGCCTCCTGCCAGGGCCACCTGGGAAGCTAGGGCAGGTGCCCGGCCCCGTCCTGGGTGATTCAGAGCCCCCGGGGGGTGTGGCGGGTCTCACAGAAACCTGAACTTGCAAGGGTAGGAAATCTAACAAGTCAGGGGTCACACTGAGATGAGAATTCCCACAGGAGGAAGAACAAGGATCGGGGGTGGAAGTCACACTGGGGTAGACACAGGAGGACACGAAAGCTCAAGCTGACCCCCAACTCACAGGCACACTCCCAGACGGGGCAGCAGCGATCCCCGCCCACCCGCACGGCGAGGCCCAGGACCCCACAGTGAGGGCGTGCAGCACCCTGGGGACAGTGCTGGGTCTGGTTCACACGGATCAGCTGGCCTTCTAGGCAGATGTGGCGGACACAGTCCTGCTCAGCGATGGGCTGGGGCACAGAGTGGAGGGACAGTGTGAGTGACTGCCGTAGGGGCCACAGCCTCTGCCCTCCCACCCCCCAAGTCTGCTGGAGCAATTTGGGTCCAGCAGGGGACCTTGAGGTATAGTAACTAGGGAACTGCACCCTCAACTCCACCACCTACCATGACCTCTGGGGCTGGAGCTGAGCTTAGTGTGAGACTGGGGACCAATGGACAGAGTCCCTGAGACCCCTCTGCATCTGCCTGCCCTGTGCTGAGCGCCCAGATACATAGACAGACAGACAGACAGACAGACAGACAGACAGACAGACACACCAGCCCTTACTCACAGACACCAATGCACACCTGCACATGTATGTGTGCACATGTCCTATAGCACACATGTCCTACAGCACCACACATCACACACAGATGCATGAGCACCCACTTTGAGTCATGTGTGTGCACGGAGCCTCTAGGGTCCCAGTGGATGGAGTGAGACCCTGCCACATCTTGGGGGGCAGAGAGGCCTCCCCCTCTATCTCTGCCCTGGCAGCTGGCTAGACAGAGGCTGAGGCAGGCCTGGCAATGTGGGTGAATGTGCTGGCATCCATCCCAGTGGCAGGGGAGGGAAGGCTTGGAGGCAGGGCTCACAGACAGCTGAGGAGCACGGACAAGTCACTCACGATGCACGTGGCAGATGTGTTGGCCTCAGTGGTGGCCATGGCCTCTGCTGAACCCTGTGCGATGCCCTGGGCGGGAGCTGAGCGTCCAGACTGCACCGTGGTGGCCTCGCCCACTGGCTCTGCTGGGGGCCCGGCTGTGGCCCTGTGGGCCTCTGCCAGCTGAGGCAGCAGAACCAGTGAGCTCTCCCGGGATGGCGTGTTGGTGGAGACGTAGCTCAGAGGGTAGGATGTGGGCAATGGTGGTACTGTGCCAGCCCAGGGGCCCTTAGCCTCAGTCACCAAGGCTGCAAGGGTGTGGGCCACAGCAGGCGTGAGCTCCGTGGGCCCCCCCTGGGCAGAGCCATACATGGAGGTGGGCAGAGACACCTGCTTGGACAGGATAGCCATTTTCTGTGTAGTGCTCTTTCGTGGGGCAGCAGATACCGTGGGGGCCATCCCTGTGGCCACGGCGACTCCAGAGGTGGGCGGTGTGGCTCCCAGGAGCAGGTCTGGGGTTGTGCCTGTCACCTGTGGGGCCGTGGGACTGCCCTGGGCTTCCACAGCCTGGGTGAGAGGCAGTGCTGGGCTAGGTGTCTGGGCAGGGGCAGTGGTGGCCACTGCCAGGGACATGGCCTCCTGATGATGGGGAAGAGTAATGGCAGAGCCTTTGGGGCCAGGGGTAGCCACTGGAGCAGATGTGCCCACCTTGGCCAGGGGCAGGCTAGTGTCGGGAGGCAGGCCAGAATGGAGCTGGGAGGGTCCGGTTGACTCTAGAGACACGAAGGCTGTGGCCCCCAGCCCGTGAGCAATTGCAGACAGGCTGGCGGCAGCGGGGGTCCCTGGGGCCAGGGCTGCAGGCCTGGTGGCTGTGGTGGTATGCCGGGCTGGGCGGGGCATGACAGTGGGGACTGCGCTGGGATGTGGGGGTGCTAGCAGTCCTGTGGGCTGGCTGTGCCCAGGATCACCCTGCTCTGTGGTGGGCGTCATCTCCACGCCCTTGGTGGCCAGGGGACTGACAGGAACCTGTTCTGCTACTTCACTAGCCATGGACAAGGAGCTGCTGGGACTCGAAACGCCCTGGGCCTGAGTGGGCTGGGGGCTCCCTGTCTTGGTTGTGACCTTAGTTACTGCAGGTGTTAACAAGACCTTGTGGGATCCTGAAGAGGAGGAGGAGGAGGAGGAGGAGGAGGAGGAGGAGGGAGAGGAGGAAGAGGAGGAGGGGGAGGGGGAAGAGGAGGAGGAGGGCCACCTGGAGGTCACTCCTGGGGAAGCCACGGGCATGGAGGAGGGGCTTGCTGGTGAAGAGGGCTGTAAGGGTGTGGTCCTAATAGGCAGGGAGCCAAAACCTGGGACTGTTACAGCTTTGGTCATGAGTGGGACACGAGGAACAGGGGGTGATCGGGAGGAGACCGTGGTATTGGGACTCCCTGCAAAGGTCATAGTCACCTTGGTGGTCTCTGTGGTACCTGATACCATGCCAGGTGTGGGTGTCTGCAGTGTAAGAGGGAGGGAGGAGGGTTCTGGGAGATGGGAGGTGGCCAGGAGGCTGACGGTCACTTCCTTGCTGGCAGGGGCCTCTGTGGGATGGGCAGGGAGGTCAGAGGCAGTGAGCCCCAGTGGCTGCTGCAGGGTGGACTGGGTGGGGCCTGAGGCCAGCTCTGGCCCCTCAGTGGCTGCCATAGGTGGGTTCAGGGCCTCAATGAGTGGAGCGAGGGCTGGCCCGTGGATGGGCACCCCGGGGGTCTCCTGTGGAAGCTGAGGCTGCTTCACACTGGGGGTGGGCAACGCTTGCCCAGCAGGCAGGGTCCCATTGCTGAGGGCCTCCGTGGGACCCCAAACTGCTGGCTCCACACCTGGGCAGACAAGACAAGAGGTTCCAAAAGTGGAGTGACTGCAGTTGCAGGCTGTCGCCACTGGGCAGGACTGGGGCATGGGGCTGACTCTGCCCCCTCAGAGAGTCAGCAGGTCCAGCTTCTGTTCCAAACCGCGCATCCCGAGCCCAGAGGCGAGGCTGCTGCCTGCTCAGCATAAGACCCAAGCCAGCTCCATCCCCACTCTGAGCATCATTTTTCTCTCCGTTCAGTGGGGTGAGTGGGCCAGGTGAGGCTTCCACCTGCCCTGTGCTGACCCTGCTGCTCTAGGACCCAGGGCTCTGGGCATGATTGCTCAATGCGAACCTGGAGACTAGAGGAAATCTGAGGGAAGAAGGAGAAATCCAGGCCACTTACAGTCCTCCAAGTAGACACACCTCTGTGTGACTTCATCCAGGACCTTGGGGAAGGGGCACACAGGGACACAGCCTTCAACCCTGAGGCAGAGAGGACAGGTTAGTGGTCTAGAATACAGTTCAGCCATCCCTTTGTACCTGGATAGAACCCAGGTCTTGTGCTTCCCGTGGTGGTGGTGGTGGTGGTGGTGGTGGTGGTGTGTGTGTGTGTGTGTACATGCATCCATGCATGTGGTCACCTGAACCTCCATAGAGACACTGCCACACATGCATATAGGAGCACAGATATACAGATATGTGTGCTGCACACTCCCACCCTCAGGCTAAAAGGGAGACACATGTACAAACACAATATGGTCATGCACACACTGCACACGCTCACAATGTCTCCATCTCGGCACATCCTCACTGGCCTCGTGTACTTCCGCCAGTACTTACATATACATTGGCACAGACTCCCACAAACATCAGCTTCCACGCCTCGTGAGTGCATACAGCTGCTCCCAACACCCATACACATGCAGCTCACACATGTGCATAGGTACGCTGTGTAGCCCATGCATACATACCTATGCACACAGACACACACAAGGCTCATCTATGAGTGCATCATGCACAAATAGGTCAGATGAACCATGTGCATATATGTATATATGGAGCATTCATCTATAAAGGAACATTTACATAAAGGGACTTTTACCCTGGTCGACACATCCCCACACCACAGTACACGAAGCACTCCTGCCCAGGCACATTTGTGCACATACACATGCCTAATGCCAGCTCATGCGCCCATTCGGATGACACACAAGCCTGTCCACACAGGCATCTGTGTACACAAGCATGTCCTCATGCATGCTTGAGCGCACTGGTGCACACACCTTGATTCCACTCCCAGAGTCCCCCAGCCCCTTACCTGGGCACATCTTGGCAGCTGGCTGCCCATGGGTCCCGGCAGGTCTGGAAGCAAGGGCTGGCACAGGCATCATAGCGCCACTCACAGATTGGGTAGGCAGCCCCCGGGGGCTTGGCATCTAGAAAAGAGACCAGCCTCAGAGACTCATGACTGAGCGAGACCAGGCAGCTGCTCTGGGTCATGCCTCAGAGCAGAGGCAATCCCAGCCCGGCCGTGCCCTCCTTGTCCTATGGAGAGGACAACGGGGCTCATGAGGGAAAGAGAAGGGGAAAGCCAAGCTACAGGACAGTATTCGTGATGGCTGGGGTCAGTGCCTGGGGGTGGAGGGGTGGCTGCTGTGAACCTGATGTAGGAAAAGCCTGGGCCGCTCTGGTGTGGGTAGTGGAGTTGGGCTTTGAGGGATGGCCCAGGAGGAGACTTGGGCCCTCGGCCCCTCTGGGCCCTTGGTGCCAGGTGTCCCTTGCATCCCTTGACACAGTCACCTCCTCTCTGCCCTGCCTCATCAGGGCCCCTGCAGACCTCTCCTTTCTGAGCCCAGGCCCTCCCAGGCATCTGGCTTCAACAGGCCAAGAAGCTGCTGTCTCCCAAGCTCTCAGTAGAGGCCCTGTAGCCAGTGTCTCATCAGAAAAAGGTCTGTGGCCTACGGAGGTGGGGTTTGCAGGCTGACAAGATCCCAGACTATGTCAGCACAGGCAACCAGTCTCTGAAACTACGGTCTGAGTAGAGCGTATAGGGGGAGCAGCCTCACCCCACCAGCCCCTTCCCAACACCCCGATCCCCACTTTGCTACTGAGAGTTAAGAAGCTTGTCTTTCCCAGAGCCGGGAGACCAGGCAAAGGACTGACATTCAGAAAGCACCAACTATGTGTGAGGCCCAGAGTGAAGCCCGTGGAAGCCAGCCAACCCACCCAGTACCCTTTGGAGGAAATTGTCCCCATTTCACAGGTGAAGTCACAGAGTGAGGGAGGTTCCCCATAAGTACTGAAGACAAGGGTCAGGATTTGAACCCAAGGCTGTCCAGCTTGAAAGGCCGGGCTCATTTCACTGGTGTCTTTCTGAGAGGGACACTAGCTAGTCCTGCTGTCATAGCAGGTGATGAGTCTGTCCTGGGTGGGGTTCACTGGAGCACTCAACACATGACCACTACATAAAATAATAGCTCCTCCAGAGTTTAGGCCCAGACCCACATTTTGGGGGTAGGCCCACCTGACAGGAGGAAGACAGGCCTTGGCCTTGAGTGGGAAGATGGGAGAGCTGCCCTATCACCGGTTGGACCTCCCCTGGGGAAGGTGGAGGCCGCTGGCTCTTTAGACCTGGAGCCCCAGGGAGTAGTCTTTAAGCCCATGAGGCAGACCCATATACCCATCTGCAGGAAACCCGAGCTGTGGACTCACCAAACTGCTACCAGGTTCAAATCCTCCCTCACTCCCACAAAGGCTGTATATTTTTAGATTGTGTAATTGGCCTGTGGCAGAGGCTGGGTCCCAAGTCATGCTGCCCATGCCTCCCCCCCCACCCAGGCTGCCAACAAGGAGGACAGGCCACCTCCCAACCCAAGGGAGGCCCCTGTACGGCCTCGCTGCGTCAGGAGGTTGAGGATTCTGTCTCTTTAGGCAATTGGAAGGGTGTAGTTGGAAGAGGGCAGGAAGGGCAGCTGAGTGAAGCCCTGAGGGTGGCGGCGGGGTAGACACCTACCCAGGAGGCGGAAGAGCATGCCCTGGCGGAACGCCTCCGTGTGCTCGTAGAGCTGCAAAGCCAGCCCAAGGCCTGACACGTAGAGGAAGGAGCCGGGCTTCGCCAGGGACTCCAGAGCCACCAGGCCATCCCGCCACGTCCCTCGGTGCAGTGAGAAGGAGGCGTGCTGGTGAAAGGCTTCACTGCCCCTCCACTTAGCCAGCTCCACAGACCCGTTGGCCGTGACATGGAGGAAGAAGTTGGGTCTGTCCACTGCCTCCAAGGATACCACATCTGGGTCTGCACAGAGCCACAGGGGTAAGGTCAGCCCGGCATGCCGGCACAGGTCTGCACTCAGCGCCTCAGGACAGCAGCCCCGGGCACCAAGGGCCCCGCTTCTCCATGCCCACTCTGACTCCCTCAGTGCTCAGCTGCCCTCTGCTCCCACCGTCTCTGTCTAGGAGAAGGGAATGGGTTATAGAAGGCTCCAATTGCTGAGCCCCAGAAGGTAGCTGAACTGCCTCCCGCCCTCTCTCCTTCCATTGTCCACTCTCCCTCTTTCCTCCCAGCCTCCTCTCCTCCAGCCCTGCCTTCTTCCTGAGAGGGCTGGACTGGGGCCAGGCTGGGCCTTACCGTGGGCCTTGGCCTTGTAGAGAGCAGCTGTCAGCAAGAAGCTCACAATGTCCCCTGGTGCCACATCCTCTGTCCTCACCAGGGCCATGTCACTGCCCACAGCCTTTGTAGCCAGCAGGGCACCACCAGCTGCCACGCTCGACAGCTGGTAGGGGCCCTTACCTAGTGCTGAAGAGAAGAGCCTGGACATAAGCTGCCCACCCACCGACTCACCCACAGCAGAGGGTGGGGGGAGAGGGTAGGTCCTAGAGAGGGACTCTTGGTGGCTTTCTAGTCCACACCCCAGGGACCTTAATGTCTGTGAAAAGGAAAAGTCAGGAGCCCCGGGCTGGCAGCCATGAAGGGAACTGACCCTCTGAATCATATCTCAGAAAGCCCCCCACAGTGGGCATGTGGGCCCCCAAAGTCTCTTCCCAGCTGTCTGACTCCTGAGACATTACCACTGCAGCCACTGTTCTGTATTCAGGGCCACTCCCAAAAGAAGAGATCACACCTAGTCTTTGCTCACCCACAGCCTGAGAGATAAAGGCTGGGAGGCTTGGGTTCAAAATGGTAGTGTTTATTTTAAGCACTTGTTGCTTTTGTGTTTGGGGGGTTTCTATGGTTGTGGGTGTAGGTTATAGCACGTTATAGGTTTCCTGGAGAGTTGGACAGCTTTGTAACTAAGCTTCCTACCTCTGGTGTGCCCCCTCCTCCAGGCTCATCCCCACTGCTGCCTGAGTGACCTTCCCAGCCACGGTCCTTGCTGGGACTCGGTCCTAGCTCCCTGGGGTAACTCACAATAGACTCTAAAGAGCCCAGCTTGAATTCAGGGGCCCTTCACCCTCCTTCCCTGTCTCCCCTACTCCCTGGCTCCTGCCACACTGAATGTTTCTGCTTTTTCCTTGAAAGAACCCTGCTCTGTCCTAGCGTGTGTCTTCATCGTGCTATTCCACCCCCTCAAAACTGTCCTCCCCGTTCTGTGCCTGACAAACACCTACTCAGTCTCTGGGGACCAGCTCAAATGTCACCTCCTTGGTGAAGCTCTCCCTGCACCCTCTCCTGCCACACACAAATGTTGTCCCGCCTCCTCTGCTCTACCAGCCCCTGGAGCAGACACACACAGGTCACAGCTCTATGATGAGGATCTGAATTGGGGTCCGCGTCTGTCTCCCCTGCTAGAGGGAAATGGTCAGTACTATGCCAAGAAATGGTGGACAATCAGCTCTCAAGAAATAAACAAAAACCTAGGCATAGTGTTTGCTGATTTCCATGGTGTAAATACTCCCAGCAGTGGTGAATTTCAAACTACCAAATGAATGTGGAGTTAGGAACACACACACGGTGCCAGGGAGGCAGTGCGAGCTGTTCCAGGGCCCCGTGGTGACAGGTCCCCTTGGCATTGACTTCCCAGCACCCCACAGGGCCTGGACCAGAGAAAATATTGGTAGAAGAATGGAGAAAGGCATGGATGAGTGGGTGGGTGTGTGGGTGGGTGGAGGATGCTCGAAACAGCTTGTCCTTTGCCAGTTATTGCCACCCAAAATGCCACAGAAGGGAGAAAACTCTGCTCAGAGCTGTCTCACTGAAATGTCTCAGCTGATGTTATTCAGACCCTGCCTGTCCCAGGGACCACGCTTCTCCCATTACAGAGTCATACCTTTAGGATGGAAGTTTTGGGACCATCAGGAGCCCCTAAGTGCTAATAGTTTGGTAAAACTGTATCTCTGAATTATCATGCTACTCTCTCATTTAGCCCTGATCCCACAGACCCCCTAACTGAGGTCGTTGTCTATAATCTGTTTCTCTTCTGGCCCTACTCCTGCCATGAGGACATTTCTTAAACCAACACTGGGTAATGCTGGTGAGTGAGGACAACACCTTGGGCCTATACTGACCTAGGCAGCTCCTGCAGGGTGATACCTTGAGGAGGATGGGGGGCTTGAAAGTCAAAGGTGGATGGCACTGAAGACCAGAGGAGCAGCTACTTCTGCCAAGGCTTGACCTGGGTCCAACTGGACAAAGTTCAGTGCTGAAAACTACTTTGGCCACCCCCGCTGCCCATTCCGCCCCAGTGATTAAGTTGACTAAGTGGCTCTACCTGGACACTAGCCTCCCTTACGTCCTTAGTCATGACCCATGACTTCACTCTTCTTAATGATCTAGGTGCTGGAACCCATCTCGTTACTCTGGGACCTTGGCTATATTTGAAGATGAATCTGACAGCCATATGTTTTACCCCAGCTTTCCTCAGAAAGAGCAGTTTGCATTTGCTTTTGCCAATTCAAATTTTCAGAGAACCCAAGACGACATTCCGTGGGCCTGATGAGCTAGATTAGGAAGGTAGCAGAATGGATGCTCTGGTGCAAATGGGGGTTTTACCTCCCAGCAGAGCTGTGCTGGGTAAGCAGGATCCCTGGGAAGTTGGATGGCCTGAGCTCCCTCAGGGCCTGCAGGAGCTGCTCAGGGCAGGCTCCCTGGGAACCCCGGTCCCTGTATTCTCAGAGCCCTCTCTGCAGGATGGAGTCCCTCCAGCCCCATAGCATGGCTCTTCCAGAGCCAGCAGCACCTTGGGCTGGCCAATGCTGTTGTAACACTAGGGCAGGGCTGGCTGTGCCCTGGTCCCGGAGGCTCCACTTTGGGACAGTGAGCTTACCTTTGTTAAAGAAGTCACAGTCATATGCTGAAAGAGAAGAACAGAGGCTACTTAAAAGCTGGATCAGAGCCTGGGACAGATGGACAGACACAAGGCTCAAGCACCCCAGGACCCTGCTTTCCCCAAGGGAGGAGCCTGACCTGCCTCCCAAACTCCAAAATGGTCTTAGATCTAGATAGTTTAAGGGGAAGGAAACACAATGGCTCCTCTCTGCACCCACAGCACAAGATTCAAAACCTGGCCCAGAGTACACACTCAGCAATGTGTTGGATGGATGGATGGATGGATGGATGGATGGATGGATGGATGGATGGATGTTGGATGAAGGGTGTATCTTATGTGGATCTGAAGAGAAGGATTAGAACCAAGGGGTGGGGGCTTCAAGTGAAAGTGCTGTGGAAGATCCCCAGAGGAGGAAGGCAAGCATAAGACAGCTTTGGGGGTGAAGGAGATCAAAGGCCTCCAGGATCCCAGAATTTTTCCAGCTCCTTCATGTAGTTTCCCAGGCTCAACTAAACTGTTTCCACCAACCAGCCAGGTGTTGCCAAGCATCTTCCAGCGTGAGCTCAGCGCGCCCTCTAGTGGTCCAACCTGGCACCACAGCCTGCACCCTGAGCATCACAGCTATGGATGTCTCAGTGCACAGGAATGAGCTGAGTGAACTGGGGGCTTGGGACATGGGCCAAGGAGGGGCCTGCTTCACACATAGGTGTGTGAATAGAGCCTCCAGCTCCACTCCACTCCACAAGCCCATGGTTGAGGTCTTTGGCAATTCCCTTCTTTCAAGAGCACTCGGAGGCGGGAGATGACCTGCCCTATAGCTAAAGGCAAACACTTTCTTTTCCTCATTTGTGGACTCAGAAATTGAACTAGAAAATTAGCATATATCCAAGTCTCTAGGTTCAGGTGTGTACCCAGTTAATGGCAGGTGGCCATAACAGCCCTAAAAGCCAGCTCAACTGGGGTCAGACCGGAGTTCAAATCCATCTCTCTCACTCAAAACTGGCCAGCCTGGGGCAGGTTACTAGCATCTCTCAAATTTAGTGTCCTCTGCTAAAATAGGACCAATACTAGCCCTTGCCTGGACTCTGGGTAATGCAAAACGCTCCCCTTAGTGCAAAATTTAAAGAGGCCCCGAGTCTAGGTAATTAAGATTGTGAAATATATCAGAACAAAAATGGAACAGCTTGTGTCAAACCGTAACAGCAACAACAAAACAATACATGAAGCCAGGAAGGCATGAAGGAAGGGCTTTCATGCAACGTATGCCTGGCAATAGAACAATCGCAAAAGACTGCCAGAACCAAACTGCACACAATAAGAACACTTCCGCAAGGACATCCATCCTATGACTGTTCAAGCTTCAACTATCACCACCCTCACTGTTACTGATACGTGGACACCCTTGGTTCTAATCTTTATAGCTAAAGATTATTGTTTTAAATTTTTCTTATATAAACCTACTCATTTTGCCTTTAAAAATTTCCTTTACCTCAACTCCTTTGTTTTTGGGGGGTCTTTTTGGGGAGGTCTTTTCTTTTGGGTACCAGGGATTGAACCCAGAGCATTGCACTTGCAAAGCAAGCGTTTTGCCACTGAGCTACACCCCAGCCCCCCTCAACCTCTTTGAATACACTCATAGTTTACTACGGCACATGTCCTCCCATCACAGTGCTCTTCTCAAATAAGTTCATCAATCTCTGGAGAACTTTCTTTTCTGAGTTATTGATAAACCCTATTTTAGCACAATTTTTTTTGTGTGTGTGGATCTGGGGATGGAACCCAGGGGCATTCGACCTCCAAGCTACACCCCCAGCCCTAGTTTTTATTCTTTATTTTGAACAGGGTCTCACTAAGTTGCAGAGGCCTCACTATGTAGCTGTGGCTGTCTGCGAACCGTGATCCTCCGGTCTCAGCCTCCCAAATGCTGGGATTACAAGCGTGCACCACCACACCGGGGTCAATATTTTAACATGTCAAAATTAATGCAACAAATCCATGATAAGCAAAATATCAAAAACTTTAAATAAAGACTGGATCAGTAACAGTGACCCTCTGAGCCATAGTGGAGCCCGTGGCAGAAGGAAAAATCAATAATCTTGATCCTTTGATATTTTTGTTCACCAAGGATATTTTTTTCAACCATTTTTTAAAAAAAATACTGCACTAGAATGTTATTTTGCTTGATTCCTGAGTTTTCTGGTGCCTTCTAAAGTCTCCTACTTCAAGTAAGCATACCACTCGCCTCACTCCTGACTATAAAATGAGGTCCTGCATGAACATGTGGCATGAAGCCTGGCTCACAGCAGACCCAGTAAATGTGTGTGGCCCCTCCTTCCTATAGGATCATTATCACAAAAGCAGAGGGAGAGGGAGGCTGCATGAGGCCCCAAGGCTTACGTAGTAAAGGGTCTCGGGGGAGAACAGGCAGAGGAAAGGGAGGCCAAGGTAGGTGCTCCCCATCTTCTTCCTGGAGTCCCCCCATCTGGAGGCCATGCCTGCACCTGTGTCTCCATGAAAAGCAGCCGCAGTCCTCGCAATAGTGTAGAGCGTGGTGCCGAGTACTTTACATGCAGGGTCTCATTGGCACTGTGGCCTGTGAGAGGGACAGTTATCTTCTCCCCGCTGCTGCAGAGGAGGAGGCTCAGAGTGCAAGGAATGTGCCCAGTCAGCTCAATGGAGCTGGGACCTGAAACCTGACAGTCTGATTGCCAGAGCCTGGGTGACCATCGCTGCACCTCAACACAGGGGGAGCTGGCCCCAGGAAAATCTATAGTGTACAGGAATAACCAATAATCTACTAAGTAATCAGTTAATCTTCCATATATTTTATTTCTTTTAAATATTAATTTTGGCTGGGAGTGGTGGCACACGCTTGTACTCCCAGCATTTGGGAGGCTGAGACAGGAGGATCACGGTTTGCAGACAGACTCAGCTACTTAGTGAGGTCCTCTGCAGCTTAGTGAGACCCTGTTTAAAAATACAAAATGGGGCAGGAGCTATAGCTCAGAGGTCAAATGCCCCTGGGTTCCGTCCCCAGACCCACAAAAGTAAATAAATAAATAAATAAATATGTATATGTAATATTAATATTATTTAACTAATTCTGTCTTTTTACATATTTATACTACCAACAGAATATGTGAATATCTATTTAATCTTCCATATATTTATACATACATGTGAAAATGCATATGTATGATTCAAAATACTTTTATTTGATAGAGGTATCTAATAAACAGTATTTATAGAACACCACTCCTTGGAATAATGGGTACCTTGTGCTGCTCTGATGGAACCTCCAAGGTTTGGCAGACAAAGGGTATTTACATTTATTATCTCATCCAGTTCTCACTATAAATCTGGGAGGGCAGCTCTGTTGCTGTATTTCAGGTGAGAGGATCGTCCCCAGTGAGGCTGGGTGGCTTGTTTGAGGTGCTCAGCGTGCAAATGACAGCTCCAAGCATGGAACCCACGGCTCCAGGCTCCACAGGCAAAGTGGCCAAGAGCCCGGCCTTGCAGGAGACCATCTGGGGGTGAACCCTGGTGCCACCACTAACCTGGGTGACCTTGAGAACATGGCTGACCCTCTCTCTCCTGTTTTAAACGGTGTGGGTAAGAATTCTGAATCACACACACAGCAGTGGGTGCCAGGCATGTACTGAACACTCTAAACGCTAGCCAGAGTGGTACAGGACCCCTGCTTTGTCCCCTAGGATGACAGGTCTGAGGCACTCACGGCAGAGGCGGGGGGTCCGCCAGTCGATGGCCACCCCGTGCTGGCAGCACTGGTGCGCATAGGCAGATACGCTGGCACAGAAGCACTCGCAGTCCCCACCCCGGCTGCACCCGCATGTGTCCGTCAGGCAGTTTGAATAAAACCAAGTGACATCAACCTGGGGAGGTCAGAAGTCAGAGGTCAGAGGACACATCTGATTGTCAGACCTGCAGCTTTTTGGCTACTGGCCACCAGCACAAACATGGAGAGGCCATAGAATAGGGTGAGCTGCTACTGTAGGGTATGGGGTGAGGGGCAGCCAGCTCAGAGGGAAACAAGATCTCCATGGCACTGGCAGACCTCCACTGGAGGCCTTTGCTCTCTCCTCCCCTGAGCCCAGACTGCTGGATTCAGGGGCTGAGAGAGTGGCTGGAGAACAGGCAGGGAGTCTGAACTGCCCCGCCAGGCTGGGGACAGCCAAGCCAGTCCTATTGCGCCCTTTAAGGCCTGGTGGTGCCTGCAGAGCTGAGCCCCAGGGCTCCTCTGTCTCCACAAGGGTGGAGCAGGCTAGAGGCAGGGCCATCCACTCTGCAGCACAGCTTCCGAATAAGGAGGAAGAGTGAGACTGAAATGGGCTTGCAGAAGACACAGAGATTGTTGGCTAGCTGGCGGTCCCCAGTCACCTGGGAAAACATGTGGACTCACCTGAGCAGGCTGGAGGCAAGGGAGCGGCAGAGGTGGGTCTCCGCCTAGACCTGAGGTGTCTATTCAGGGGTACGGGGGAGTCTGAGACCAGAAGGGATCCTGGGAATGGTTTCACTTACCACAGGGTGGCAGGTCTCGAACACCTCGCTGAGCAGGATGCCGCACTCTTTCTTGGCAAATGGTTCTCGGAGAGGATTCAGGACACAGGAGTCCCGCGGGTCGAGGGTGTCTGGGCACTGAGGTGCAAAGGCGGAGCTGTTGACCTCCCCGACCCCAAATGCCTGTTGCCTGGGGTGGCTGCCAGGCTCCCTGCCTCCTGGTATCCTTCCCCTTGGATAAGCCCTTCCCTCTAGAGCACGGCCTTAATATTCTTCAGCCTAATGTGGTACCAACCTACTGTGGCAAAGGTGGTGGGACAGACATGCCGCGTGTATGGGAAGGTGCGATTATGATTATCTTATGATTGCAGGGCCCATCTTGCTGGCTGTGAGAGAGGGAACAGCCATTGGGGAACCTCTCTAACAGGAAGTGTGGGCAGTCTCCAGAAACTGAGGTGGTCTCTGGCCAACAGCCAGCCCCAAAGCCAAGGCCCTCAGTCCTGCTGGGGTCAGGAGCTGAATGCTGCCCACAGCCACCTGGGTGGCAAAGCAGTAGCTCCCTCCCTGGTTGAGCCCCAGGGAGAGCCCAGCCTAGCTGTCCTTGATTACAGCCTTATGAGAGCAAAGCAGAGAACCAATTCATGTGCTGTGATGTGTTGTTTAGTGTTGCTAAGCCTAAACAGTATTGTTACTCAGCAATAGACAACTAATAGTTTTTCCCTAGTATCTGCTCAATCTTCTTCCTCAGGCCTACATTTTTATTGGAGCCCCTCAGGGAATGCCTGAGGGTATAAGAAATAGGTAAACACAAGGCAGTGTTGGGGGGGGCACTTCGCAGACACCTCAGGATTACACTGAGCTCCACGCTTTCCAACCGCTCCTCCTGCCCCATCTACACAGGCTCGACTCTCTCTACCCCTCGGCAGAGATCACTCAGTCCAGGAAAGGCTAATGTGTAATGCTCACATCACACGCCTCCACTGCTTATCCCCATGGCAGACATAAATAACCAGTTGCAGTCCTCCTTCCTGGGGAATCTGACACAAGTCCTAGATATTTCTGAATGTAGCTCCCCAAGCAGCCTCTTCTGACTGATGAGTTGGTACATCAAGTGGAATCTATTTACCAACCCTCTCCGGGTACAGCTCCCTCACATCACAGAGGATCACACAGAAGATGGGACTTATCCAAGGTTACCCAGCGCATTAGTGGATGGTCCAAGACAAGAAACAAGGTCACCTGCTTCACCTTCCCCACTAGGTGGCCCTCTTTCCTCGGACAGAGACTTTGCCTCCTCTCCAACCCCTTCCCCCACATCCTCCCACCAAGGCTTGGCCCAGGGCAGGGTGGGCAGCAGGATGACTAGGGCTGAGGACACCGGTCAGAGGCTGAGAGAGCATTCCCAGAGGCAACCTCACTTGACATCCCCTGTCCCCCGCCTGGGGCTTCAGTGAGCCAATGCCTCTCTGGATGAGGCACACAAACCCGTCTGGGGCCTTACCTCGACTGCAGCCCAGCTGCTGCCAAACTCCTGGGGGTTAGTTAACTCTAGGTTCTCTGGGGTCCTCATCTCATTGATGGTTTTTAAGTCAAAGTTCCCACAGAGGCCTGCCAGCTGGCCCTGAAAAGAGAGAGAGGGCCCCAGGTCAGTTGCAGGCATGCCAGGGGTGAGCCCTGGGCAGAGTGATCACCCTGATCCCAGATCTAGAAGCAAATGCTAGAGCCACAGTCTAAAGAGGGACGGAGCAATGTCAGAGAAGAAGGGACACAGAGAAGGGTGGGGCGGGCAGGAAAGAGGCTTGCTCTTCTCCACTTCTCAGAGAGACAGATCACCTGAGGACACCTGGCAGCTTGGCTGGGCTCAGCCCCAGGCCAAAGCAGAGGCAGAACCGCTCTGCTCACGTGACTACCTGCCACTGAGGCCCAGCCTGGATGTGCACTGTGGTTCTCTGGTCCCACAGCAGGGTGATGTGCTCCCGTGGGAAATGCACCAGCGTGAAGAACCCCGCTCGCCACGTGTGGACCTCCTGCCGCTCATCCAGGAAGCTCTCAGGACTCTAGGGAACAGAGATGGGTCCTGAGGCCCAAGTGCTCCCCAGTGCCTGGGCCAGCTGGTTCTAGCTACAGTCGCTGCTCAGTCCCAGGGTGCAGCACCTCCTGCGTGCCGTGACACCCACCTCTGCTCCTGTGACACCCACCTCTGCTCCTGTGACACCCACCTCTGTTCCCGTGACACCCACCTCTGCTCCGACCCCGGCCAAGGGACTCAGCCTGGGCTTCTAACTTGACGGCATCCCGGTCCCTTAGCCCTCTCCTGCCTCAGCTCCCCTGCAATCTATACATTATCTACAAAACCCTCACCAGGACCAGGCCTTACAGGATTTCCCGAGTCATCATCAAAGATGATGAATGAACTCCCAACGTTGATGGAAATAAATTTCCTGCAGGTGATACCAGAGCTGTAGCAGTTCACATTTTCTATGATCACAGAGAAGCTGAAATCGGATGTGCTCTGAGGAGAAGAAACATGAATCGTATAAAATCAGGGAAAGAAGAGAACCTGCTGAGAGCACAGAGGTGGAGGGGCCTGGACTTTGAAGTGGTTTTCCACCCACTTCTTATTAGCCATGAGACATTGGGCAAATTACTTCAGTTCTCTGGAGCTCAGTTTCATTCCTTGAGTGCCCTGTGGTGTGTTTAGTATATAGTGCCTTTCTCAGAATTATCTAATAAGTGAGTTCATTGATATCACAGGGATGGCAGTATCGCGGGGGTGTAGACAGAAGTACTGTTTTATGAACACTTTGATGTAAGTCTTTTTTGGAGGTCAGCTAGCCAGCAGTAAACATTTTAAATGTACATTACTTTTTTTTTTCTACTGGGGATTGAACCCAGGGCCGTTCTGCCTCAGACCGTGCCCCCAGCCCTTTTAATTTTTTTATTTTTAAATAGGGTCTTGCTAAGTTTCCAAGGCTAGCCTCAAACCTATGATCCTCCTGTTTAGTCTCCTGAAGACTGAGATTACAGGTGTGTGACACTGCATTCAACTAAATGTACATAACATTTTAGAAAGAAATTCCTCTTCTAAGAATCTAGAGTGGGGCACTTGCCTAGCATGTGCAAGGTCTTGGATTCAATTCCCAGCACTTCAAGCAAACAAAACAAAACAAAGAATCTAGAGATACTTCTACACAAGTATTTTTCTGCAGCATTTAAATATTGGAAACAACCTTACTGCCCATCAGTGAGGAATAATTAAACAAAATAGGGTATATTCTTTCTATAGAAGGTCCTATCTAGATTTTAGAAATAAAAGGATATGTATTGACAATATGAGATCATGCCCAAGTCATACTTCTAAGATAAAAAAGCAAATTTCAGAATCCTATGCATATAAACTAAACACAGTGTGTGCCTCTGTATGTGGGGGAGTGTGCATGTGTGTAAGCAATGTGTGCACCTCTCTGTGCCTCTGTGTGGGGGAGTGTGCATGTGTGTAAGCAATGTGTGTTTATGTGTCTTATGAAAGAGTTCTTGCAGGATTCCCCTCTTACTCTTAGGAGTGGTTATTTAGCAGGGGGCAGGAACAGAAAAGATGTGAAGGGGAATATTTGCTTTTAATGTATTTTATATTATTTTTAAGGGTTTTTTTGGTGGTACTGGGGTTCCTGGAAACCCTTCTACCTCTGGGCTACACTCCCAGACACCCATTTTTTATATTTTTATTTGGAAACAGGGTCTCTTAAGCCAGCGGGGCTGGCTTCGAACTTTCATGATCCTCCTGTCTCCGCCTCCCAAGCACAGGGATTACAAGCGTGCGCCACCACGCTCGGCTCTTTTAAGTTTTAGTCAGATTAATAAAGCTCAAAAAGCATTAACTAATTCTCCTACAGACAGGAAAAGCTACTGGGACCCAGTAGAGCTGGGTTCTCATGGTACATTGACAGGCCTTGGGGTCCCATCAGTGGGGTCCCATCCCTGGTCCCTTGCTATGGGACCCCATCCATGGTCCCTTGCTCCTCAACACTCCTTGGCTTGGGTTCTGGCTTACTCCTCAACACACCTCAGGGCTTAGATCCCCTGCCCACCCACCCACCCAATCATGCATCAACTCCAAGTCCAGAGCACCAACATGCCCTGACAGGTCCTCTGGACTGGTGGCTCTGGGTCCCCACAGAGCCAGGTGGGCAACATCCAGAAACTCACCTTGACCAGGTGCACTTTGCAGGCCCCCACAAAGTCAAACGGGAGCCCATCAAACGTGCGGTAGTGCCGGTCTCCATAGGCAGTGCAGGTAGAGGCGCAGGGGTACAGAGTGCACTGGAACGAGCCCCGCTGGCACACACTGAAACACACACCCAGACCGGCTCACGGGCATACCCAGCTCACACTGAATACAGCTGGCAGTCGTTGCCCACTGAATGCACACCGCGCCCTCAGGCGAGGGGTCAACAAACACCTTCAAACTCCCACAGAAGCCTGGAGGGCAGGACTGTGATCCCCATCCTATGGAGGGGTCACTGGGGCTTGGAGAGCTGAAGGACACAGTCAATAAATAATGGAGCTGAGATCTGGCCCAGAGGTCCTTGACTCAAAAGTCCATACTCCCTTTATTCCTTCATTCATTAAAACTTAAAAAAGATTAAGTATGGGTATGTAATATAATATGCTGGGAGGCGATAACAAAGGGAATGTGTATGGGAATGGGTTAAAATTTTAAATGGGATTGCCAGAGGACAGACAAGCAGTCTTTAAGGAGATGAGAGAGTTAACTATATTGACATATGGAAAACAGAGCATTCTGGGAAGAGGGTACAGTCTAGAAAGGCCCTGGGGGACACTCGAGAGAGACATGGCTAGAATGGACAGCGTGAGGGCAAGAGGGATGAAGAATTCAGAGGGATGATGAAGGGCCAGATGACATAGGCTCAAGAAGGCTTCTAAAATGTTAGCTTTTGCTGGGGATGAAAGATGAAGCGCTAGAGGAATGGATGCTGGGAGAGAGCCCGTTGGGAGGGAAGTCAGGGAAGAGATGACGGAAACTGAGAGCAGCTAACAGCAGTGGAAGGAGGATGTACTCCGATTTAGGTATATTTTAAAGGCAGAACCACAGGGATTGCAGATTGCTTGGATATGGGTAAGGAGAGAGGAGACTCGAGGATGAGTTCAGGTTTGGGGCCTGAGCACTCGAAGAGTGAAGTACTTATTAGCCCAAGGGTGTGGGAGAAGCAGGTTCGAGGGGGAAGATGAGTTGTCCAGTTTTGGGCAAGCTGAGCCTGAGATGTCCATTAGACATACGTGCGGTGACGTTAGTTGGGCAGTTGTGTATCTGTGTCTGGCGTTCAGAAGATATGGACTACGGGCAGAAATCTGGGCCTTAGCCATGAAACTAGGTGAGTTCGCCAAAGGAGAGAAGAGGTCTTGTTGGGATGCCCTAGCCTAAAGAGGTCAGATAGGAGAAGAACCGGCGAGGACACTGAGAAGGAGGAGCAAGAAAGGAGGTGTCCCAAGCGCTTCATGAATAAAGATTACCAGGGAGGAGGGAATTATCTTCAAACGATCACCTGTGTCAAAAGCTGCTAATAAGTTCTGGAAGATGAGAACTGTAAAATGAACACTAGGAATAGCAACATGGAGATCACTGGTGAGCTAGTTGCTAGGAACAGTTTCAATGAGATGATGGGGAAATGCCTGACTGAAGTGAAATTAGGGGAGAGTAGGAGGAGAGGAACTGAAACAGCAAGCATAGCGAATTTTTTTTCTAAAGGCTCTCCATAAAAGGAGAGCCGAGAAATGGAGCAGTTGCTAGGGGGTCGGAAGTTTATCAAGTCACATGCTCTCGTGCAGTGGGGATGATCCAGGAGAGAATGATGAACTGACTCAATGGGAGGGAAAGGGGAGCGTTGCTGTGGTGACGCCCGAGGATGGGTGAGGGGGCTGGAGTCTGCAGACCAAGCACAGGGCCGGCTTGTGATAGGTGTGCAGACAACAGTACAAGTGCAAAGGCAGGCACATGGCTACCGTGCCCGGAGAGTTCTCTCTCAATGGTTCAGTTTTCTCAGGGAAACAGGAAGCCAGATGATCAACTGAGAATCAGAGAAGGGAGGAGAAAGTGTGAGATGGTGGTCTCAGAGGGTGAAAGGGTACTAAGACCAAGCAAACACATGACCAGAGCTATCATCCTTAAGGGCTTTCTTGCGAATTGGAGTAATGAATTTAAAGTGAGACAGCCTGATTCTATGACCCCTCCATCATACATTTGGCTGCATGAATGAAGATACAGAGGAGGCAAGGGGGTTGCTGCCACCGGGGTTTGGTTTCATTAAACAATTAGGATGAATCAGGAGGCTGGAAGTTCTTTCTCTCCACATGCACCTGGTGCTCCTGGTTAACAAGGAATGGTGATAGCGCTGGGCCATGGGCTTAGGCAAAAGGGAAGGGAAGACAAGATGTCCAGTGGGTGAGAGACAAGAGGAGGTAGAAGGGTCCATGGATTAGAAATCCCTTTGGGGTTGAAGGATAGAGGGAGTCAGAGCACTAGAGGGAGTTAGGTAAAAGAAAGCGACATAAAGTTGAGGCATGAGCCGGCTGAGCTGTTGGACAAGATTTACAGAATAGTTACTTACTCTACTAGGGTAGAGAAAGATCACAAGAGAGAAGGTAAAGAAACTGAGATATCCTGGATATTAAAATCTCTCTCTAAGAACTAGGGCAGAAGTAGAGGTAAAGGGAGTGTCCAGAGCTTAAACCTCCAGGAGTAGAAGGGCATGACATGGGAAAATTTTCCCATATGCATTCACACATATTTAAATAGCTGCATATGCATATAAACACACCTATATACATATACACAAATTCCTAATTGCATGTATTTATTCAGCTTTATGAACACTATACATCCGGGCACATGCACCTACAGAGCCTGTGCACTTTGGATTCGCATCCACGCTTACTTGTTCATATAAATATGCAAGCACATTGTTGTGGTTACAAATATGAAAGTATGCACATTCATAAACATATCTTAGAAAACTCATATTCATGCAACCCATCAAAAAACACTTAAAAATATTTTTATATACATATACTTGTATATGTACATGAATTCCTACACAACAAGAATTATGGACATGGTAGATGGGGAATGCCAGACTATACTCAGGATAATTCATTCCATTTCATTCCTAGCAAAAATCAAAGCCTGCTCAGGAGCCTTACTTACCAGTTATGGCAGGGAGACGTCACCTGGTCCCCAGGGAAATACTCCTTCCCCTTCCAAGTGCACGGGCACTCTTCTGGTGGGAAACATGCATCCCCGTGTCTGAGAAGGCTGCAGGAACACAGCAAGCAGTGGTCAGGAGAGCACCCTTCCCAGATCTGTGAGGAACCACACACCACATGGCTGCCTTGGGGTGGCTCTCAGCACTTACCCTACAAAATTTTTATTAGATGCTGGACATTATGAATTTTACATTGTTGTGTGCTAAAAATACCTCCCTTTACACCCCAAGCCTTGGGAATAGAGCTATTCTAGACAAACTAGCAAATCCCAAACATAAGTCTTAAAAAGATCAAGCTAACAAACCAGTAAATTAGCTGCCTCCAATATCAAAACACAACATTCAACAAAGAAATTCAACAAAAATACAGCAAACAACTTAAATTTAAAATCTTCATAATTTAATAAAAATTTTGTAGATATGAGAACAAACAGGAAACCATGACTGATAAGTAGGAGTTAAATCAGTTGATAATTAAGAGACTGATTGCTTTACCTCTAATAAAGAAGGCAACAATTTTCACTCCTGTTACTTCTATTCAAAAGTATAGTATATTCTCCAGTATAATAAGGCAAAGAGAAACAAATGCAAAGTGTAAAAGAAAAAGAAATGAAGAAAACTGCTTTTACTCACAGATGATATTATCATGTATTGAAATCCTAAGGCATATATAGAGGCCACTATAATAATTAAATAATTTAGTAAGATTGCAGAATACAAGGCTAGTATACAAAAGAAAACTATTTCTGTATTCTCGTAATGAACAAAATAAAATGAAATCAATAAAATATCATTTATAGTATCAATAAAAATCAAATACCTATCAATAAATCCAATCACAGATATGTAAAACCTTTATGTGAAAACCATAAAACATTGCTGAGATAAATGAAAAAACAAGAACTGGGGAGATAAGGCCATATTTGTGGACAAGACAACTCAATGGCATTAAGATGTGACTTCTCCCCAAAACAATCTATAGATTAATACAATCTCAATCAAAACTCCATAGGCTTTTCTTTTTCAGAAACTGACAGATTCTAAATTTGCATTAAAATGCAAAAACCTAGAAGTACCAAACAACTTTGACTAAGAACAAAACTGAAGAACTATTATTTCTAGATTTCAAGGCTTGCTATAGAGTTTCAAAAATCTAGACAGTATGAGAATGATATAAAGAAACTGTATTTAATTGAGACCCACTTTCTGTTGGGAAAGTAAAAAATGTCATTTTCTATAGTTGTTTTTTCCCCTTGGCCTATCTAATGTTCAAGAGAAGAATCCTCTCCCATCTCTAGTTGGGAGGCCAAAGCCTCCATGCCACCATCCTGGGAACCAAGCTGGGGAAGAGGGCTGGGACCGGCTGGCTTCTCTTAGCCTCGATTTCCACCCTCCATCACTCCTCTTGGTACCATTGAAATCAAAGTCTTTGATTTCATTTCTCCAGAAATTCCTCCCACCTTTCTCTTGCTGGATGGGGCCAGGACAGTGGCCCCAGTGGGTGCAGGAGGGGCTCTAAAGTTTTAACTGCTCCTTACACAGACCTACAACTCATCCTCGGGTCCTCTGTTCCATCAACCTTTTTTTTTTTTAATGTTCTCGCTTTTATTTGGAAATTAGAGAGGAGAAAAAAGGACATCATGAATAAAAGAGGAAATACATAGGGCTGGGCATGGTGGCACATGCTTGTAATCCCCACGCTTGGGAGGCGGAGACAGGAGGATCATGCAGGTTCGAAGCCAGCCTCGCTGGCTTAAGATAACCCTGTTTCCAAATAAAAAATATAAAAAATAGGTGTCTGGAAGTATAGCCTGGAGGTAGAAGGGTTTCCAGGAACCCCAGTATCACCACCACCAAAAAAAAAAAAAGGAATATAGAGGAAGAATATGGGGAAAGGAGTATAAGGGGAGGTACTGAGAATTGAAATTTATCAAATTATGTTATATATACATATATAATATATACACATATATAGATATAGATATGGATATTCCACAACAAAACCCTCTATTCTATATAAACACAGTGACCACCAACCTTTCTGAGGCTCTCAACGTAGTGCAGGTTTTTTCTGCTCAGCCTTCCTCTGGGCAAGCCTCAGCTGTCACCCTCTGCTCATTCGCCCACCTTCCTTCTCCAAAAACAATTGACCTATCTCGTGCCACCATTATTCCTACTCCTTTCTCTTTGTCTCTGGGGGCTTTATATCTTTTTTATTTCATTACCAACATTTAATTGGAGTTATAGGAGGAAGCAGGAGAAAAAAAAAAAGCATGTGCTTAGTCCACTCTATTGTGCCCGAAGCTACTTAACCTTTCGAAGCCTTTTTTCATGCATAAAATGTGGATAATGACAGCTTCCTCCCAAGGTCATTATGAGAATTTAATTATGGGCATGGGCACACTGCCCAGCACCAAGTAGATACACAATAAATATTTCTTCCCTGTCCTTCTTCCCCTCCATAATTGCACTGGACACCAGCAACAGGCTGGCCCACCACCTTCCACTGATGGCCGCAGGCCCTTATATAGCCACTTTCTGAGGGGTCTGCACTGCTGCCCATCATCCACCACTCCTTCCTTGCTCTTAGCAGAGCTGCCGGCACCTGCTATAAACCCACCATAAGGAAGAGCATGAGAATACTCAAGGCTATGGCCTCTGTCCTCCAAATGACCTCAATTTGAGAGGTTCCCTCCCCTTACCTTTTAGGGGGCAATTCATTCCATGCAAATGCATGGGATCCAGATCAGGAAGGGCAAAGAAGACAGCTGTGGACCTGGGCGGGGACCTCAGACAGGGCCTGGGGAGGATGGTACTGGAGCATCTTTGGGTGGGTGCCCTGACCCAGCAAGAAGACATTCCAGGAGAGTGGGAAATGCCCACCCTTCCCACATTAGTGGTACTGTAACAATTCCCCTTTGGCAAGCCCCTGTGGAATGTGCATAGGCTCTTTATAGGGCATTTGATACAGCGCTCAGTAAATCACTGGCAGAAGATCAGGGTGTGGAGTAAGAAAATGTGGGGTTGGGTCATGGTTCCTTAGGGAGACCACTTCCACCCACCCTGCCTTCAGCCTCAGTTTGTTTCTTCATCTATAAAATGAGACTAAGCTGCCTCCCCTCTTTCTTCTTTGGTTGCTCTGGGATTGAAGGAGGTAACATCCAAGTGTCTTACAATCACGAAAGTTCTGTCCCCTCCCCTTTTCAGCCCAGAACCCCAGATTCTTATCTCATTTTCCTTGGCTGTCGGGCCTGGGCCAAGACTCCCAGCTGACCCCTCATCTCTGCATAGGCCGCAGGGCACAGCCTAGGGTTGCCAAATCATGGGAGGAGGTGCCCAGTGGCTTCCTTGGCCCAGACCCGAGGAAGCACTGGCAGAGCTGGAAGCCAGTTCCTGGGAGGCGTGCACATACGTGAACACACACACACACACACACACACACACACACACACACACACACCTCAGCTCCTGCAGCTCAGAGGGCTTAAAGGACAGTGCTTGGAGGACCCAGGAGGGAGACTTTTCATTGGCTGGGTCATTTCTTCTTTCAAAATTAAATTCCAGGAGTTTTCCAACTATGTAGGGAAAGAGTGTGAGGACTTTAATCCCAGTACTTGGGAGGCTGAGACAAGTTGGAGGCCAGCCTGTGCAACTTAGGGAGAGCCTGTCTCAAAATAAAACGTTAAAAGGTCTGGGGTGTCACTTAGTGGTAGGAAGCAAGGTTGGCTGGCTGGCTGGCTGGTTGTTGGTGGAGGGCAGAGAGTGGGTTTCTTTGTACACAGGTCTCTACCCATCGGGTCTCGGGCATGCCAGACACTGACTTAGAGCTTCCACTTCAGTCCCTCGCTTAATCCACTTGGTAAGGTGGTAGACATTATTCTTCTTCCCATTTTACAGATGAAAACCTGAGCCTCAGAGAGCCTCAGGCTCTCTGTGCCTCTCAGAGAGGCACATTCTTCATTCAAGGTCGCATGGTTGGTAAAAAGCAGAGCCCAACAAAGCCTATCCCAGGTTCCCACTGGCATCATGACTGCCCAGGGCTAGCGACTCCTGTCCCCACCCTGGGGCCCCTGGCTCTTCCAGCCTTCAGGCAGGAGAGATCACGGCAACAGGAATCCATACCCTTGGGGACAGGCACAGCCGGACAGGCAGGGACCATGGGCTGGCACACTCAGGTTCAGCAGCTGCTGCTCACAAGTCTTCTCCCTGCTGAGCTCGGGGTCTGTGCGCAAGTCACTGCAGTTCACGAACACCTGGCCTGCTGGGCAGACTGTGGCTGGAAGAAAAGAGGTGGGTGCTGCGGCCCAGGGTCCTGGAGGTGAGCTACTGCTGCAAGGTGACCTGGGAGGCCTGGGGCCTGCAGCTGGAGGAGGTGGGGCGAGAGGGGCTGCTCCTGGGTATCACATGAGTGCTCACGCACACACCACGGGGGAGGAAGGGGTGTGTGCCATCATGCTACAGACAACCACCACCGCAGGGACCACTGCTGAGCACGCCCTCCATGCCAGGTGCTGGTACAGGAGGTCATGCAACATCTTATCATATCCTGCACCCATTCTGTAAAGTATTATTATTATTCCCCCTATCCTCATATAACGGAATGTGCCACTTCTGCTTTTGAAAGGCATCAAGAAATGAGAGGGAAGGCCTCTGAGGGAGCAGGAGGGGAGCTGGGAGGAGGACGGCCAAGCAGGATGGCAGGGCGGCCAGGGGACTTAGAACAACAGGGCGAGTCAATTTCCTGTCACTGCTATTGCTGTGACAAAAGCCCACTCCTCCTGGAGCCTTAGGTGAAATCCACTGTGCAAATTACACTTGGTGCGAATGGTCTTTTTAGGGAAACCAATAAAAGGCACTGAGTTCCATGCTGAGTGGGGAAGGAGCCCAGGGATAGTCATGTCCTCAAGAGGCAGCATCCTGAAGCTGGAAGGGACCGAAAGAAAGACACTTTCAGGAATATAGACAAAACATGGGAAGAGCCGGGCGTGGTGGCGCACACTTGTAATCCCAGCATTGGGGAGGCTGAGACAGGAGGATCAAGGTTTGAGGACAGCCTCAGCTACTTAGTGAGGCCCTTTGCAACTCAGTGAGACCTTGTTTTAAAATAAAGAATTAAAAAATAGGGCTGGGGGTACAGCTCGAAGGTAGAATACCCCTGGGTTCCACCCCCAATACCAAAAAAAAAAAAAAATGGGGAGGACATGGGGATCTAGGTCATCTACTAGGAGGAGATG
Source organism: Muscardinus avellanarius (assembly GCF_963383645.1). NCBI lineage: Eukaryota > Metazoa > Chordata > Mammalia > Rodentia > Gliridae > Muscardinus > Muscardinus avellanarius. The sequence continues at coordinate 192,709,741 of NC_137786.1, read as the reverse complement.
AAGGCACAGAGAGGTTAAGTGAATTACCCAGGGCTGCACAGATAGCTAATGCTGGTCAGGATTTGAATCGAGGTTGTCTGAGCCCTGAAGCCCAGCTCTTGGTCACCTGTCATATGATTATTCTCCAGGTCCCTCCTCTAGTGGGCTTCTTCACCCCAAGAGGCCCTCCTGAGTGCTCCAGCCCCGTGAACTACCCCACCCCCAAGCCCCTCACAGGCTGACCCACTATTGTTCTGCCCCCACCCTCTGCTGCCTGGGAGAGCCTCCAGGCCCCAGGCTGACCTCTCCCTCTCTGTGACCCCATGTCCAGCACTGGGCCAGGCAGAGCCAGATTAAGTAGATACTTGACAGTTCAGAGGAAATCCAGGACCAAAGGAAGCAAGAAACTATCCAGATACCCCAGGTAGTTTAGAGTGGTCTAAAGATAGGACAAGGTTTCAGGATGCCACCATCCAAGCGGCAGCCTTTACCAAGAGGGCAAGGAATACAGAAGGCCCAGTTCAGGGCAAGAGATGGGGTGGGCGCTCCTCATTCCGATCAGTCCCCCAACTCCACTCCACTCCACTCTCCTCTCCATAACCCCGCCACCATGAAAAGCCCCCAGGAGACCCCCCACCCCGGCCACCCCTACCTGGGACTCTGCTATCACAGCTCATGACTCCATCTTTGCAATGGCTGTAGAGAGAGAAAGGGAGCCTGGGGTCAGCCCACCAGCCACTGCAGGACCCACACCCCACACCGCTGCACTCAGGTCACTGCAGGGTTCAGACGGATGTCCCCACTCACTGTCCCCCTCTCCCTGCGCAGGGGGAAGGTGGGTGTCGCTTGGAGGGAAGTTCCACCAGGCTGCATTGTTCTCAGCCAGCAGCTTCAGTTTAAAGAGAGAACAGAAGCCTGATACCCAGGGAGCTCACCAGTGACCCAGGGATGGGATGTCGCTGTCCCCGGGGGGATAGTCCACTCCTTGGAAGTGACAAGAACACCGGTTCCTACAAAAATCAGGAATAAGGAAAGATGAGCAGGCTCGGGAGCTGGGGCAGGGACTGCCAAGGGCTGGGAGCTGCCCTCAGCCTGCCAGGGCACGAGGCCTGGGGAGCGGTGATGGCATCTACCGCCACGCGTGACACCCGCCAGGGAGGGGGGAAGCCAGACTGCTCCAGTGTCAGAGGTCAGGGAGATTTGGGGCCATCTACCAGCCTCAGACAAGGACAGCCCCACTGGTCTCTGTCCATTCCTCTGCTAGCCTCACTTAGACCCAGGAAGGGAGAGGTGGGAAGAACATGCCGCCATCCCTATTGATAGCCCAGCATCCGTTCTGACTGGTCAGTGCCTGCGCCGCACCGGTGATTAAGTATTTTGACACTTGGCCAGGGACACCCAGCCAGGCCCTCCACAACACCACGTCACAGATGCCTCATGGGATTCCTAGGAGGCAGGCATTCTTAGGCTATTTTTTACTCCTCTTTGACTTGGCTCAGGGCAAAAGCTGTCTGTCCTTATCACGCAACCCCAAGGCACATGCAGGTTTGGAGCAGAGCAGGTGAGGCTGGAGAGACACCTGAGTTCACCCGACCCCACTGCTTCTCATCCACCTTCTTCTTCTCCCTACGTAACCCACAGAGGCTTCCTTTGTTGTCAACACTGAAGGACGAGGGAAAGGGGCGCACATCTGGATCTCAGGAGAGGATTCTATAGCTTGAAAAGGCCTCAGTGATTCCTGTTTAGCCCCTAAAGAGGCCTCCCTCCAGGACCCACCACTGGAAAACCTCTGTCGATTATTATACTGCTTTCCAGATGGGGAAACTGAGGCCAACCAGGCATCAAGGGCCTTGCCGGGTGCCCCAGGATCCTGTGCGGTCCCTGTCTACCACTGGGAACTGCTCTGCAGGCTGAGGTCCCCTCTTCTGGGCCTCCCCTCGCTTCCCTCGGGTCTCGGGGTCTCTGCTCAGGCCTCACCTCAGCAGGCAAGAATACAGGGCTCCCTGCCCTCACTCTTGCTACACCCAGGCCCTTCAGTGTCTCCTTTTTCTGTTCTCTTTGTGTCTGTCTCACCACCATGGAACGTGAGCTCCTGAGGGTGGGACTCTGTTGTGTTTATTGCTGAATTTCCTTAGCCAAGAACTATGTGGGACGCACTATAAGGTATATAAATATCTACAGAAGGCGGGGTTGGGGGAAGTCCCATTGGCCATGTGGGTTATTCTGTCTCGTGGAGAGCCAGGGCTGAGGAAGGGGCTGGGAGAGGTCCAGGAGGGAGCCCCTCAATCTTGCCCACCAAGATCTGACCTGCAAGTGAGAAGCCCAGCCAGGCTGCCCAGTCTGAGAGGCCCCCAGCCTCATCTCCCACCTGACTTGGAGGTCGAGCTGGCCCACTCACCTGGGGACACAAAGGTCAGCTTGGGGGTCCAGATAGGTGTCTGGCGGGCAGGCACAGCCCTCCACACACTCGTCCCCACCGAAGTCACCCTCTTCATCAGCCTCACAGGCCTCAGGGCCAGCCAAGTCGCGGCAGGTTTGCTCACACGGGGCCACGCAGGTACTGTACTCCTTGGTGGCCTCACAAGACAGTGCTGCAGTGGGAAGGGTGTGTCATCCTGAAGAGGAGAACTGAGACCCAGAGAAGTGTAGATGCTTGCCCAAGGTCACAAGAAGGTCAAGGTCAGAGTTGGCATTTGAACTCAGAACTGGCTCCAGAATTGCACTGCCCCTCACTGCAATGGCTGAACAGCAGGTGGCGCCATCTACCACGTTCACCTGGAAAACCATGGGCATTTTCTTTTCCCTGCAGGGCATCCTAGATGGTGATGATGGGGGAGGAATGGAGGCAAGCAACCAATGCCCAGCCCATCACTTGCACACAGACATGTGCACAGATATGTACACACACACACACACACACACACACACACACACACACACACTTACTTCTGCTCCCTCACTTCCATGGCTATAACACACACAACTTGCCAAGATCAGTTGTGCTCCCTCTAGGGTCCTTTGTCCCAAGACTCAGCGCTACTCTCTCCTCATCTGATCACTGTCCCACCTCCAGGAGCCGCCCACAGTGTTCAGGCCAGCAGACCCACCCAGACTGCCAAACTAAGTTGTTCTCTACCAAGCTGCACATCAAGGCCGTCCGGGGAGTCTTCAAAAATGCTGCTGCCTGGACCTCTCTGCCAGATAATGTTGCTTTAATAGATACTGGGTATAATCCAGATGTGTGCAATTTTTTTTTAAAGTGCAGCCAGAGTCAAGAACCACTGGTTCTTTCCTATCACATCTGGGTCCCCACCTTTGGTGTGGACAAGGGCAGGGCCTTGCCCAGGGATAAACAGCATATTACCTGCAGGGTTGGAAGAGAACTCAGGTCTCCTGATTCCCAGCACAGAGCCTTTTCTACTTTGTCTAAACCTTTGCTAAAAGCTCACCAAGAGTTGGGCCAAGGGAGGGGTGTGGCTCAGGGTGGGGTGATCTTGCATGCACTCAAACTCCAGGGCCTCTGAGCCATGCTCTTTAGAAAGCTCGCTCTGCTGCAGCTAGGAGGTGGCTCTGACGAGGTGGTGGCAGGGAGGTGGTGAAAGCAAGAGAATTTGGGATGGGCTGGACTGGCAGGCCTTGGAGATGACTGAGGTGAGCATAAGAGAAGCAGGCCTGATGTCCCAGGTGACAAGCCCAGACGACAAGGGGACAAAGGGCCATTGGCAGAGATGGAGAGCACAGGAGAAGCCAGCTGTGAGGGGCAGAGTCCAGCTGGAAGAGGTAAGAGGGACATCCCAGCAGAGAGTCCAGGGGGCAGTGGACACCCAGGACTGGAACCCGGGCTCCTCCAGCCCATTACCCTATGGGTGCACAGATTGGGGCACTCACCACAGGCTGGGAGGTGGGCACGAAAGTCAACTGGGAGTCCATGGCGCCGGCACAGATGGGCATAGTGCGCCAGTGTGGCACACAGGCAGGGTTGCCCGCAGTGGCAGGCATCCCGGCGGCACTGCTCAAAGTATGGCAAGGGACTCAGGTACGCAGAGCAGGGTGCAAACAGCTCCCCGGTGAGCACGCTGCAGGACTGCACTGCATAGGCAGCTGGGGGCAGGAAGACAGGACCAGGCATCAGGCAAGCTCTGGTTTGCTTGGTACCCCAGGACATGGTTTCTCTCCCTCCCTAAGGCTCAAGGGATTGGGTCTAGTGGGGAGCCAGTGTGCGCATATGTGCATACAATAGAGATGTGGGCAGGAGCCTCAGGGCAGGGCTGGCCTGATGAGTCTGAGTTTAGTAAGCTGCTGGCCAGGGACATGGGTGTAAAGGGCTGTGAGTGTGTGTGTTTACATTACATTCAGGTAATGACCCTACTTCATGCCAGGGATGAATCTACTGGTGAGGGAGAGACAGAAGCCAACAAAAACAACACGGAGCTTACAGTCTACTTAGAGAAGACAATCAGTAAATGATTTATATGGTAAATTAGAAGGGGTGGAATCTGAGAAAGAGAAAGGTAGGTAGAGGATAGGGAGTGTGAGTTGGGGCAGGAGGGGTAAGACCCCAGTGAGAAGGTGACATTTGAGCAATAATTTGAAAGCGGTCTTTTCAAAGCCCATGCATCTCTTGGAAGGAAGAGCATTGCAGGGGAGCCACTCAAGGTCAAAGGCTAGAAGAGGATAGAGTGGGGGCAGTGAGGGCAGGATGTGACAGGAGGGGTGGGCAGAGTAGAGGGCCCGGTGAAGCCAAGTGTGCACTTTGCCTTTCACCAGGGATGGGAGAGCCGGGGTGAATGCATGTGTACATGACAGCCCTACAACAGGAGACTTCCCATCGGCCCAGTCTGCACCTCTTTCCTGTCCCCTCCCAGTGTCTCCTCCTTTTCTTGGCGCCCCCATGAGCACCCTTACGTTTGGTGTTCCCATCTCATTTCTCAAAGCAGTCCCACCCTCAACCACTCCCCATGTCTCCCGCTCCCCCCCTCACCGGCTTGCAGGTGCACATCGCAGGGGTCCAGTGGGGAGCCAAGGGCCAGTGGGGAGCAGGCAGACAGGGTTTTCCAAGAATTTCCAAAGAGTTGTGGGGTGCTCTCAGGTACACCCACCGGCGACCTGCAGCCATGGCACAGCCATATTCACACACTTGCCCATAGAGACCCAGAGGCACATATAGCATCCACCCAGTTAAAGACCCACTTGCTCATCTATACACACATAACCATAAATTACACATGAGCACATGCTCAGAGACACATGTGCTCACATAAATGTGAGGCACAAGCCCGTATATGCCACATGCATCCTCAACACACACACACACACACGCACACGCACACGCACACACATACATTGCACAAATATATGCCAGACACACAAATAGTCAAAGCAGTCTACACAGCCACATTCAAACACACACAATAGATATGCACATGGGCACACACACTTGCATCACACTTACTTATCAAGGCCCCCAAAGTCTCCAAATAGGCTTAGGACACACATGCACACACACTGCCCACCTTTGGCACCCCCTCCCCCAAATCTTCATGTCAGAAAGAGAAACAAGGACATCATGGAGGGTACCAAACTCTGCAGGCGACAACTTTCTCCCTCCTCCCTTCCTGAAAATCCTGTGGCTCTCCCTTGGATTCTCTAGGTAGGAAATATTTACAAGAGGTGGTGATAGAAGGAAGGATGAAAATCATGCTTCCTAGACATAGCCAGTCACCAAGAGTCACCAAACCCTGGTGTCGGGGATAGAGGCCACAGTCTACGTGGGAGCCAGGTGTGCCTGGCCCTCACCATGCACATGTTATTGCTTCAGGACAGTGGAAGCACTCGTGTTACACAAAACAGTTTTCCCATCTGGACTTCACACCTAGGAGTGTGGCAGCTAGCTTGCATGCTAACCAAGGTCTGCTCTCACCCTCTGGACAGCTTCCCAAACATCAACCCTACCAGGGAAGACAGAGAAGAAAGCTACATTTTTAAATGTGCATGCATGGAAAAGCTCTCCATTTGTTCTTGCTTTTTACAACAAACCTGAGTTCTCATTCTTTTTCTTTCTTTTCTTTTCTTTGGGGGAGTGGTAACTAGGGATTGAATCTATAGATATTCTACCTCCGAGATACACTCCCAGTCTTTTTTATTTTTAATTTTGAAACAGGGTCTCACTAAATTGCTAAGGAATCTTGCTGAGTTGCTGTGGCTGGCCTCAAACCTGCAATCCTGTATCATCCTCCCAAGTATTGGGAATATAGGCGTGCACCACCATACCCCGCTCTAAGTTCTCTTTCTGAGCTGAATAATGCTTCCCATCTTTCCTCTGCATGGCCCAGTGCACGTAAGCTAAAGGACTGGCCAGAAGCTCCAGCCTCAAGGTCACTCCTTTCTGGAGTCCTGTCTCCTTCCAAGTTCCTAAGCTGAGTCTTTCTCTCAACTCTGTCAGATTGTGGGAAACAGCTAAACTGGGGGAGGCTCATAAGGTGCAAAGTCAAGGGCCTTCAAGCATCAGGTGGGAAGGGCATATGGGTTACACTGGCCCACCACACTGATAGGAAGTGGGAATGTTGGAGTCCTTGACTCTCTAGAAACTTAAACTCACCCAAAGATGTTCACAATTAAAAATAACAAAATCATGAGCTAAATCAAACTCAGCCAAGGTTCCCAATTTTAAAGCTTCACTATAAAACAGTATTTCTCAAAGAATGGTTCGTCAATCTCAGATACAATAATTACAAGGGTGGTTAGCAAAACTAAGATTCTTGGGCCCCGCCTTATATCAAATTTTTGAGCGGAACCCAGGTATCTGCATTAAACAGGCTCCCCAAGTGATTCTTCTGTACACAGAAGACTGTGAACCAGCACTTGAAAGAAACATAGAGAAATAAATCGTTAAGGGTGCGTGTGAGGCACAGCGAGGGCCCCTAGAGGCACTTTCAGTCGGTGCTTCTGGATACTTGACCCTAAAGCACCCAGCTCCCTCTCCTTCCGGTTCTGGGGCGAGGGCACGTACAGGAAGTCGTCCTGTGTGTTGCCATTGAAGGTGCCACAGAGGCCCACAGTGTCCTCCACCCAGCGCCGGTCCACCTGCAGGTAGAGCCGCAAGCCTTCCCGGTCGTAGAGCACTCGCACGCCCACGTTGGTCCTCACCCGCAGGAACACCGAGGACAGCCTCCGGATCTCAAAGGCATCTGGACACGGAACCCCAAAAGGGATTTAGGAAGTTCTGCCGGTGCACATCCGACGCGCCTTCACTGCCTGTCTCCAGTCCCACAGCTACACCCATGCAGCCCTGACATGAGGCTGGTTTGGGGTCTCTTGTGGAAACCTTGTTTCTTTATGAAATCAGTACCCAGAGATAACTTACCATGAATCCTAGGCTGAGAAATTTCCTTTAGCATCACGTGCTAATAACTATAGCTTTGCTCTGCAGTACTCTTATGTTTCTCCCTTGACACAAGGTAAATAACTCTACCAGTAGTTTTCAGAGTGGTTCCCAGGAAGTCCACAATACAAGATTCAATTGTAGCAAATTTAAATTTTAGATTCAATCATGGCAAGTTTTGCATCTTTAAGGCCAGTGTGGCCTTTTATACCCAATGTGTTCCACTCTTCTCAATCTTGAGTAGCTATTCTTCTCTGCCCCATCTTCCTTCTTTCCTTGCTTTTTCTTTTTTAATTCTCTGGTACTGGGTTTTACCTAATAGTTTTGCCTTTTCTGTTAAGTGCCTTTCCTATGAGCTTCCCATAAGTTCCTTGAGTAACTAGAAATCAGATGTTATAATAAATACCGAGTATACGGATGAGAAACAGTCCCGTGCATGTGCTAATGTTCAGAGAATCTATGAAGACTACTGTCATGTTGGAGTGAAAACTAAGACATTTCCTGGAACCAACGGGTCCCCAGGCCTGACCTACCACAGCACTAGAATGTGAGTTCTTGCCCATGTAGCATTTTCTCCAACAGCAAGGCCTGGGAAAAGAGGCCTGAACAGCCAGCTACCAACTAGTTCTCTTGACCATCCAGAGCCATACCATCTGTGTAGGGCGGAGTGATCTTGTACTGGTCAAACAGAAGAACATCTCCTGCCTGGGTCAAGGTCACCTGCCTCCGAGGGTCCTGGTGAAGAATCACTGACACTGACTGGACACAGGCTCCATCCTGGTTCTGGAGAGAACGTAAGGCAGATAGGGCAGAGTTTCTCTGTTTGTTCTGCTGGCCCAACTGAGCCCTCTGGGGACAGGTACCCAGAGCAGTTTGAGCTGCAGGCTCCTCGGAGCGGCAAACAGAGCCTCCCCAAAATATCAGCAGTCATCTAACCAAATGCTTTCATCTAGGGGATGACATGCAGCAGCCCCGATTGGAGAAGGGTAGAAGCAGAGCTGTTCTAATCTCCGTCTATTCACTCTCTTGATTCTCATAGCAATCTGATCAGGTAAGTACTACTAGCAACACCATTTTACAGATCAGAAAACTTAAGCACACAAGGGTCATTTGAGTTGAGATCTGCAGGATTCATAGAAGTTAGCTGGACAAAGAGAAGAGGGGCAGAAGGAGACAGCCAGACTGAGGGAATAGCCCGTACAAAAACCAACACAGGAGGGTGTTTAATATATTTAAGAAGATAAAGAGGATCAGAGGGACCAGTGCTCGCTGGTAAAGTGGTTTAAGATGAGGTTCAAGAGATATGCAGGGGGCAGCTTGGGCAGAGACTTGAATATCTTCGGCAGAGCCATAAATGAAACAGACCAATAATAGGTGAGTGACACATGCATTGAAATAGGAAGATGATCAGGGCTTGAAAGTTTTCAGAAAGATATTGTGGAAAAGCCATGACCATCATGCCAAGTTCCTGTCCAGGAGGACAGAAGATTCCTGGAAAGCTTAAAGTCATTGTGTGTAAAACATCTTTTTTGTCCAGACCTCTCATCCTTTGGTCCTCTTTGGAAACATCAGTGGTATAGGAAGAAAGCCCATACCCTTTGGACAGTCTCAGATTCAGGTCCTAGTACCACTTTGAGACTTTAAGTCTGAAAGTTTTGAGACTTGAAAGAAGTCACTTAATGTCTCCAGACCTCAAATGAAAGGTACAACAATATTTGGCTGGTCCTACCTGATTGGCTACAACTTTTTTAAAAGTGCATGTAATACTTGGGAGGTTGCATTTATCAAAGACCACAGAACTTTACAACACAATGAATGAATGCTAATGCACACAAATTTTAAAAAATCATGTAGAAGGTTGGGGGATCCAAGGATGGATGCAAACCATGCCAAAAGAATCTAACTTTATTAAAAAATATATATATAAACAACCTTGTTGAAGGGAATGGTAAGAAAAATGTTGACTGACCTAAGAAACTTTGAAAGAAACTTTGAAAATAAAATCGTAGGCTGGGCGTGGTGGCCACACTGTTAATCCCAGGACTTGGGAGGCTGAGACAGGAGGATCATGCAGGTTTGAAGCCAGCCTCAACGATCTAGTGTGGCTCTCAGCAACTTAGTGAGACCCTGTTTCTAAATATAAAATAGGTCTGAAGGTATAGCCTGAAGGTAGAAGGCCCCTGGGTTCCATTCCCAGTGCCATAAAAGAAAAGAAAATGATAAGCTAAAAGGACCATGCCTAATCACAGGGAGAACTTTACAGTGGAGAAACCAGATGATCAAGGTCAGCATCAGCATTGGTAAGCCATGTTGCTAGTATTTAGCCTTGATAAGGTGTGATGAAAATTTCACTCAATCTCTGTGGTCTTCCTCCCAAGACCCATATCCCAAGTCCAGCCATAAGAAATAAAACACCAAATTCCAATAGAGCCTTCTACAAAATACACGACTATATTCCTCAAACCCTTCAAGATCATTATAAACAAGGAAATTCTGAGAAACTAACATCCGGGAACAGCCTAAGAAGACATGATGACTGTAGGTAGTTATGGTACCCTGGATGGGCCCCTTTAACAGAAAAATGACATTGGGTAAAAATTATGGAAATGGGAGTAAGCTACGGAATCTACCCAATGACATGTCAACATCAGTTCATTATGTGTAGCAAATGTGCCATACTAATGTGAGATGTTAGTAGTGGAAACTGATTGTAGGATATATGGGAGCTATGTACTGTCTTTGTAATATTTATGTAATTAAAAACATTTATTATTATAAAGATAAAGCTGTTATGAGATAGAAAGTCTGTATTTTGTTTTGTTTTACTGGAGATGGAATCCAAGGGCATTCTACATCCCAGATATACCCATAGCCCTATTTTATTTTTTATTTTAAAACAGTGCAGGGAGGGTCCACGGGACTGGAGCAAGGCAGGCATGGGCGTAAGCCCCTGCCCTATTGTGCAGAGAGGAGCTTGAGCGTAGCCCAGACCTTGTCCCATGGGGCGAGCTCAGCACAGGCAGCCCAGGGACAAGGCACTCACCACAAAGAGACAAACACACGCTGACCCCAGACCTGCAAGTTGGCCATTTTTTCAGGCCAGGTGTGCTCACAGGCAGCTGATATAGCTCAGGAGTCATCTCCTTCAGAAAGCCTTTCCTGATCTACTCTACTTCCTGTCACCTGGTGCCCAGGGAAAACAGAAACAATGGAAATTCCCATGCTGTCCTTCCATGATCTCATGACTGCTCTATCACAGTGGGTTATGGGTTCACCGTCTGCTTTACCCACAAAGCTATAAGGCCTGGAGGACAGAGCCGTGTCTGACTCATCCCAGTCTCCAAGACCCCGCACAGCTTTGGCACCAATAAGTGCTAGTGTTTGCTGAATTGATGAATGAATACATGAGCAAATTTTGAACGCAGAGATGTCCAAGGCATAATCCAATGAAGTAGAGAAGATGAGATGGAATTAGACCCATTTCAGATTTCTTTAAAACACTGAGGTCCAGGAAAGGGAGGTGACTCTCAACCAACAGAGGTGCCTGGCCAGAACCCTGCCCCTGTTTTGGCTCTGTCCAAAGTCCCCCATGCTCAGAGAGAAGCAGCAGAAGGCATGAGGCATGAACAAACCCGGAGCCCGTCCTTAAATCCCCGTCTCTCTAGGATCGGTGGACAAGGGTAGCCGGAGATTGGCCTGGGGCCCCAGCCTTACCAGGCCACATGGAGCATTCTGTAGTGTCACCGTGAAGGTGCCGGAGGAGCGGCTCTTAGCCAAGATGTACTGACACGTGGCAGGGAAAGTGTACCGGCGGCCATCAAAGGTTGTGAAGTGGATGTCACCAGTCACTGAGCACTCGGCTGAGGGACAAAGAAAAGCTACTGAGCCAGGAAGCTACCCTATAGGACTGTGTTTGCCCTGAGGGCTCCCCACAAGAGGACACAACATTATATCTTCCAGAATCAGGGCAAGCCTTCCACTGGAGAGCCCTGGCCAGGGGCAGACACTGGCCTCCCTTGGGGACCTGTCGTAACACAGACACAACCCTGCCTAGGCATCTCCCTCTGTGAGGACACCAGTTGCTGAGCTTGGGGGAAATTCTTGGTCCAAGTCCCCCATGCTCAGGAAGGACCTTAGATACACAGGATCCCATGCAACACTCTTCCCACAGGGGCTAGAGCTATCCCTTAGGCAAAGTGGCTCTGAGGAAGCAAAGGGGAGCAGGCTTAGGCAAAGGAACTGAGTGCCCCCAGCCAGCCTGGATGTCAGATCATCCCTGGCCAAAACCTACAAGGTTAGTAGAAGGGACAGTCCAAGGTGAAGGTCAGATGTACCTGGACAGACAGATGAGCTGCACACCCACTTTCCCGCAGAGCAGGTGCTGGAACACAGAGACCAGGAATGTAGAGGTGATTCCTCCAAGCCCAAGCTAGATGCTGGGAGATTGCAGTGTCCCCAGAGCTCCTGTCCCCATTCCTCCATCTTCCCATCTCTAAAGTGGGTGGTGGAGAGTCCCCCTCTGGATTGGACCTAGTGAGATTCTCTAAGACTTGAAGGGGCTTTAGTGAGAGACCTGTGTCTTCAGGGCCCCAAGACCCCACATGGGAAGCCCCAACAGAAATTCCCAGCCCCTGCAACCCCTCCCTCCAGGCAGTGGGCACAGACCAAGTATTGCAGTCTTCTTTCACCACAGAGCCGGGCGGGTATAGGGTGCCGTGGAACTCACAGGGACACTCAGCTGGTGCTACGCAGTCACCATCCTCCAAGATGAGTCCTAGGGCATGAGCAGAGGCCCACTGAACCCACCCCTGCCTCTGTTCACAAGCCATTCATGGCCTCCCAGAGCCTGCAATGAAGTCCCTTATGCAAGTTCATTTGCCTCTGAGCCCATTCCCTAAATCCCAGCCTCAGGCCAGACATGACCCTTCTGGGTAATCATCCCACTGCCTTTGTTCAGAGGACCACCCACAACCTGCACATCAACTAGTGTCTCCTCACCACCTGCCGTGCATCTGGAACCAGCCGAGGCACTTCTTCCTCTAGGAAGCCTTCCCTGCCTCTCCTCCCATGAACTTGGTATCTCTTGTCTGAATCCCTGAGCTGGCTTTTACCACATCATACCTTAGACTGGAGTCAGAGTGTATCTTCTCAAAACCAGATTTTCAACCCTTAAGTCAAAGCCTTAGCTTTATATTTCTTTTATCTCAACCCTCTGCCTAGCCAAGTGACTTGCATGCCACAGATATACTGCAAATTTATACACTCTGAAAAACAGGATAAAGTAACTGTACATGAATGGATGTTTAAACGAATATGTATGTTAATAAATAAATAAATAAATGATTGTCTTCATCTACAGACCCTGAAAAGCTCAGTTCCAATGAAATCAAATACCCCAATGAAATGGAATCCCTGGTGAATCTCCGAAGAGGCCGCAGTTCCACGTCCACCCTCACCTCCCGTCAGCCATTCTATCACTTATGAGTTGTTTGCCCTTCCTTCCTTGATTCATTCCATAAACAGGCAGTCTCTAAGTCCCCGCTTTATGCTCATCTATTCCAAGCCAGGAAGATCTTGCCAGACACCACCCCTACCCCTAGCATACCATTGGGGCAGTAGCATCCATCCACACAGGCAATCTCGCTGTCCACACAGGTGGCCCGGGACTGGCAGGAGGCAGGGCAGCAGGGGATGCACTCGTTGTAGGTAAAGGCCTTCTCTGTGCAGTGCACAGCTTGGGAGGAAGGGAGCCAGAGGTCTGTTAGCTCTGCCGGAACCCATCCTCTCTCCAGGCCCTGGGGTGGGGGGTGGGAGGGCTTTGGTTGTCCTGATCTCCTAGTCCCAGAAGGAGCACTGGGTGCCCAGAAAATTGGCAAGGGCCTGTCCAACTCTGAAAGCCACCCTTATCTCACTCTGTGGCCCCAGGTCGGTCCGTCCACCCACACCCCCAGTTTGCTTCTCCATCACATGTAGATGGAACCTCGGGGTTTACAGCTCTTGTGAGTAGTTCTGAGCAGCACAGGACCAAGGATGCCACCCACCAGCCCACATCAGGCCTGTTTGAAGCCCTCCCTTCCCACCAGGGTGTTGCACCTACTGCATTGCCGGAGCTGGGTCCTCCAGCCCTGCAGGGGACACCCAGCTTGTGCACACGCCCGAGTGTACTCTGCCAGTGCTCGGCACCAGGTGGCTTCATCACCTCCTGAGCTGTGCAAGGAACCCAGGGTCACCTTGGAGCAAGGTCCAACCTGCTTAGCATCCTATAGAAACTGCCAAGATTTCAGGGCACTGCCCCCCCCCCCGCCTTGGACTGGAGAGGGAGTTGGGAAGGCATCTAGATCCCTAGGCTGGAGCAGGAAATCTGATTTCAGCCCTAGCATTGCCACAGACTTGCTGTGTGGCCTGGAGGAATCAGGCCCCACCTGTGAGCCCCAGTTGAATGGGAAAGCTCTATCCTACCTCAGCAGATGGGAATTTTAGAGTTTAGGGAACAGATCTGTCAATGTCTGGGACTATTAGACTCAGTGGCCCACATGCAAGAGCCTCCGCCCCAATACTGAGAGAGGTTCCCTGAGCACCCAGCCCCTGGATGCCCACTCACTGGCAGAGATCACTGGTACAGCTGGCTGTGAAGGGCAGAGGACTGACGTAGGCATGGCAGGTGTCAAAGGGGGGCCGCAGCAGTGCCTCACACCGCTCATACACACCCTGGATGAGATAAGGGCCAGGATCCCAGGCTGGGTGCTCGCAGAGCCACACGTGGCCCTCTGGCTTCACCAACCCTAGGGGGAACCCCAACTTGGGCTAGAGGGAGAGAGGAGGGAGTGCAGGGTGAAGAGAAGAGGAAAGGGGCCATGGGCACCAGCCGCCTGGGCTCCTATAGCCAGTGGCTTTCTAAGAAGTGGACAGAAACCAACCACAGCCCACCACTGAGGTAGGGGACCCTCCCCAGGGCCCAGACAGACCTGCATGGTTGCTGGGCTCTGCTGCAGGCATGGCGGGCGAGGTGACGAGGAGGCCATGAGCCCTGGAGGGTGGTTGGGCACCTGCTCCTGCCAGCTGTGCACAAACTCAGCCACGTCATCAGTCAGCTTCCCTGTAGGGAAGAACTAGCAGTATCAGAGTTGAGAGCAGGAGGAGCAGAGGACTCTGAGCAAAGGAGGGTGCCAAGGGCTGAGTAGGCAGGGTAAATCCAGCCTCCTGAGCTGCCACCCCAATCTGAGTTTCACAGCTGAGCCATTTTCCTGGAAGAGCTATTTGGTCATAATAGTCAAGAATGCTCAAGAACTTGTGGTGGCTCCCTCCTACTCCAGCCTCAGATAAGGTAACACTATGCAATGAAAAGAGAACTGCTATTCGAGTCTGAATCAGCTCCTAGACCTCTCTGAGCCTCAGCTTCCCCATGTGCAGGAAAAGGAAAATGACCCCCAGTGAGATTACGGCAAGGACAACTGCTGCTGATGGAGGAAAGTGTTTAGTACTTTGTGGCTACTCAGACGGTGTCAGGATCTTTCTTCTGGCCAGAGCCTCCATAACTCGGCCCTGTGTCTGTTGCTTGTACTTCCTACCACTACTCCATCAGTGTCCCCAGCTCTAACTGGGTTCTTTCTCTTTTGGGCTCTCCCTAGCCCTTTGCTTCCTCCTCCTCCCTCCACTACCTAGTAAAGTGTCCCTTAGATCTGCACACAGCCCGAATAGGAATTCTCATTATAAATATTTTACAGATGAGAAAACTGAGTTCCAGAGTCATTGAGAAAATGCCTAAGGTCATACATTTGTTGGGAAGGAGCCCTGGCCTCCCACTGACTTTTGATGCCATGAGCCCAGAGCTCTCCAACCCATCGGAGTCTGGTTTGGTCTTGATCCCCACCAACACCCACAAAAACCACCCGCCCTGCACCTCACCATAGCTGGTCACCAGGTCATCTTGGGGGTCAGCATTGTTGTTTCCGCACAGCCCATGGGTCCAGCCCAGGAACTCTGGGCTCATCTTAATGTAGACAGCCGAAGTGCCATCCCAGGCCAGCGTGAAGGCCGACTGGTGCCGCACGATGACGTAGCCAGCAAGGCGCTGCAGGCGCATGCCCCCCAGCACATGTGGCAGTGGGACCCTGAAGGACACAGCCCAGAGCCATAGGGTGTCCATGCTACACCATGGCCCTGTCCCTCTACCAGAGGACCAGCTCTCCCTCACCCCCATGAAGCCCTTGTATTCCTTCTCCCTATATTGCCAGAATTCCCAAGTATCTGGGAGCATGCCACTGGGGAGAATATTTCTTTTATCTTTGAAGGATTTTCAAAATAACAATTTCCCTGGCATGGATAAAAATTAAACTGAAATTACCAACTCCTTTCTTCCAGTCAGGAAAGCTGATATAAGTAGAGTTCTGCTTTACTTATTTATTTTGGCGGGGAACAAGAAGTCAAAGAGAGCAGAAAACCTTAAAACTAAAAATGCAAGAAAAGTCATGGAGCACCAGAGTTCCTGATCACTTTCCCCATTTTGCTGGTACAGAGACTCCTAGGCATTCTAGAACTTACCATCTTTAACTCCAGCTGAAAGCCAGAAAAAAATAAAAGTAGTGTTTCGACAGCTGAAAGATCTGGATACCAGCCCAATATTCACAGGAGAAACCTTTGGGCCTCCAATCTTACTCTCAACTCCTGAAAGTTTGGGTACCCACTTGCTAGATCTGAAGCAAGAGATGAGGCTAGGGTAAAGGTCCTTGCAGGAAGAGCTCCTCTAGTGGCGACCTGAAGAGCCAGTAGATAGCAAGGGAAGGAAAAGATGGTGAGGAAGAGATTCGAGAAAGGTTTTAGTCAGGGCCATTAGTCTGGGGCCATTTAATGTGGGGACAAAGAGCCTTCACCCACAAGTAGTCCCCAGGCACCCCTGATGGCCCAGCAAAGTAACTGACATTCAAGATGACCCCACATCTTCAGAAAAGGGAGAGAGTATGTGCAATATGTGTTCAGAGGAAGCAGGAACTATGGGATCCACTTGGGAAGATTTCCATCAAATTGTGAAAGGAAAAAAAATCAAATGTGCTTCTAGTGGTAAACTCTCCACTCTGGAAAATTCTGCCATTTCCCCGAAGACCTACTGTCTGGAAGCCTGCACAGTCAGGAGGTCCCCAAAAACCTATCCTGCTGCCAACCTCACTGAAACTCAGCTGAACCAACAGTGTGCTTCTACCCTAAGAGCGAGAAATGCTATTTGCCACCCCAAAACATTTTCTTTTAGACTTGAAAAGGCTGTCAGAGTTTGGGAGGAGGATGGCTCCTGGTGGAAGAGTCATAGTTACCTCACACCTCCGTGGGTGACCTCCTTGGCCAGACGGATCTCCTGCTCGCCTGCAAGGAAGAGGCTGACAGACTTGGAGCAGGCATAGGGGGTGGGGCCACACTGTGGGTCATTGTGCACCTGATTTGGGGAGAGAGATAAGAGGCCAATTCGCAGGCTCCTGCTGCAGGCCTGGCCCTGACCCCTGCTTCTTGTTGAGCTTCCGCTAATGTGGAAGGATTGCCTGCCCGTGGTATGCCCAGTGCCTTTCCCCTGTGCCTCTCCCAGCCCCCACAGCTGTTATTGTCTGACTTTTAGAAAGGGGATGTGAAATGACTAGGGTCACACGCACAGGTATTGAACAGCAGAGCCAGTATTCTAACCTAGGTTTGATAGCTCGGACTCTATGACTCTTGCCAGACCACTGTGCCATCTCCTGACTCTGGGCTGTTTTATTTCTCCTTCCCACGTTGCTTCATCAGACTGAAGGCTGATGTGTGCACTCACACCATCTCGCACACAGACACATACTCTCTTACATATCACATGTTTATACTTGTAGGACACTTTCAGGACACACATCGTGGCACACCTTGCTCCCCCTATTTCCTTGGAAAGCACAGGCTAGCCCCCTCTGCACACACACAGGCACACCCACTCCTGTGCTGCTTGTCTCATATACATCTCCGTCCATCTCTGGTTCAGGCAGAACCCATACTTCCAAGTCCATGGGCCCATGGGGAGGGTGAGGTTCCCAGAGCTTAGGGGAAAGGCTAATAAAGTCTCCCTGGAGCCAGCCTTCTGTTAGATTACTGTTAGATGTAGTCAAGCAGGCTCCAACAACTCAAACTAAGAGCAGGACCTGTGAAAGTCAACCATAGTCTAACTAAATGTTTTTCAAGCATTTTTACCACAGTTCACAATAAGAAATACATATATAAATAAAACAAAGCTTAAAACAATACCCATATTAATGTGCAATTCATTCTTACAGTATCTACTATTTTGTTTTTAAGAATATAACTCATTGTTTCTCTTTTTTAAGGGTATAACCCTCTAATGTGTGGCACCCCGTTAGTCTAAGAGATTGTACAATATCCATTAGGAAATGACAGTCATGAAAACTCTGAGGTATGCTGCATGATGTATGCTGTATGATGTATGATGTAGAAAGGGGAGACTTGGTCACTGCCCCAGCGCATCCAAGGGCATGGCCTCCAGGGAGCTTGTGGTAGGGAATCATACCCAACTGGCAGAGAATCTAGGATCTCCTCAAAACTGCCAGTCCTTGGTCCTAACTCAGCTCTGCAGCAGAGCTGGTTCCCAGGTAGACTTTCCCCCCAGGTGAGTGCATTGGTCTGTGAACCAATCCGTCTGTTGAATGTACTCAACACATAGACAGATACGTAGACCAGGCCTGCTGGACAGTGCCCCCTTGCACAGGTATTTATACATTTGACAAGCTTTCACTGAACACGAATCCAGACACTGGCGACACCAATCAAAAAGACGAGACTCCTAGCCTAGAAATCTTACTTTAGGAGAGGATGCAACCCAGAAACAGACCTTGTAAGGAACATGCAGTGGCGAGGTGATGTTTACCCAGAGAGGGGCTCTTCACTAGGCTGCAAGGTCAGCACGTCCACGGAGGCTCCCTAGAGGAGGTGACTCCAAACTGAGTCATACAAGACCTCCATTATGTCTCGAGGTGCCATGCCCCTTATCTCAGGCCCTCAGCACCCATCACCTCCTCTGCCCAGAATGTTCTCACGTGCACCCCTGCTCCTTCTACTCTTTCCTTGGCTGACTCCAGCTCTTTCTTCAGGTCTCAACTTAAATGCCACTTTCTACAGGAAGCCTTCCCTGATCGCCATTCCTCCCAATAACCAAGTTTAGGTTTCCATGACATGCTCTTTCAATATTTGGCACTTCTCTGTAGCACACAGTGAAACTTGATGTGATTCCATTCGATGCCCGTTTTCTCCATTACCAAGTTCCACGAGGAAAAAGACCACATCTATTTTTGTTTTCAGGGCCTCCCACCACCAAACCTTGTACCCAGAAAAGAGTAGGGTATCCACTGAAATATTGATGAATATGTCATCTGACCAGTGAATAGCCAGGAGCAGCGGGCGAGTGGGTGAGCGAGAGCTAGAGAACATGTTGCTCCTTCCAGGTGCAGACGCCCTGGGCTGGAGCTGGGGAAGTGGCATTAGGAATAGGAAGGTGTCAGCCTCTCTGGGCCAGCAGAGCCACCCCAGCCTTCAGGGCCTGGCCGAGCTTTCCTGGGTGAGCAGGAGAGGGGAGGCCTCACCTGGATGGAGAAGCTCTGCCCCTCAGGTTCGTGGCGCCCCACCAGCGTGTAGCTGCCTTTTCCAGAGAGGTAGTAGTAGAGGCCATCAAATGTCTCCACGTGATGCTGTCCCCATGCCCGGCAGATGCTGTCCCGCTCAGGGCCGGTGTTGTACACTGAGGCAGGGGAAAGAGGGCACCTGGCTAGAGGCTGCCCTGGCTGCCTCTATTTCCCTCAGTACCCTGGGCTTCGCACTCATAGCTTTTCTCCACTCCCATGGCCTCTGCACCCATGGTTTCTCCCTGGGGGTGGAGGAGAGCCCAGACTCACCCATCTGGCAGCGCGGTCCAGAGGCATTGAAGCGTCTGCAGTCACAGAAGGCCGGATGCACACACTCACCCCCGTTGAAGCAGGAGAACAAGTCTACATGGAAGACACAGAGACACTGTCCCATGGGCCCAAGACTGACAGATCTCAGGGATGCACTCCACCCCATGCCAGCCTCCAGCCCCCAGCCCTCCCAGGCTGCACAGAACCCAGACCCCATCACAGGTAGCCCAATAGTCCCCAGCAGCTAGTCCAAACGAGGCCCCTCTTTGGCAAGCAGGCAGAGTAGACTATCAATGTGCCTGCCTTTCATGTACACCAAGGACCCACCAATTACCCCACCAGGACTTCGATTCCCTATGCTGAATTCCTGGCTCGCGGACAAGGGAGTGAGCCTGAGCGTGTGCGTGAGCAGGGAGACTGCCCGGATCCTCCTGTGCTCTTCTTCCTCACTGCTCCATAGGTCAGGGGAAGAGCCCAGGGGATGGGGGAGGTTCCTCAATATACAACACAGTGGTGACAGAGGCCGAAGGGAAAGAGGAGGCGGAGTAGAACGTGTGGTGAGAGAAAGGGTAAAGATGTGAGAGAAGAGGTCACAGACACGGCAGGGGAGGGAGGGACACAGACACCACTGGGAAGGAAGGCCACAGAAAGTAGAAAGAGTCACAGAAACAGGGCGAGATGGAAGGGAAAGCGCTGGTTAGCGGGGACGCGCCACCTTGGTGGAGCGGCCTGAGGGGAGCCAGGCTCTGGGCACACAAAGCTGCCCTCAGGCAGGGTAGAACCGTGGAGATCAAGGTGGGGAGGGTGGAAAGAAACCCAGAGTGGAATGGAGATCGCAGGAGACAGGGGGGAGGCCCTGCCAGCCCTCAGGGGCCTCCCTGTGCCTCAGGACCTCTCACACTCGGCCCACAGGGCACAAAGAGGGTGTGACTTACAAGAGGGTGCACACTTGGCCCGATGGAGCCGCCTCTCCCAGGAAGACATGGCCAAGGAGTCCAGGGCTTCAGCCTCCTGTCAGCAATGGGACGGGAAGGAGGACAATGAAGGGCTGACTTCAGGGCCAGCTCCTGGAGGTCACCGCTCCTCTGCTCATACCACAGGGAGGAAGCTCTGCTGCGCCTCTGAGCTCATCTCCCCTGGACAACCCTGAGAGGTACCAGAGGATTGCCTAGCCAGCCCTAGGCCTGAAGGAGCAAAGGAATGGCTTTTTTTCCTCTAAAGTGGCAGACTGGTGACACCGCAGCCTGAACACATGACCCGTTCATGTCCTAGCCTCCCATCCTTCCCCAGTAAACTTGTGTGCCTCCTCAGCCATAAACCCTTCCTCTAGACAACAAAACGAGGCACAGCTAAAGAACAAGAGCAGCTCCTCCCCCCACGCCACCTCCCCCCGGGGCTCTTCCAACAACAGCAAGGCCAGCATCTTGCAGATCACCCACGGCTGTCCTGGGATCCCAGCTCCAGTCAGGACTCGCCCTGAGACCTCAGATCTGAAGATGGCAAGGCAGGACTAAGAAACTGTCTCCAGACATCACCCAGCATGTGGCCTCTCCAGACAGGACCATCTGAAAGGACCGTCCTGAGCATCACAAGTGTCCAGCAGCCACATGCTAGGTGACATGGACACCTGACCTCTTGGAATGCCAGTCCAAGGGCTCCTGTATCACCTGGGATTGGGATCCTGGTGCAGTGGGCTTCTCATTCTGAGTCTCAGCCTCCTCATTAGAACAACATCCCCAGAACCACGTCCCAGGAACTGGATAGGTGCAGTGAATGGGAGAGTTCCCAGCCTTGTGGAGCTTATGCTCTTGTTCACGGGACCAACAAACCAAGACCACCCTGTGTGTGTTTATCTCCTGTGTCTTCCTTCCCACTCTTATCGCTAAGTGCCCAGGCTGAACCCCCAGCCTCCAGCAAATGACTTGGAACCTAGGAGTATTATCCAGAAGCCTTGGTCCCTGGAGCCCAGCTCCCTCAGCTGGTCCTTGGCATGTGTGGTTTCCCCCTCATGCCCTGTCGTCACTCAGCCCCCTTTCCCTGCCCTGCCACCCCCTGAAGGTCATTGGTCCATCCTTACCTGCTTTCCATGTCCTCCCCACTCGGGCTCTTGGTTCCTGGGTTCTCCCCAGCAGTTATCACTCAGAGACCCAGGCACAGCCCCAGGAGGCAAACTTCCCCCAGGTGCAATCTACCCACAGGCACTCAGAGATCCCAGGGAATAGAACAGAATGAGCCAGGGAAAATAATCACAGCTATCCTCCTCTGACCCCTGGACATTTTTGTTGTAGCCTCTGAGATTCACATTGAGGATGAGAGAGCCCATGCACCAAGGCCATTTTCTGGGGAATTCTCTAAATCCTGTCCTAGTGATTAATCTTCAGGACCAATCAAGGCTTCATCATTTTTATTCCATGAATCCCTTTCACAATCTAGTGAGGCCTATGTGGATACCTTCTCCGAACAATGTTTTAAAATACAGAAAACAAGCCAGGGCGTGATGGCACAAGCTTGTAATCCCCGCACTTGGGAGGCAGAGACAGGAGGATCATGCAAGTTCGAAGCCAGCCTTGCTAGCTTAAGAGACCCTGTTTTGAAATAAAAATATAAAAAATAGGTGTCTGGGAGTATAGCCCAAAGGAAGAAGGGTTTCCAGGAACCCCAGTACCACACACACACACACACACACACACACACACACACACACACAAATACAGAAAATAAAGCATTAGATTCCAAAATAAATAAATTCTTCTATACTATAATTACGACCATGTATTATGGAAGGGTGTGCATTAGTAATACTTGTGCTTTTTATTAACACATGAAATGACAAGATCTAGCAGCAGGTCTTCTTACTGCCAAGATTTTGAAGTAGTAATGAACATAAACAATGTCTTGCGATATCAACAACAGCTGTCCTAGAATATATCTGATTTCTACTGGCAACAGTCACAGGCTCTGCTAATACATACAGTTGTGGTTTGTAACCCATAGTAGTAATCATTGAAAGGCATGCTAAATTTCAGTTGGAATGAGGTTTCCGAAAATAACAATGAAGATTTTGTCTCATCTAAGTTCCTGGAGCTGCTGGCCTATGCCATCAGTTCTCTAGAGGATGGCTGAGCTCTGAGGAGGTGGGACAGTTTCATGAAGGCTGGCTGCTGTGTGTGGGACCACTCCTACTTCCTTACTGATGAAGACATTCCAGATAGGAGGCCTCGAAGTGTCCCTGGCACATGGGTCATGGTCCTCTGACGCTTCAGGTTCCCTAGAGGAAAACCATTCTAACTCCTTACTGCTCTTACTGTGGGAAACCTGCCCAGTTGGCCTGTTCCAATGCTTGCAACCCTTCCCTAAGGAAAGGGGTCGGGGGTATCTGCCCAGAAAACCAGCAAGAAAGGAAGCCCAAGGAGGAATGAATTCTTTGGATAATGACTATTTTCCACACTAAAAAAGTGCATGGGTTCCAAGAGACCCGTGGGCTCTCATGCAGAGAAGCCTGGCTCTACAAGAGACTTCGGTCCACCTACTCATTGTGAGCCACAGCAAGTCATTCCCCTACCTCAATTTCCTGTCTATAAAAAGAATGTCTATATTACCTTTTAACTCAAACCGTATCTGACTGCTATTCTAAAACCTGGAGCCTGGAAGAGTGGGAAAACAAGTCGAACACCCAGTAAATCCACCTTAGAGAAGAACTATGTCCACCCTGTCCCACCTCAGCCCACCTCTGGCCTTTGCACCTGCTTCCAAAGGGCTGATAGCTGGGATCATCATTTGCTATTAGAAATGATGCTCCCCAACTTGCTGGCCTAGCAGCTCACCCAGAGCTGATCACTGGGATGGAGCACCAGGCTGTGACTGCAGCTGCTCTGGGGGACCTCGGCACAGGCAGGCGGAATGCGTAACATGTCTGTGGTCATAGAAGAAAAGAAACAAGCGCAGGCCAAGATTCAAAACAAAGCCCAAATCACCTGATCCAGAGACCAACCAAGATTGGCAAATGGAGAAAATAAACCTGCTGCCTCTCCCACAAAAGTGGAGGACCTGGGAGGGCGGGTCACAGGGACTCAAAGAACAGAAGCCTGGGCTCTGCTTCTTAATCAGTCCTTCCTGGCAACCCCCACCAGGTGGCCCAGTTTTCACTGGCCTCTCAGGGAAGCATGTCTGGGCACTGCGCAGGGTACAGAGAAGGGCCTGTGACAGGGTTGAGGTGGGGACAAGAGAACTCCACGCCACTCCCCATAAACTTCGCCTGCCTGCTTTCACCTGGGGGAACAGAAAGCTCTGCGTCATGTGAAAGACCTGTGTCCACCTTCCTAAAAGGCGGAGGTGGGGGGGGGTGAGCTAGCTATAGGGCCCCCAAGGGACTAGGAGAGTAGGAATAGAATCATTTAATAAATTTTCACATTTTAGACATATACTAGTGTCCTCCTAAATAAGTCCAAAGACAGCCCTTTTGTAATTCTCAGACAGGAATACATCCCCTGGCCAGTGAAGCCCCCTTGCCCAGGCCCCTCTCACCTGGCCTCCCATTGGGGTGGTGGCATCTCCTCTGGCAAGGGTCACCTCCTGATAGCTGTGGCTAGAAGAGAAGCAATCCTAACATGGAGGGGCTGGGGATGGCCAAGCGTCCTCCATACCCAAGCCCACCCCATTCTACATGCTAAGCCCTTGGGGTCCCCGCTGCACGGTGGGTGCAACAGCTACTCACCTGGGCTCCGCTGGCTCAGGATACGGCTCTGCACTGGCCCTGGTGGTGGGTGCTGCAGCTGGGAAGGGAGTGATTCTCTTGTCGAAGCCTTGCCTCTGTTTTTATGGGGGTCTCCTGCCACCAGTCCCCACCTACCAGGAAGCCTCTTGCATTCTCTCTCCCGCAGCCTCTCAAGTTCTTTCTCCAGTTCCCTCTTCCAAAAGGCTTTCCCTCTTTCCTCCCACTCTTTGGGCCCCAGTTCTGTCTGGTTCCCCACCTTGGGTCTCCTCCACCCTGCCTCTCTTGGGGCCCTTTCCTCTCTGGGCCACAAGCCTGTTTCTCTTGCCTCCAACTTCCCCTCTCTCCAAACCTTCTGTTCTCCTTGCCCTTCTCTCTCCTCCCTCTCTCCAACCTTCCCAGGTCTGTTCCCTTGACCATGCCTGAGCACCTCCCTCCCCCAATTTCTTCTGTCTACACCCCTCTCACCAAGACGCTGCACCTGCAGAAACTGCCCAGCCGGCTCACCCCTGGGCAGCCAGACATAAGTGAGTAGCAAGATCATGGGAGCCAGGGCTCCCATGGGGCGCGCGGGACCTGGGGAGCCGGAGCACAGGGTCCGGTTCTGCACCTCCACCCTGCAATGCAGCCACAGGGACCTCTGTCTCTCAGGCCCCAGGCTCCCTGGACTCTCCTCCCAGGCCCTTGGCTCCTCCCCCAGCTAGAGTGACAGGGCTGTGCAGCTCATTACCATAAATCAGGTACCTGGCAATGGTCCAGCCTCTGCCTTTCTTGGCTTGTGTCTACCCCTCCCCAGGGGAGCCTGGGCTCACATCATTCAGACCTAAGTCCCCCAGGGAAGCAAAGAGCTATGCTGTGCAGCCTCCAGCTGTCTGACCTGGGCCCGCCAGAGACCAGAGGCGGTGGTACCAATCCTGTCCTACACTGAGGCCTGGGATGAGCCACCTGGTGGTCAGTGGCCAGGAGCTGGGGCAGGACTCAGGCCTGCAGATGTCCAGCCTACATTTCCACACTCCCCATTACCACTCCCACCTGGACCTCAATTTTCCACCCTACCCCTGGGGGGGATGGCTCAGGAAATGTCACCTGGATGATGGTGGTACCTCATACTCCTCTATCATGGTTCCTATCTAGGCCAGACCTTTTGTTTTTTGTTTTGTTTTGTTTTGTTTTGTTTTTTTGCGGTACTGGCGATGGAACCCAGGGGCATTCTGCCTTTGAGCTCCACCCCAGCCCTATTTTTTATTCTTTATTTTGAAACAGGGTCTCACTGAGTTGCAAAGGGCCTCACCAAGTAGTTGAGGCTGTCAGCGAACCTCAATCCTTCTGTCTCAGCCTCCCAAATGCTGGGGTTATAAGTGTGCACCACCATGCCTGGCTTAGGCCAATAATTTTAAGTCTGTGAAAAGATGGAGCTGAGAGCATTGGGCAGTCGTGTATCCATCACTTGGTCAGCACTTAAGAAAAACAACCAGATGCTAGGACTTGCAGATAATTATGACAGTTATGAGTATTAAAGAGGGGGAAGAGGAGGAGGAGTTTGGGCCACAGTAGACCCCTGGGCAGGGTATAATTTGGGATGCATGCATTTAGTAATCTAAGAGGTTTGTTGAGCATGCACTGGACTGGGCATATGGTAGTTACTAAAGCACATGAAATCGTCCCTCAAAGGGTATCTGAAGCTGTGGGCATAGCAAGAAAGAGAAGAGGAGAAAGTCAAGGATTGAGTGTGAGAGAACACTGGTTAATGAATGGGTAAAGGCAGGGTGGTCTCAGAGGAAGCTTGAGAAGAAGAGGAGAACCAGGACCAGTGCTATCCTCAAAACCAAGTGGGGAGCATTTTAAGAAGGAGAAAATCATTGGGGGTGTGGTCACTGGCCACCAGTGCCTGGTGATGGTCTAGCCTCTGCCTGAGTGGCCAATAGACTATATTCTCCTGGATAAAGGAGAATTTATCACTCTGCATGGATTCTAAATATAAAACAAACAGCCATATGATGTTTTTAAGAAATGTAGAGAATCAATGATATAAGTTGGAAGGGAATATATCTTGTTAGGTTTTTTCTGGACCATTGAATATCTCACAAGTCTTTCTCTTTACTCTTGGACTTTAATTGATACTGAAGGAGGGACATGGGACATGGCTAATATTCTAAGGTACTTTCCCAGGAGGGATTTACATCTTAAACTGGGCAATAACATAACTCATGTGAAAACTGTCAGCTTGCAAAACTTTAGCTATAGAGAAAGGGGGTGGGTTATTCCCCTAGGATCAAATCTAGAATCTGCAACATGCTAGGCAAGAGCTCTACCACTGAGCTAAATCTTTAGCCTCAGAGGAGGTCTTACATGTCCCTGTTATAATTTTAAATGGTACCTGATTTGGGCCACTGTCCATCTTCTTGTTCCTGCCCATTAATAGGGTACAAACAAGTCAGGCACTTACACTGGGTTAGGTTTAAGTTTAAGTCCCCCCACCCATTCACATGTGCTTATCACCCCTCTTTCCTTTCATTTCGCCCCAGGCCTGGTTCATCACCATCTTTGCACCCAGCACTGGAGTTAGGAAGTACATGCACTTCCGCTGTATTGAGTCAAATGAACCTGAGGATCTGGGCTCTGGGTAAAGGTCAGCCATAAATCAGGATGTCGCTGCCAGGCCTGGGCATGCTCCAGTGATTGTGCAGGCCTGGGCATGCTTCAGTGGTTGTGTGTGTGTGTTGAGCTTGGTTTTGGTTTTTGTTGGGGAAGGTACTGAAGGAATGTGAGAGGGGAATTGGTGGAGGTGGGCAGTCCTACACACTGGTTCAGATGTCCCCTGGGCCACAAGAAAACCCAACTCTTCCCCAGGAATTCACAAAGCAATGATTGCTTTCTTCTTAGCAGCAAACATGCTTGGAAGAGGCCATTATGGAATACACAACTGAAGGCAAGATGTGTGGCCAGAGGGGCCAGTCTCACAGGGCAGGTGGGCCTTCACCTGTGTGTCCAAAGGATATTCCTAAAGTGGGTGATACCACCCACTGGGGGCACTGAACAAAATATAGATACATTAAAGAAGGCAAATTTGCCACTGCAACTTTCAGTTTATTGGCTTAAGGTAAATTTTCAGAGAAGGGGAACTGAGTAATGTTTTCTGAAAAGGGGGTGATAAGCCAAAGAAGTCTTGGAACATTTGTAACCCACGTTGGTGAAGAGTCTCAGGACCTTTATATTCTGGCCAGCTTGCTCACTCACTCACTCATTCTCTCTCTCACCAAACCTCCTTCCCCACGTCTCTGCAATCCTGCGAGTGTTTGGGGAGCACTTACAAAGGATAGCCAGCCACCCCAACAACTGCAGCACCAGCACGAGCAAACAGCGGGACCCCTTAGCTTCCAGGGCTTCAGTGGGAGGCGATACTCCTGACAGGTGTCTCCCCTCCCAGCGGCCCCGCCCCGCCTGTCTGGCATCCAGGCCCCGCCCCTGCCCCAGGCCCCGCCCCAGTTCCGAGGGAGGCCTGGCCGCCGGTCCCTGTCTTCTGCTCTGGCCACCTACCCGCTGTCCGTCACCAGGAGAAGGAGTGGATACTGCCAGCGACACTGCTCGACCCGGCCCAGCCATGGACCGAAAGGTGGCCCGAGAATTCCGGCACAAGGTCAGAGCCTCGGGGTGCCCCAGGCATGGGACTGGAGTCTCCAGCTGGGCGGGCTGGGCAGGCGGGAGATCACCATCCCAGGTGGCACCCTCCCTTTTTTTTTTTTTTTTTTATCCCTGTCTGAAGGCTCTGGGAGAGCTGGGGCTTTCCAGGGTCTTTCAGTGCCAGCAGGGATTCCCCGGTAGAAGGAGGATGGGGGCACTGGAAGTCCAAGTGTAAACAGAAACATTGGAAGTACAGGTGTAAGAGCTGCTAAACTATTCCATTTCCAGAAAATGTCCTTTCTCCTTCTACCCTCAGAGGCTGGGACCTCTCCTGGGTTGTGATTCCTTCCAGTTTGGGCCCAAGACCAGGACACTTTTCTGAGATGCCCTGCAGGGAGCAAATTCCCTCTTTCCTAGTGCCCCCAGCCCAGGACTGATGGAGCTGGTGTTGAAAGCTGGGCAGTACCAGAGAGGCCAGGAATGGAGAAGAGAAACTGGGTGTCTCTCTCTCTGCTCTGTGGCCTAGAAAGATGAGATGTGAACATCTCTGCCCCCCCACCTACCCAAGGGCATTTTTTACACCCACTCCCAGGCAGCTGAGCTGCAGTAGGTAGGAAGAGAGGAGGTTCCCAGTGTGGGGAGCTGGCTCTGGCCTACCGCATCTTTAGGGAGAGCTGCATCTCTCCTTGGTGGCCCCTGGTGCTCAGACCATCACCGGATGCTACTGGATTTCACCCAGAACTTATGTTTCTGTTTCCAAAGCTGTCCAGGATCAGCTGAGGCCAGAGAGGGCCATTGAGGGGGTCCAGTGGATGGATCACCCCACCAGGCTTTGGATGGGGGTGAAGCTAGGGTGTCTGGAGCTACCCACAGGTCCTGCCTGAAGGGTGAGCAGCTGTGTGCCCTAAGGCCCTCCCAGGGCCCCAGAGGGCAGTGTCTTTAGACCAGGCCAAACTCCTTTCATGATCTGGGGGGCAGAGGGAATGAGAGGATCACAGTGCTTCTCCCTTCCCTTCCTAGAGAGGCCCAGGGGAGCCCAGGAGGCAGCTTCTGAGGGGCCAGAGGGGTGAAGGGCCTGCTGCTTGGGGCTGGGGAGAGGGGGCCAGTCATTCGCTTAAAAACATATTTTGAAGGCTAGGGATGTAGCACTTGCCAAGTATGCAGAAGACTCTGGGTTTGAGCCTCAGAAACACACACACACACACACACACACACACACACACACACACACACACAGTTTGAGCCCCTTTTTTTTGTGACCTCAAATCACTAATCACAACATGCCTGCGAAGCAGACCCTACGCTAGTAGTTACCAAGGCTGGGCATTGAGTATTAGGACCAATGTTTGGCCGGGACAGCTCATAGTAGCTGAAATCTCCTAGAAACAAGGCCCTGGGCATCCCTGATCCTGCTCCCTGGGGTATGGGATAGCTGGAAGTTCAGCAGGTGGGGGTGGGGGGATCTGGCGAATACTAAGGGAGCACTTAACCATTTTAAGGAACGCATCCTGTTGCAAAGAAATGTGTGGGGAGAAATTTCAGCCGCTGAGGACATTCTGTGAGTGTAGATTTCAGGCAACCCACTTTGAAGGAACTCAACCTCCCGTCCCCCACCCTGGGCTTGAATTTCACTTTCCTAACCTTGGGCTGAAAGTATTGTCAGGTATTTTCCCCCACTTCCTGTTAGGGTACCAACTCTTTGCCTCTTTGAGAGGGTAATCTCCAGAGTCCCCGCAACTCCGAGTTTCCCCCCTACGCCTCCTCCCAAGGCCCCGCAGGCCCCGCAGGGCCTCCGGCCTCTGTGTTTCCACCACCCTGCTCTCGCATCATTACCTATTAATGTGCCTGTGTGTGCAGGCGGGGCAGGCACCATGCTGGGCAAGGCCTGGGCTGGACTTTGTGCCCCAGAAACAACAGCAGCCTTCCCTCCCAGGTTAGGGAACAATCATCCAGGAACCGGAAGAAAATAGAAGATAGAGACGGGGGGTACAGATATGCAGGGTGAAATGTACAACTGTTGTTGATCCCTGTTTAGAGGCTCTTTCTTTAGTGTTTTGGAGCAAATTTACTCTTGGGCAGTGGTTTGCCATCTAAATATTTATCAGAAGTAGTGTTGAAGGTGGTTTATTGTAAAGGACCGTGCTGGGTGACCTTAAGTAAGTTATTTGCCCTCTCTGTGGCTCAGATCTCTAATTTGTGAAAAGAGGATGATAGTATTCAACTAATAAGTTATCATGAGTGCTGAATGAGACCAACAGGGGTTCTGGGGGTTTAAATAGATCCTGTGCTTTGGGAGTCCTCAAGAAATATGCACTGTGGCTTATTATCTAGAATTAGGAAAAACTGGGGTCAAATCTCAACACTGTCACTCACTGCCAGTGAGACCTGGGACACGCCATTTAATCTCACTGAGCTTTAGTTTTCTCGGCTGTGAAGCGGGGTTCACAGGGCCTGCACACGAGACAGTGAGGATTAAGTGGGAATTCAGGTATTGGCCACAGTGGGCCCATGCCTACCAGGTCCTGTTGTGTGAGCCAGCAAGCGTAGATGTTGTTGTGATCGGTGTGGGCAACTTCCCCAAGGCCTCGGGCAGCACATGCGTGCCCATCCCAGAAATGAGCAATAGCCCTGGGCCAGGATGGGTTTGGGGACATGGCCAGAGACCATGACCATAACCAGCTTTTCAAAGCAGCCTCTCTGTTCACAGTACCTCGCAAGAACTTGGTTACTCATTTGCTCAACAAGTATTTATTACCTCTTCAGCAACCGTGCATTTATGAGTGGTTGTGGTGTACCCTGCCCCGAGGCCAGGAAACAGAGTAGGCAGGGTAAATAAGATCAGAAACAGTCCCTGCCTCCTGCGAATGTGCTATATTCATTCATCTCATTTGTGCAGTCAATATCGATTGAGCACCTGATATATGCCGAGCAGTATTCTAAGCATTGAACCATGAAACGAAGCCCAGTCCTCTTAGAGAGCACATCCCAGTGGGAAAGACAGACAGGTAACAGATCAACAATGAGAGCGTCATATGGTGCCCAGTAGCGACAAGTGCTAGAAAGACTCTTCCTGGGGTGAGGGAATAGAGTAACAGGTGGCACTTTGTATTGGCTTATCGGGAAGGCCTCTCTTTAGAGGTGACATTTGAGCACAGACCTGGAAGGAGAGGCGAGGAGCCATAGGGTATATGTGGAAGAGCCTTCTAGGAAGAGGGATCAGCAGGTCAGTGCCCAGAGGTGAGCACATGTTAGCGGAGTTTGGAATAGCAGGTGGGGCAGCAAGTCGGAGGGGAATTGGGAGTGGGGAAGAGTGGGGGAGAGGGAAGGTGCTGGCAG
Source organism: Muscardinus avellanarius (assembly GCF_963383645.1). NCBI lineage: Eukaryota > Metazoa > Chordata > Mammalia > Rodentia > Gliridae > Muscardinus > Muscardinus avellanarius. The sequence continues at coordinate 192,678,807 of NC_137786.1, read as the reverse complement.
GCTGGTCAGGACTTTGGGTTCCATTTTAAGGGTGGTAAGAAGCCAGCAGGGGAGTGACTGGCTTCCATTTTATAGGACTGCCCTGGCTGGCCTGCAGAGAGGGAAGAGAGCCAAGAGTGGAAGGAGGACCCCAATCAGCAGGCTCCCACACCATCCCGGGCTGCAGAGGAGAGCTGGGACTAGGGAGGCTGGGTCAGAGTCAGCTCACAGGTTAAAGGTATCATGGGTGGGCTTTGCCGATGGGTGGGCTGTGGACGTGGGGAGAGGCATCAGGGTGAGTCCACGTGGTGGGAGGAGGAGCAGGTTGGTGGCACAGAGCAGGAGGTGGTGGAAGCCAGGAGTTCCATTTTGAGTGTAAAAGTTGGAGATGTCCTTTAGACCTTTAGTTAGAGAGGTGACTCAGAGGGCTGGCAGCCCTGGACTGATGAGGTCACTTAGAGAGACAGTATAGATGGAGAGGAGACCCAGGACCAGAGCCTTGAGAGGAGAGGAAGAGGAGAAGAGCAAATGAGACAGGAGAATCAGGAGGAGACCAGCCTGATTCCTATGCCTGGGCCAAATGTTCTAAGCCAGTGGGTGAGATGAGAGGCCCAGAGTGATGGCCTCATGGTGTATAGTTACCCCTAGACTCATCAAATTGTGTATATTGAATGTGCACAGCTTTTCACATGTTGATCATAACTCAATAAAGTGGCTTAAAAAAACCAAAGATAAAACCAGGTGTGTGCCTATATTTCCGGTGTTTGGGAGGCTGAGACAGAAGGATCACAGGTTCAAGACCAGAAACATAGTGAGGCTCTCAGCAATCTAGTGAGACCATGTTTCAAAATAAAAAGGGCTGGGGATGTAGCTCAGTGGTAGAGGACCCCTGGGTTCAACCCCCAGTACCAAAAGAAGGAAGTAGAGAAAGGCAGGAAGAAGGGAAGGGAAGAAAAGGAGAGAAGAGAAAAGATAAAGAGTCAAAGAAACCCAGTGTTTAAACCCAGTACTGGCAGGGATGCATATACTGTGAAGAAGTATAGCCATCCTGCCATTATTTATGGAGAGCCCTCATTGCCAGCTGCTGAGGATATAGAATCCATATCCATTTTTTCTTTCTTTTTTTTTTTTTTTTTTTTTTTGCGGGTCTGGGGATGGAACCCGGGGACATTTGACTTCTGAGCTCCAGCCCCTGCCCTATTTTTTATTCTTTATTTTGAAACAGTGTCTCACTGAGTTGCAAAGAGCCTCACTAAGTAGCTGAGGCTGTCCGCGAACCACAATCCTCCGTTCTCAGCCTCCCAAATGCTGGGATTACAAGTGTGCGCCACCATGCCCGGCTCATATCCATTTATTCTTACTTGGTTTTATTCAACAAACACATAGGACTTACCACCTTCCAAGCACCGTTCATAATTATTAGCTCATTGAGTTAGTAATAAAAACAATCTATAACCTTTCATGGAAAGATTAAAGGGGCCTTTTTTGCCCATTTTATAGATGAGAGAATTGAGGTTTGAGTAATGGTGGCATTGTTACTGCAAGTTCAGACTTCAAGAGCAGTGCATCTCTGGGTTTCTTTTCCAGTACCTTTTACAGTCTGCTGAGTGAGGATGTGTGTGTGTGTGTGTGTGTGTGTGTGTGTGTGTGTGTGTGTGTTCAGAGGATGGAGAAGGGCTGTTTCTGAGTCTCCTTGGAGACATTTGTGGGACATTTGTTCCTCTGTTACTAGGATCGCCTTTTATCACTTAGATTCACATTTAAAGAGCTGTCCGCATCTACCGGATCCTCAGGAGCCTCAGGGAAGGGGCTTGCTGGTCCTGCCCTCCCCACTCATGGGTTGTGAAAGATGGAGGGGGGAGAGAAAAGAAAGAGAGAGATACAACTTGGCAAAGTCCATAGCAGAGGTGAAGACAAGTGCTGAAGTTTGAGGTGCATCTGAAGGGAGAAGGAAGAGTCTTAGAGAAGGAAGCCCTCAGGTGCTACCGCTACTAACCACTACCTACAGCTAAGGCTTTGCACCAGCCAAGGCGCAGCAGGAAGCGGCCCCTCATCCCAAGGGGAAACCAAAGAGAGCTTTGAGAAGGGAGTGTGGAATGGTCAGGGATACATGAACAGACAAGGCCTGGCACCTGCAGGGGCACATGGAGGAGGGCAGGGCTGCAGAGGGAGGCGCAGGTGGCGCCACCTCAGGCAGAGGAAGCCCAAGTTGGTGCACAGACTGCAGCCAAGACTAAGAACCTCAATTCCTCTCCCACGCCGCCGTCTCCCGCTTGTGACCCCCTGGCTGAACATACCTGGAAGGCAGGCATGGGAGCCCAGGCGAAAGCCCCTGGACAAAGAGCTGGGTGGAGGAGACAGAAAGAGAAAATGAAGCAGTGCGCATTTTAGAGGCTGTCCCAAGTGCTCGAGGCGCGCCGTCCACGTGATCCTCACGGCAGCCCAGGGAGGGCGCATGGAGTGGAGCCCCGTGCATTATTTACCCTGTTCTTGCTCTTTCTCCATCTGGCGAGGTGCACATTGAAGCGTTGAATTTGCATGGGTCCAGTGTTCCTTGGTTCCCTGTCAGCCAGGACCACTCCCCATGGGGTAGTAGAGGGGATGAGGGCGAAAGGACCCCAAAGCTGAACCCAGGTCTCACCTCCAATGCCCGAGGCAAACGGCCTGGGTGTGGTAAGATAGTGGTGTCCTCCCGCCCCACCCGGACTCATAACACAGTCCCCGCTGGGCGTCAGCCAGGGAAAAACGCTAATGCTGGGTGGAGAGGGGGTGATGGTGTGAAAGGGACCCCCAGTAGTCATTTGCAGATGGCGAGCTCCTGTTGGGTTTCTGTGCCCTGCATCAAGAGGGATCCAGGAAAAGGAAAAGCTCTCTAAATCTAGTTGGAAAGAGAAGACTGGTGTCTTGAATGAAGTAGGTGTTCAATAAAAAGTGCAAACAGAAGAGTTCTAAATGATACGTGGATGCCCCATGAGGGACTGAAAAACACAGAGGTTTTGGAGCCTGATCCTCTGTTACCTAGTCTGCAGCAGGATAATAAATACACCTGTGAAGGTTGTTAGGAGACTAAAGATAACACACATGAGGTTCCTCCAATATGACAGATGTTCAGTGAGCAGAGTGTGGCCCAAATGAGCAAACAAGCAGACAAGAGGAGCCACAGGCTGAGGCCGGCGGCTTGGACCTGCCCCCAGGAGAAGGCATGGGTCACAGGGGAGGAGGGAAGAGAGTCCATCTTGTGTGGGTCTGGAACCTGCTTTTCTGCAAGGAGCTGGAAAACAAGCCGAGGGGAGGTGGCCTCTAGGAGGTTACTGTGGCAGAGGCTGGAGGTGGGTGGCCCAGGACTGGTCCACGAGGGTGGAAGGCAGCTTCTAGACCTGAGCCAGTGGCGTCTGTTCATCATTCAGCAGCAGCACTGAGCGTGTGGGCATGTGTGCATGGTGCAGTGTTGGGAACCACATAGAAGCAAAGATCATGGATGGAGAGGAGGGATGAGCACCAAAGACCTACTGTGTGCCGGTACCTAGTATGTGCCGGAGAATGGGACAAAGTGCGCCAGAGCAGGGACTTGGGAAGCTGATCCTTGGACTGGTGTCAGGTGGAATTCCGGGAAGAGAGGACACTAGGTAATTTTTAAAAGTATGGTTTGAGTATGGTGGCACTGTTACTGCAAGTTCAGACTTCAAGAGGAGTACATCTCTGGGTTTCTTTTCCAGTACCTTTTACAGCCTGCTGAGTGAGAGGTGTGTGTGTGTGTGTGTGTGTGTGTGTGTGTGTGTGTGTGTGTGTTCAGAGGATGGAGAAGGGCTGTTTCTGAGTCTCCCTGGAGACATTTGTGAGACATTTGTTCCTCTGTTACTAGGATTGCCTTTTGATTTATCACTTAGATTCACATTTAAAGAGCTGTCTGCATCTACCAGATCTACTCTCCAGCTGCTTGGTATATAGACGATTTTCTTTTAATTGGACATGGAGTGGGAAGGGCATTCCTACGGAGGCTGGGGTGGTTTCAGAGTGCTAGGGGAGGAGTTTGCTCCACTGCAGCCTGAGTCTCACAGGGGATGTGGAGAAGACCTTGCAGAGGTGGGGAAGGGGCAGACTGGAACAGGGTCTGTGCTGAGCTGTGTACAGGGAGATCTGGGGACCCTGAGGCTGAATGGCTGAGCTCACAAGGAAACTGCTAGGATGTGATTCTGGAGTGGGGCCTCTGGTTGCCATGTCAACGTTGGGGGACTGCTCACAAGGGCCAGGAGCCTGGGGTCCTTGGAAACCGGCTCTTTTCTACAAAGACCATCTCCAAGGGAACTATGATTGTCCTAGAGAAGACAGAGAAAAAGAACCACAGATTCTAAAACTGCAAATTCCATTACTTATCTACCTCAGCTTTCTGCCCACTCTATAAAGAATGCTGTCTATGGAGGACAGTTCCACTTAAACCTCAGGATACAGCAAGATGCAAAGACAGAGGGGAGGGAACTGTAGTTTTAAGGCCTCAGCCAATGAGGGCTCCCCTCTCAGGTCCTTCGTCTCATGCCCCACTCACAGCTAGAATCACGCCAGGAGCCCTGTGCCAGGGGTATTGTCACTCCAAACAGAGCAGGTGGGATTTTTATGCTGCTGCACCATTTGCAGTTTCAAAATGTCGTGTGTGTTTTTTTTGGGGGGGTACTGGGGTTCCTGGAAGCTCTTCTACCTCTGGGCTACACTCCCAGACCTATTTTTACATTTTTATTTGGAAACAGGGTCTCCTAAGCCAGCGTGCGTGGCTGGCTTCGAACCTGCGCGATCCTCCTGTCTCTGCCTCCCAAGCGCGGGGATTACAAGTGTGCACCACCACGCCCGGCTCAAAATGTCATTTAAAAGATGTTTTGTTTTGCCCATTATGAACCAAACCAAAAAGTGTGTGTGTGTGTGTGTGTGTGTGTGTGTGTGTGTGTGTGTGTGTGTTTAACAGTAAAGAGGAGAGAGGTAAGAATTAGGAATCTTAAAAGCAAAGGGTTGGAGTTTGGGCCTTGAGGGGCTTTGGGAGTTGTTTCATCTCCAGAGGCTCAAGTCACAATAGATACAGTGTCACAGCAAGAGCACAGGCTTTGGAGTGAGACCTCGGTTCAAATCTTAGCTCTGCTTAGTAGTTATGGGCCTTGGGTGCATTTATTTTTCTGATCCTTTCTGCAAAATGGTGTGAGAACAGGGGCTTAGTGAGCAAATGGAATAAAGCCTCTGGAACCTGTCTGGTGCCTTCAGAGGGACTCCTGGGGGCTCTGCAAAGGTCCTTTCCCATCCCTGGTTTCTGTGGCTCCTCCCACCTGCATTGTGTGGGCACACCAGGAGGCAGGGGGCAAACCCATTCAGTAGTTCTTGAGCACTAACACAGGGTAAGCCTCTCTTTCTAGTGAAAGAGACAGACAAAACAATTTCAAAGCAAACTTCAAATTACAAGTGTAATTAATGGAATGAAATGGAATTGAAATACCCCTGGGGGTGGGTTCTGTTTAGGTAGGTAGACAGGAAAGACCTCTGGGAACAAGGCCAGTCACGCAGGGAAGAGGGAGGTAGAGGCACAGCATATGCCAGGGCTCTGGGGCCGGAGAGGGTCTGGCCTGGAGAGAAACTGAAAGGGGGCCACACAGCCTGGGTGGCAGGTAGAGCTTGGCCAAGTCAGGGTAAAGGGTCTGGATTGTGCTTAAAGTGTGAGAAGCCATTACACAAGCAAGTGGCATGATCAAGTTTATCAAGCTATCTCTGGTCCTGGTCTGAGCAGAGTTTGGATTTTTCTCTGCTCAGAATCCTCCACCATAGCCCAATGTGGGCAGCCCATATCTGTATGAGCCCTCTCACACAGGGTGGGGCAGAACCCAGGCTGTGTCCTCGTAGAGATGGGCTATGGAAGCACCACTCGAGTGGTGGGCTGGGCCAGAGTCCATTCTGCCACCCTAGGTGTAGTACCACCCACAGTGGCTGGGATCCCCTTGTAGTGAGTGAGAGAGGGAGCAGGGTGCCACTTCAGTGGCAGCTGACGCCCACCCTCCCTGCGCATCCCTGGAGGGCAGCCTCCTAGGTGAATCTCATCTTTAGTAAAATGCTCAGACTGAGTTTAGAGGCAAGATTAAGCTTGTAATCCTAGCATTCGGGAGGCGGAGACTGGAGAATCACGGTTCACAGACAGCCTCAGCTACTTAGTGAGGCCCTCTACAACTCAGTGAGACCCTGTTTCAAAATAAAAATACAAAATAGGGCAGGGGATGTAGCTTAGAGGTCAAATGCCCCTGGATTCCTTCCCCAGACCCCCCCCCACACACACACACACAAGAAAAAACATCCGGGGCCAGTGAGGCTGGGATCAGAGCCTGCCATGAGGCAAGGTCAGTGCTGGGGCCTCTGAAGCCAGGATTGGAGCCTGCTGAAGGGTTAGGCCGGTGCCGGGGTCAGCAAGGTCGGGATCGGAGCCTGCCGTGAGGCAAGGCCAGTGCTGGGGCCTCCGAGGCCGAGATCGGAGCCTGCCGAGGGGTTAGGCTGGTGCCAGGGCCAGCAAAGCCGGGATCGGAGCCTACCATGAGGCAAGGCTGGTGCTGGGGCCTCTGAGGCCAGGATCAGAGCCAGCCGAGGGGTTAGGCCGGTGCAGGGGCCAGCAAGGCCAGAATTGGGGCCTCCCATGAGGCAAGGCCGGTGCTGGAGCCAGCGAGGTCTGGATCAGTCCTCTGGGTGGCCAGGCCACTACTGGGGCCATCAAGAGTGGGATCGGAACTTGCAACGTGGCATGCACAGAGAAATAGCACAGAAAATAAAAACCAGATGCTTCCCCTAATTAGCAATAACTAGGAGGAAAGGGGTAACAGGAGGAGTTTGAGTTATAGAAAGGCCTCTATAGCAAAGCAATTAAGGTGACCAATCAGAGGGTATGGGATAGGGGAGGATGGAACCTCTTTAAAACTCAGGAGGCACATAAACAAATGTATCAAAGTTAATCTCCAATCAAGCATGAGATCAAGGGAGGGGGAGGGAATGAGATGGGGATTGGATGAGGGCTAATTGGATGATGTGTGCTTGTATATCCTCTCAAGTCTTGTATTCCAATGTGATGTATGATTACAATGCACCAACAAAAATAAATTAAAAAATAAAATAAATTTTAAAAAAGAAAAAAGACTAGGAATCTGCATTCCTTGCTCAAGTAAGAAATCCCAAGGGCTACTGGGACAGACAGATTGTCCCCAGTCTTCTGGACCCCCCTAAGATATCCACAGAAAGAGGCAAGGCTGCTGCAGCCCAGCTCTAAGAACCAGGCACGGGAGCACGCTGCCCCCAACAGCAGCCTCTCACTGTGAAGGGCTGAGGCCACGCTCCTGGGGCTGGAGTCTGGAGGAGGGAGGGTCCCAGGGACCCCTCCAGCTTCTACCTTGCCCTGTTACTCAGTCCTGTACCAAAGAGAGAGCCAAGGATACCATGTGTAGATTCAAGTGAGCTATTCTAAAGAGGGAATTTGGGGCTCTTGGATCAGCAGCTCCCTTGGGATTGAGGTGCTACTGAAAAAGCTCCTGAACCTGACCTTGGAGTCCCAGCCATTGACGTCAGCGAAGTTGAAATGATGTAACCTGACCGTCCCCCTGGGGTGTCACTCAGGGGCCTGGGGAGGGGAAAGGAGTGGCCAGGAGGCTGGCTAGTGGACAGAAGTCAGGGCCAACCCAGCTTAGGCCAGGACAGGACAGGGCAGCGTTCCTCTGGCGTGGGCTTCCGGCAGGTGGGATGTGCTATTTGAGCGAGTGGCCCAAATCCTTTCTGAAAGCATTTATTCGGCACTACAGCCACCATCAGGTAAGACAGTGGGCTTCTCCCAGACACAGGTGACATGGCCGCCGGTGACCAGCAGCACCATCAGGGTGTGTCTCTGTCACATGGGTTCACATGTGCACACATGTGTGTGCATGTCCCTGTGTCTGCACGTGTCACCCCACCTTAGGACAGGGTTCAGTCTGGTCACATCTGGATGTGCAGAGGTTTTCCTCTGGCCAGTGGGACCCTCTGCATGGGTATGACATAGTGGGGTACTTTGTGCTGCTGGAGAGGTCCCCAGGGGTGGCATCTCCTCCCTGGGGTCTGTTATGGGCATGGGGGCCTGGACCTGTAATTCTGCCCTTGCATTTTCCAGGTGGATTTTCTGATTGAAAATGATGCAGAGAAAGACTATCTCTATGATGTGCTACGGATGTACCACCAGTAAGTGTGCTGAGTCCAGCTCCAGAGGAGCACCCCACAGGGAGCCCTGGAATGGGTTGTTCTGAGATAGAGGATCTCAGGGAAATGAAATGGACACACCATTCACTCATTTCAGTACTACACAATGCCTCGTGCTTGGCTCTGTGCCAGGGGCCAGGGGTCCACTTGGAAGCAAGACAGATTGGTTCCTGCCCTTGGGATTGTTTACAGTCTGATGGGGGAGGGTGTAATGTAGCCAGGGAGATTCTACAGAGTATAATTGTTGGATCAGAACAAGAAATGACAGCTGCCCCTGGCCAATGAGTCAGATGTGACACACTTTGCTTTTGACTCATTCAGCGCACATGTATAGGCTCCTCCCACTTTCTGGGCACCATGCAGAATGAGGAAGATACACTTTCTTTCCTTAAGTAACTTGTGGCCTGGTGGGAGGAGATGGGCAGGCATTATAAGTGACAATAAAATAACGGCTACGCAGAAATGTAAAGCATTTGTTTTCAACTGCAGGCAAAAGCAAGAATGGTAAAGAAAAAAGAAAAAAAAAGAGGCAGAGAGGTGCCAGGAAGGCTTGAGCTAGGCTGTGAAGAATAAGGAGGGTTTTGATGGTGGGACACGAGGGAAGGGAAGGGCATTACAGGATAAGGGCTCAGCCTTAGCGCAGTTACCGAGCCATGGAAGCACTGGATGTGGGTGGGAAATGATAGGTAACCCAGGGGGTAGAACTCAGAGTACAGAGACAGCATGCAGAGAGATACTCAGGGAGGACCTGCAGAGAGGGTGGATTCTGTCTTTGGGGCTGTAGGGAGCTGTTGAAGGCTTTTGAGAAGGGGTTTGGTTTACATTTAGAAGCTAATTAGATGAGAGTGAGCAAGCCCACAGGAGGCTCGAGACGCTGAGTCTGAATTGGTGTGAGGCTTGTGAGGGATATTGTGAAGGTGGAATTTCTAGAACTTCTGGGGAATGAAACTGATCGAATTATGTTATGCGCATGTGCAGATGTCACAGCGAAACCCACTATCATGTATAATTATAATGTACCAATAAAACCAAAATTAAATTTAAAAAAGAATTTCTAGAGCTCAGTAGCAGATCAGACTGGGAGATAAGGATATGAGGGAGGAAGTCCCCATCTCACACAGAGCTCTCCTGGACTTAGCTGGGCATGGTGGCACATGCTTGTAATCCCAGTACTTAAGAGGCTGAGACAGGAGGATCACAGGTTCGAGGCCAGCTTCAGCAGCTTAGTGAGGGCCCTGAAACTTAGTGAGACCCTGTTTCAAAATAAATAATAAAGTATAGGGCTAGGGGTGTAGCTTGGAGGTAGAATGCCCCTGGGTTCAATCCCTAGTACCACAGGGGAAAAGAAAAAAAGATCCTGGACTTCAGAACTAGAGCTGAGTTTGAAATCCTAGCTTATTTCATCTGCAAAATGGGTCAACAGTCCCTAACTCACTGATTTCCTTGTAATACTTATGTAAGAGAAACCAGCTCTTCTGAGGCCCCTGGCCAGGGTTAGGGGATATGGGCTTTTCAGAAGAGTCCTCAATCCCTAGGCCTAGGCTTGGGGGGCCCAGGGAGGGCAGAGGTGAGGCTCCAGGTGCTCCCTGTGTCTCTGTAGGACCATGGACGTGGCTGTGCTCGTGGGAGACCTGAAGCTGGTCATCAATGAGCCCAGTCGCCTGCCGCTATTTGATGCCATCCGACCACTGATCCCGCTGAAGCACCAGGTGGAATATGACCAGCTGACCCCACGGCGCTCCAGGTACGGAGGGAGGGAAGGAGCCATCTGCCTGCACGCAGGGAGTGGGAGAGGTCACCCTGCGGCCGATGGAATTCCTTGCTAGTGGCGCTGGTCATCAGGCCTGAGCTGGCTGTCACCACCCCCATCTCTGCAGGAAGCTGAAAGAGGTGCGCCTCGACCGGCTTCACCCCGAAGGCCTCGGGCTCAGCGTGCGTGGCGGCCTCGAGTTCGGCTGTGGGCTCTTCATCTCCCACCTTATCAAAGGCGGTCAGGCCGACAGCGTCGGGCTCCAAGTAAGTGAGTGGAGTCTGGAGAAGGGGCCGTAGGGCCTCAGGTTTCCCACCTTCCCCTCATTTTTAGGGCCGTGTGGCCTGACACAGTCACCCACTTTCCTGAGCCCTGGGAGAGGAAGAGGCTCCTATGCGCTGACAGGTGTTTGTGGGCCTGTAGAAATCAGGCCATGGGCAGTGTGTTTTCTTGAGTCAAGCTGGGAACCTGGCCACTGCAGCCCCCACCCCCCTTCTTCCTAAAGGAAGAACACCTGTAGCTTGGTACCGGTCACCTTTTAGCAGAAGGGAAGAAGAAGGCTCAGTGCGGTGTCATGTTTAAGAGCACAGACTCTGAGGCTTTGCTGTTCCCTGAGCTCTGTGACTTTCTTGGAATGGCTGAACCCCAGGCCTCAGTTTCCTTACCTGTAAAGTGAGACGGTGATGAAACCATCTACTTCATTAGTTTGTATAAGGATCAGATGGATTAATATAAGAAATTTCTCACGGCCCTGCCTAGTGAGGTGGTACTATGTGTTTGTGTTTTCGTTTTTGGATTTGTTTGTGTTTGTTTTTGCAGTACCGGGGATTCAACCCAGGGACATTCTACCTCTGAGCTAACCCCTCAATCCTATTTTTTATTCTTTATTTTGAACATGGTCTCACTAAGTTGCAGAGGGCCTCTCAAGTTGCTGAGGCCGGCTGCAAACCTGCAATCCTCCTGTCTCAGCCTCCCAAGTACTGGGATTACAAGTGTAAGCCACCATACCCGGCTGGTGCTATGTGTTTGATGAGCAAGTAGCTGGGAAAACTGAGTGAATGGTGGGGGTCAACAAGCTCCTGACCAGTCTCACTGTGGGTCTTAGATGTGTCATCCCCATGTTACAGAATGAATAGCGACTCGGAGCCAGGATTAGAACCTGGGACTCCCGATGCTATCTCAGGGGTCTGTCTTCAGCCCCTGGGCTGCCTCTCTTCTGGGGTCTGGCACCTTTGAGCAGAGGGAGCAGACCTCCAGGTCTCACTGTTCCAAAGGCCCAGGAGCCGTATTTTGTCTGTCTAGGTGAAGGTGGCCCCTCCGGGGTCCCCCAGAACTTCCAGTCTTTGTTATCAACATCCCAACCCCGGCGCCAGGCCAGGGGCTTCAGGGGGCTCCAGAAAGCACTAATGGGACAGGTCACCAAGGCCTGGAGGTGGAAAGAGGGAGCTGACAGACGTCGCTTTGTTCTAAATCCCTGTCTCAGGGCTCACTGGCGGCGTCTGAAATTTCAGCCCCTTCATTATTCCTTTCTTCCATGGCACATTTTCCAGCCCAGAAACACAGTCAGAGAAAAGAACATAATGAGCTTTCCGCTTGGCGCCGGCTGAGGCCCTCTTTTGTGCAGGGTGAGCTCTCCTCCTGGGACGAGTGTGTCTCAGTGGTGCCCATGGTTAGGACATGAAGGCCTTTTAATACACTCAGTTTTACCTTCCCAGCTGTTTTTCGGGCTTGTGAATTCTCCATCCCTTTTTGGGCTCAGGACTCATCACTCCTTTGTCCCCCTGGTCCTCAGATCCCCATATCATCATGGGCCTCACACAAAGGCCCTTTTGCAGGCTTCCCTGCACAGCCAGAGGGAGAGGGAAGTTGATCCTGCAACCGGAGCCAGGGCCTGTGTGGGAATCATGGTTCTGACCAGGGTCCTGGGCAAATTCCCTTTAGGAACGAGACAGGGAGCCTCACTCAGAGTGTGGGGGAAATGCCTGCATCTGTTGGCCTTCCTGAGTCATGTTTCTGGGGAGCGCTCCTGCCCAAGGGAGCTGGGAGAAAATTCTGGAAGGCAGGGAAGGGGCAGGTTCAGACAGCCTGGCTGGGCTGAACACCCATTGGCAATTTGGCCTGTGGGGTTAGGTCTCCATGGGGGCTCAGACCTCCAAAAGGACCTGGTCCTGGGGCTCCTCTGTCCATCTGCTCATGCCCCATGCTGGATACTTTTGATTTTTTTTTCAAAGGTATTCTGTCTTAACCTAAGTCCTCTGTCCTGTGCAGGGCAGCCTGCCTTGTAAAACTTGCTGTGCATTCTACTAGAAAATGATTCTTTGCGCTTTTGTTGTTCCAACTGTAAAATGGACAGAGCAATCCCTGCCCTCCTGTGGGACTTGAGGTCTCTGACAGGTGGCAGGGATCCATAGCGGGCAAGATGTAGGCAATCACAGCCAGGCCTGGCTGTGCGCCCTTCCTCTGCTTCCAGACGCCCACGAGACAAGGCTTGTTATCTCTCAGGGAGACCTGACCTCAGATCCCAGCATCTCCCTTGGCTTGCTGGGTGGCCTTGAGCAGGTCATTTCACCCCTCTGAGACTCCATTTCCTCTGATTCACAGAGGCAAATCCCTGCCCTCAGGGTTGTGAAAAGTAGGAATGAGGAGTTAGTCCAGATATTCTCCCTGAGTTCCTTTGTGTCTCAGAAACTTAGCTCTTGATCAAGCCTCTCCTTGTTGTAGCTTTCTGAGTCCCTTGCCACTTTTGAGAGGACACTGAGAAGACTGGGGTCTGTGTCCTGGAGAGGCACAGAGGCATCCCTGGCAGCCGTGAGAGGTGACTCCGTAGGAGTGTTGAAAGATGGGAGTCACCTGCAGGACCCTTCAGAGTTTATGTGCCGCCCAGCGCCCACAGAGCCCAGCTTGCATCCCCCATGCACAACAGCAGGTCTCAGGAGGGCTCATCATGTGTGGCTTGAGTTAGGCCCCAGCTGACCAGCCCTGGCCTCCAACTAGAAAAGGGTACCCAACATCCAGGTCTGTTATGTCATCCTGCCTGTGTGACCTTGGACAGAACATCAGCTCCCTTGGCCTCAATTTCACCTGGTGTCAGGGGGTTATCCACCTCTATGATTAATCAGTGATGGGCTAGGGGACTGGCCCTAGGGCCCAAATGCCTAGAGGAAGCAGCTGCTGTGCCTAGCACAGGCAGTCTCTGCATCTAGGGCTGGCCCTGCAGGCCCCACCTCCCTATCTACTTAGCCCTATGAGGGATCTGAGCAGAGTATTTGGGGCCCTGACTGATGATAATGACAGCAACCATATATTGAGCACTTGCCGTGTGTGTGCACCACTTGGCTCCACAAGCATGAGTTTAATTCTCCACAATACCTCCATTTTACAGACAAGGGAAACTGAGGACCACAGAGTTCAGTGGACTTTCCCCAGCTCATAAACTCATAAGAATAAAAACAGAGATTTGAACCCAGGGCATCAGATGTCAAAGCCCTGTGATCATAAACTGTTCTTTGCCTGCTCCAGGACAGACGTTTCAAGGTCAGGGTCATCGCAGGGTCAAAATGTTCATCAAGTTTCCATAGAATGGAAAAAAGAGATCTTGTGTTCATGCTGGTGATGTGGGCTTCAGTCAGGAGTCATCGGTCCCCACCTTGACTCAGTTTCAATGTCATAGTTGTTAACAGAGTTGCCTGTTTCTCCAGAGCAGGATGGGACAAATACCAGGCAGGGCCACTTGAAACCAGGTAAAGGTTCACCTTTGCTTAGAGTACAAGACCTGGTGGTGTCCCAGTGAGATGAAGGGGCAGCAGAGTGAGGGGACAGTCTCTGCTTACCCCACCACTGTGCCCCACACCCCCATATTGTTTTCCTCACCTGTAGAATGGGACAAAGGACTGCTTGGAAGCACTAGGTGCTTCCTTGGGCTGGTGGGGGATGGGTTGGTTGTGACAAGGTACTAACTAGGGCCCATGTTCAGGTTTCTTTGGGGGACAGCATGGAGCCAGGGCCAGGAGCTTTCATGCTGGGCTGGCCCTGCTGCCTGGTCCTCCTTCCACCTGGTGATCATTAACCCCCTCTGGCCCAGGTAGGAGATGAGATCGTCCGCATCAATGGATACTCCATCTCCTCCTGCACCCACGAGGAGGTCATCAACCTCATCCGCACCAAGAAGACCGTGTCCATCAAAGTGAGACGTGAGTGAAGCCAGGGGATGGTGGGGCTCGGTGATGGTGAGCTGGGTGTGCAATGGGGTGCCCAGCTCCTGGGAGGAGAGGAAAGGCTGGGGAGCCGTCCTAAGCCCAGTGCCTTTCTCCCACAGACATCGGCCTGATTCCTGTGAAGAGGTGAGCAGGACCCCGCTCTGTTGTAGTCTCTCCTCTGTGGGCCCAGGGTCCTGGAGTCAGCCCTGGGACCTGGCCCCCCTGCCCTTCAGGCCAACAGAGGTGGAGGCCGAGGGTATGGCAGCTCTGAACTTGGGTCCTGGTTCCTCAAACATCTCTCACTAACAACCCCCTGTTCTGTGTCCCCTTTTCACCAGCTCTCCCGATGAGCCCCTTAAATGGCAGTATGTGGATCAGTTTGTGTCGGAGTCTGGGGTAAGGGCAAGGGCCGCCTATGATGGGCCTTGGGCCGGGTGGTCTCTGGGAGGGGCAGCTGCTCCTAAGAGGGGGATTGATCTAGGGAGTGTCCTTGGGGACTTCACTGGGCGTCCAGGACACCTGGATGTTCCTGTGGGTGGTGGGCCCTCAGCTGGCCAGGCTGGTGCAGGCCCACATCCCCAGGGACAGAGTGGCCACCTGGCATGTGCGAATCCAGTAGCACTTTGTCCTGAAGGTCTCACTAGCTCAAGAGCCCACTTGCATGCATGTGGACACCCAGAAACCCTGCCTCTGTCCCTTCTCCAGGGTGGTCAGGGCAGCCTGGGCTCCCCTGGGAGTCGGACACACAAGGAGAAGAAGGTCTTCATCAGCCTGGTGGGCTCGCGGGGCCTTGGCTGCAGGTAGGTGCAGGCCCGTCCTGGGGCTCAGTGATGGTGTGTAGACCCCAGCAGGCCCTCACACCTCTTCCCCACTGCTGCTTCTGAGGACACGTGTCCCCAGTGTTGTGACTTGTCCACGAGTGATCACGCTTCTTGGTGACTGATTTACCTCTGAACCTCCAGCTGCCCTGAACAACCAAAGGGACAGCTCTAACAGGTTCCATCTACGGATGAGGAGATTGAGGCCCAGAGGCAAAGCCGCGTTCCTTGGGTGGGCCCTGGTGTCACTGCAAAGGGACCCTGTCCAATTGGGCATCACTGTCACAGCACCCTTGTCACTAATTACTTGTGGGATTTTTTAAGAGGTAGCCATGGGATTCCAAACAGGCATTGGGCCACAAGAGGAGTTCTGTCCCGTGTTGTAGCCACTCAGTTGCCAGTTCTGGCCCTGCCCTGCCATGTATGAACTCTGAAACCTTGGGCCAGAAACAAAAACACTCGGAGCCTTGGCTTTTCCCTCTATAAATCAGGAATAATACCCATATAGGGTTGTTGTAAAGGAAGGAAAGTATAAAGCTTAGTGCCTAGGAGATCATAGGCAGTTGGCAAATATTAGCTATTATTATTTAAGTTATTATATTCCCATTCATTTATATTTAATAAACACGTTTTTGTGGGTCTGGGGATGGAACCCAGGGGCACTTGACCTCCGAGATATACCCCCTGCCCTATTTTTTATTCTTTATTTTGAAACAGGGTCTCACTAAGTTGCAGAGAGCCTCACTAAGCAGCTGAGGCTGTCCATGAACCGCCATCCTCTGATCTCAGCCTCCCGAATTCTGGGATCACAAGCGTGTGCCACCATGCCTGGCTTTAATAAACACATTTAAAAGTAATAAAACAAGCCAGGCATGGTGGTGCACGCTTGTAATCCCCATGCTTGAGAGGTGGAAACAGGAGGATTACTCAGGTTCGAAGCCAACCACGCTGACTTAAGAGATCCTGTTTCCAAATAAAAATATAAAAAATAGGTCTGGGAGTGTATCCCGGAGGTAGAAGGGCCTCTAGGAACCCCAGTACCACCAAAAATTTTAAAAATGATAAAAGTAATAAAACATCTTTCCTTTCTGGAAGATGACAGCAATACAGAAGCCAAATGCATACATGGTTTATAATATAGGGCAACAAGGACTCTAGGGACCTATATCCTGGGTAGGTCTCCTATCTGTGCCATCTCTAATCTGTTAGTAGGTGACCACATGGAGTTCTGTTCTGCAAAGGATTCTAGGCTGTATCTAGTTTGGTGGAAAGAGTGCTGTGATCAATTAGTGATGTCTGCTACAGATCTAGGTGGGGAGAAGAGTAAGAGTGCTGTCCTTGCTATAGATGCTTTGGAAAACACTAAAAAGGGACCAACTATCTTAATTTTGGGATAGAATACAGGCTTTGTTTAAAATCTTGCAGAAGGGTTAGTGTTTGAATCATAAAGGGATGGACAGGAAAGTTCTGGGAAGAGAAGTAACAGCACATGTGGTATATTGGGTGAGGAGTGGGTAGGAAGAATCACAAGTAGTTTTCTGTGGCGGTTGCCCGGGGAAACAGTGGACCTCAGGCCAGAAGGGAGACAGAGATGGAGGGACTTGGGTCCTGAGCTCATAAGTGACTTCTATCCTGAACACTGGGCACTAGGCAGATGGTGACAGGCAGGATGTGGAAAATTAGCAAATGATGCAGGGGTCAATCCAGGAGGGTAGACCTGACCCACATCGCCCCCAACACACAGCATTTCCAGCGGTCCCATCCAGAAACCCGGCATCTTCATCAGCAACGTGAAGCCTGGCTCCCTGTCTGCAGAGGTGGGGTTGGAGGTGAGTAGCCTGGGCTGGCCCCATGGTGGCAGGGACAACCTATGCCACAGTGATGGGCCCGCACCTTCCAACAGAGCCTGCGCTCAGCTACCACCGGCTAATGATTCCGATCCACACCCCAGTGGGAGGCGCCACAGAGGGCTGACATGTGACCCCTCTACAATCTCTCCATCTCTGGTAGTCACTAATCCTGAGCTTGGGATTGTAGTAATAATCAGACTTGACGTTCTATGTTTACTTGCAATGAACAATTGGTCTAAGCCCTTTATGCTTTATAAGAACCCTTTGAGGAATAGGTACTATCAATATCCCCATTTTACCTGTGAGGAAACTGAGATTCAGGAAAAGCCTGCGACGTTTCCAAAATCATATGCTGGAATGTGAGGCTGGGATTCCAACCTAGGTCTGATACCAGAGCTGGAACTCTTAGCCTCTCCTTTGGACAAGTTACTTCAGGTCTCTGTGCTTTAGTGTCCTCGCCTTTAAAATGGGGATACTAGCCGGGCGTGATGGACACGCTGGTAATCCCAGCATTCAGGAGGCTGAGACCGGAGGATCACGGTTCACAGACAGCCTCAGCTACTTAGCGAGGCCCTTTGCAATTCACTGAGACCCTGTTTCAAAATAAAGAATAAAAAATAGGGCTAGGGGTATATCTTGGAGGTAGAATGCCCCTGGGTTCCATCCCCAGAACCACAATAAATAAATAAATAAATAAATAAATAAATAAATAAATAAAATGGGGATACTAGAGCCTTCCTTTAGGGTTGTATGTGTTCAGCTAATAAATGGTAAAACAGTGCTAGGCACATAGTAAATGGTCAATGAATATTAGCTACTATAACTATTATAATGACAATTTAACACAGCTTCTACTATCTGAGGAGCCCAAAGACTCTGTGTCTGTGAGCTGGGATTTGTAAAGCCAATGGTATAATTTAGCCAAAGAAATTAACCTCTAGTGGTGTAATGTTTGGTAGCCAATAAGACAGCTATGGAGTAGAGAAGTGCCAGGGTGAGCTGGAGGCCCCCTGGGCTTCAGGCAGAGCTTTCCAACTGCTCTGCTCACTGGGAAGAACTGACATACAGCCACTTAAAGACCCAAGGTCTAGGCCTGGCTCCCCAGAGGAGCCCTTTCCACAGGTGAATGAACGTGAGGTTAACACAAACACGCTAATCCTTCTCCATTTCTCCACCAGACAGGGGACCAGATTGTCGAAGTCAATGGCATCGACTTCTCCAACCTGGACCACAAGGAGGTGAGCTGTAAGGGTCTTCATCTGCTGGCCTGCATCACCTCCCCACCCCCCTCTCACCCTCACCACTGTGGTGTCTGAGACCTGTGCTGTCTGCCGGCGCTGCTCTGTCCTATGGTCCAGCCCCAGCTGACTGCCCCCTGTCCCCACAGGCCGTGAACGTTCTGAAGAGCAGCCGTAGCCTGACCATCTCCATCGTAGCTGGAGCTGTAAGTTCAGAATGCGATGGTGGGTCCCATAACCCCTGACCTCCAATCCAGCCCCTATGACCCCTGACCTCTGCCATACCTTCCCAGGAAGGGACAGGGGGTCTCCCCTGAGACTCTGACAAAGAGGCAAAGGGCTTTTACCCGGCATGGCATTTGGGCCAGGGACCACTGGAGTCACACTTCTGACACTAAGGGGCATAGCCCTAAAAAGACAGCCCGTGTCCTGTCTCCCAAGGCTGTGTAAGCGGATGTGCGGGTTCCCCAAGGTGCTGAGCAAAGGGTCTCCTCATTCCCCGTGAGGGCCGAGAGCTGTTCATGACGGACCGGGAGCGGCTGGCGGAGGTGCGGCAACGTGAGCTGCAGCGGCAGGAGCTCCTGATGCAGAAGCGACTGGCCATGGAGTCCAACAAGATCCTCCAGGAGCAGCAGGAGATGGAGCGCCAGTGAGTGGCAGCCAGGGGCCCTGGCCCTGCCCACCCTTCCCCCAGGCCTGTCCTCATGCCAAATGGGTTCAGCTGTAGTCAGAGTATCCATCCTCTGCCTTGGACCACCTGGCTTCTCCCTCCTTGCTAAGGAGACCATCCTCTGCCTTGGACCACCTGGCTTCTCCCTCCTTGCTAAGGAGAGCCCCTGATTTCCAGTCCATGGAAGATGAGGCTCCTACCAGCAACCGACATGTAGAGATCCACCAAGTGTCTGGTGCTTACTAGAGCTTTGCTTATGTTACTTAACTTAATCCCCACAGTAGCCCTTCAAGATAGATGATTTTCACTCATTTTATGGTCGAAGAGGCTGAGGCTCAGGTGAAGACACTTGTGTCCAAAGTCACACGTGGTCCATTTGGCTTAAGAACCTGGCAGTCCCAACTAGGCCACTCACTTGTGATACCCACCCCCAACCAACACCAGGTGGTTGAAATGATGAACTGACCAATTCATAAATCAAAAACTACTGACAAAATTCAAATGCAGATAGTCTTGACACTTAATAACTATCTAGAAGAGGAAGGAGAGAGGATGTCCCTACCTCCCAAACAATTAGTCTAGAGAGTCATACTTGCTAGCAGTCTCTGCTTTGCCCAGGGTCTGGCTGGGCCCTCTATATCCAGGCCCTGCCTGTCACCAATCACTTCCTCTTAGAGTTTGAAGAGAGCATGTGGAGTTCAGCCCTCATGTGAAGCTGCCACCCACTTCAGTGCCACAGAATCTCTACCCAGCTATACCAGGTAGAACCACCCAGAAGCACAGGGCTCAGAGTCTGTTGGGCACCTTCCCTGGCAACCAAAGTTGGTGCAGGCATCCTTGGAAGGGAGTCTGAGGAAACATTTAAAACTTCTCAAATCAGGGACTAGTTACAAAGATGCATTAACTTCTCTTGCATGAACTCAAAACATGGCATCTGCATTTATTTTAGAAGGAGAAAGGAGATTGCCCAGAAGGCAGCAGAGGAAAATGAAAGATACCGAAAGGAGATGGAACAGTGAGTACCTCGGATCCATGTGTGCCTGCACACGTGTGTCTGTGAGTGGATGCCAGTGTGCTTTCAGGTGTGTGGGCAGCCAGAGGCCACCTCTCGCCCCAGCTTGCCTGGCCCTCTTATCCTCTGGTAGACCGTACTGTATGTCTAGCCATTCTACACTCCTAGGAGAACCCACCAGTCAGGGTAACTAGAACAGAGTGTTATATAATTGCCAAGGAGGTGTCCACACTCAGGGGCTGTCTACACACCACCCTGGAGCTTTGGAGCCCCTCTCAGGGTTGTTGGAGCTCTCAGGTAGGCAAGAGGTGGACCTGCAGAGGTTCTGCTTCCAATCAAAGGCATGGGGTCTCATTTCAGGATTGTGGAGGAAGAAGAAAAGTTTAAGAAGCAATGGGAAGAAGACTGGGGATCAAAGGAACAGCTCCTCTCACCTAAAACCATCACAGCCGAGGTGCACCCAGTACCCCTTCGCAAGCCAAAGTGTATGTACCATGTGCTAGGGCAAAGGGTGTCCCTCTAGGGCCCAGGGCTAAGGGACTAAACAGAAATGCATGTTCTCTCTGTTCACTGCCACTGCCTCAGGTCAACGGCCCCTGGCTTGCTCTCAGCTACATTTCCTTCATTAGGGGTACAGCCACATGTCAGGGACATCCTCCTGAGCCTGGGGGGGGGCTTCCACTTTCCTCATCCAGAGGCCTGCTCCACACACCAGCTCACAGGCTCTCCCCCTACAACACAACTGCACACAGGCTACTGGGGTGCTGCCGATAGAACAGAGAGCTGAGCAAAAGTGGGACAGTGCCCCCTTCCTGTCTGGTTCTGATCTGGGACTGGGGAGATGTCAGCAGCAAGAAAGAAAGGGAGGAAGGAGTTCTGGTGGCCCCGGATTGATGGGCAACTGAGACAGGAGCTTGCCTGAAGCACCCCATCACCAACTTCATTGACACAGGTGGCTGTCTGGCCACTCTAGGGAAGGAGGCAGGGAGGCAGTCTCAGTCTGGGCCTCCACAGTTACTCCCCTATCTCCAGGGGAGACTTTGGGAACCTCTGGTGGGGGTGAATCTGGATCCAAGAGCTAGGGTTCCCTGTCTCTGCCAAGTGGCAGCCACATGGGGTGCTGTGATGGGCCCTAGGTAGCTCTATCCCAACTTTGGATCATACCTGAGCTCTCGAGGTACATCAGCTTACCCACGTAGCCACTCACTCGGACCACAGCAGAGGGGCAGGACATTTGGGTGGTTCCATTTCACCCTTCCCCGGGGGCAGGCCGCTCTCAGCACATTCCTTCCTGGCAGCAGAGCACAGTGTCATCTCATGGTCCTCCCAGAGGGTCAAGGCGTGCTCTCGTGGCCTCCCCTATGGCATTCGGAATTAGCAGCAGATGTGGCCCAAACTAAATTCCTGGTGAAAAATGCATGTTTTATAAGGGCAGTTAATTTGCTCTTATGAGTGAAATAGGAGCTTCAGAAGGGGAGAGATCGATTTTAATTGCTTCTCGTGAAAGTAACCCAAGTCTATTTAGTACCTTCCTAGGAATTGGGTCTTGGCTTCACAGCAAGCATACCCTCTCGGGAACTATGGAAAATAAGAACAGTGTCACTAGCTAGCTGTTTATTTGGTGCTTTTTAACCAAATCAAGTTTGTTGAATAAAAAGAACAAGAATTTTGCCTTTGCTCAAGATACATGTACTCTAAGGCAGGGTCTCAAAGATACATGTACTCTAAGGCAGGATTGATGGCCCGAGTCTGCCAGCCTGCCTGGGGTGGCTGCCACAGCCATCCATCTTCATGTGCTCCACGATTTAATCCTAACCTGCAGGTAAGTGAGAAAAGAGAGCAGGGTTTCTGGTGCAGCTCAGTTCCTGCCTCTCCCCATTATGGGCTGGAATGGTCAGGGCGTTGGGCCAGCAGGACCTCACTGGCTAGCCTGCTCCTCCAAAACCAACAACCAACCCTGGGACCCACTAGCCAGCAGGTTGTACCTATGCCTGCATAGGGTGGACCCCGCATTTTTTAACAAACAGGGACAAGTATGGAGCATCTCTAGCCTTGAACATGAAGCTCCTCAGTCTAGGGACGTGGTAGGGACTAACTGTTCCCCACCACCACCAGCTGCTCTAGGAGGTTCTGAAAATTCTTCAGCCCACCTACCCATGGTAAACCAGCAGCAGCCCAACATTCTGCCGAACCCTCAGAGCTGGGATGAGCTTTCACAGAGGTCCCTAAATAATTCAGGGCAGCAGTGCAGGGGTGGAGGGGTGGTGACTTTATTAAGAATTCCACAGCTACAAGGGGCCTCGGGAGAGGAGGAGGTTTAAAAGAAGAGACCTCCAGTCTTTTTTCCTAAAGGACCCCTTAATTCATCTCCTCACCCCACAATAGACCCATGTTTTGAAAATTGAGGGGTTTTTTTTTTTTCCCACCAAACTATGAAGGCATCCTTTGTGTTTCTATTATTTTATTAAGCAGTCCTCTTGTTGGCAATGGAGCCAAATGGCATCAGTGTCCATTGTTGAATAAGTGTAATTGGAGCCAAAGACCAAGAAACTCAACATATGGCCTTTTCACAAGACCATGGGCAAGGAAAGCTTTTAAAATATTAAAAAGCAGCCAGGCGTGGTGGCGCACGCTTGTAATCCCCGCGCTTGGGAGGCGGAGACAGGAGGATCGCACAGGTTCGAAGCCAGCCTTGCTGGCTTAAGAGACCCTGTTTCCAAATAAAATATAAAAAAAGGTCTGGGAGTGTAGCACAGAGGTAGAAGGGTTCCATCCCCAGTACCACAAAAAAATATATTAAAAAGCAGCTTGTTAGCAGGCTCCTGCACTACCTTCTAGGGTCCCAGGGATGCCAGAAAACAGGTTAAAAATAAATAGAATGGATAATTTCCTATTCTGTCCACATGATGTCAAAATTCCTGCTTTTCTGACTGTGTATGCCCCACCCTACTTCTCAGGACACCCAACCACCACCTGCTGCCCACACAGTGCAGCCATCTCCCTGGGGGACCCAAGGCCCCAAGGCAAAGCTGGTGGGAAAAGGCAGAGGATCAATTCTCCCAGGGCAAGCCCATGCCCTCAGCGAGTGACATTCCAGATGCCCCATCTTCATCACCTTTAACCCCATGCCAGCAGATCTCGCTGCTGTCAAATCAGAGGCCACTATTATAGTTTTGCCATTTTGAAGATAGAGAAACTAAAGCCACAGAGGTCGAAAGCACTGCATGCACCTTCCAGAGCTGGATGCCTTTGCTGTGGTCTCCTGAGCACTGCCCTGCCCCTACTTCCTCAGCTCTCCTGGAGGAAGCCGGTCACAGGTCCCCAGACTCCTGGGAAGCCCCTCTGGCTGCTCAGCCTCTTCAGTCCTCCAGGTTCACCGTTGCCTCCTCTGTTCCCCTGGTAGATGGTCAGGGAGTGGAGACCAAGCTCGAACCCACAGACGACCTGGATGCAGGTGCAGAAGAGCAGGGAGAGCAGGTGCGCGCCCCGCTTCGCTTCCTGGTCTGGCTGCCCTGCTTGCCCTGCCTGCCATTCCTGAAGCAGCATAGACACCCGGCTCCTGGGGGCTGGCTCAGGGTGGGTCCACTGGAGTTAAGGACAGGATTCATGGCTAGGCTGATACATCAGCGAGTTTGCGCGAATATGACAAAACCACTGGCTCAAATACTTGAATACTGCCCAAGCCAAGTCTGCCTCTGCTGCCCTGGCCTCTCCCTGGAGACTCCCTATGGCCAGATCTAGTACTAAGGAGGTAATGACTGGTCCTGCAGGGCTTTCTGCAGCCTATCCCAACACCATATGCCTTTACTCCTGCCCCAGATAACTCAGGTTGGGGTATTGGCCTGTTGTGCTGTTGGGGAAGGAAGGGGGGGGGTGACCCTGCTTATCACACCTGGGTGGAGGATATACTTCTTTGGGGACATACCTCCTGCCCATTGCAGCCCGAGCTGGCTTCACAGGACTGACCCTGCTATGGCCTCTCTTGTGATGCTGAAGGTGGAGGACTTGACCTGCACTGAGAAACAAGACAGTTCTGTTCTGTGTGACAGCACTTCTAGGCAGAGACCCAGGCTCTCTTTTGTTTCAAGCCATCTCTTGGATGGAGAGGCCAGGAGGTGTCTGTTTGGAAAGGGCTTTTTCTCTGTCAACGGGGCTTTGTTTGGAGCCTGTCTTTGTGACTTGGAAAAGCTCATCCTTCCACAGGGAGTTTAGTTGCTGATTTTCTGGCACTGACTTCTGAAGCCAGTGTCCAGGGAGAGGCATTTGAGTGGCCCAGGGCCTGGGAATCAGGGCTTCTCTCAGGTGGTCTGGGGCCTGCCTTGCCCCTGATGAGGCCAGGGAAGTGGAGCCAGACTGAGGGTGTGGTTTTGCTGGTAGATCTGCTTTTCATCTCCCAAAGCCACGTGTTCCCTGGCAACACAGCTTCCTCTACTGACCATGGTTGCCCTGGCTCAGCTGAACTGTGTCTCACTGTTTCATTCTGTGTTCTTATAGCCTTTGGGTGGTTTTACCGTTACGATGGCAAATTCCCAACCATCCGGAAGGTAGGACAGGACTGTGTGCTGCTGGATTTGTGCTGGGTTTGCTGTGGGTTTTTGTTTGTTTGTTCATTTGTTGGGGTTTTTGTTTGCATATTTAACTTTTTTTTTTTTGCCTTCTCCAAACATTTCTTTTCCTGTCAACTCTGAACACTGCTATCTGACATGGTCATTTGAACCTGTTCACTGACCTCCTAGGGGAGGGAGGCAGGAAATCTTGGCATGAGGACCTGCTTAAGGACCCTCGGGCTCTGCCTGGGTTCTCACCAGTTTCGATGAACACAGGGCAAAGGCAGGATGTGTCTCCTTGTTCTGTCAAGTAGAACCAGAGGTCATGATCAGGAGCCTGAGGTCAGACAGAGTGAAATACCAAGGCAGGCGTACCCAGAGCAGGTCATGACACCTACTATATCACATGCAGACTGGCTGTCAACGCTGGGCATTTGCCACCTCAGGTTGTGACGGGAAGCCACGCCAATCCCAGTTCTCTCCTGAACTATCTCTACATGTGCCCAGGAGTATGTCTTTTTCCAATCTCTGGGGCCTTTAATTTTCTGTTTAAATTTTATTACAACATCTCCAGGCCCCATAAAACTCTCTTGTCTTTTGTCTTTCTAAATCACTTTGACATATGATTATGAAAATGCCACTGTTAATATCTGCAGATTGGACAGTTTAGAGTTTGGTATTTGGAAATCAGACTATCACCATAAATCTGAGTGAGCTAAATTGGTTGTTTACACTCAGCCAGCTCTTTCTGGCAATAAGTCAGTCCCCCAGAAGCTAAGCACTGGCTGCTGGTTGATTTTGATGATCCCTGACTTCCCCCTGCCTATAACATGGGAATAGCATGTTTCCAGATGTGCCTAGAAGATCTACCCTCTTTCTCCAGCACATTCCCATTAAAACAACATACCAGAATATTATTCCTGAGATGGGTGAATGTCTTCATCTAGGAGCACAGATTGTGATTTATACAGCAATAAATAAACTTAGAACAGAACTCCTTGGGTATTTTGTCCCATACCATTATGGTCTCAGAGAAAACTTAATATCAAAAAACTATCCTTTACCTGGGAGGCTGAGACAAGATACTCTCAGGGTCAAGGTCAGCCTCATCAACTTAGCAAGACCCTGTTTCAAAATAAAAAAAAATTAAAAGGGCCAAGGGAATATCTCAGAGGTAGAGTGCCCCTGGGTTCAATTTCCAGTACAAAAACAAAAAAGACTATACATTTTACAGCCTGACTCCATGGCTTAGGGTATCTCATTGAGTTAGATTTCTAATTCTTCTCTACATACTGTTTTTATTAGAACTCAGATAGAGAGGGAGAAGCACATACATATGCAAACATGCATGGGATTTTATTGGAAAAAAGATAGATGGAATTTTTTCCAGGCACTAATAACTATGCAAATGTGAAAGAACTAGAACCTGCTACACACCCATCGCAAGCCACGCCACTTCAGAGCTGCCACTGGCAAAGAGACAGAGCTGGTTTCCCCTTATTTATTATTTCCATCATTCAGAAACAGCTGGTATTTGGGTTTTCATTTTAATTTCCAAAAGAAAGAACAATTGCTCCTAGGTAGAAGCAAAAGCACATCACTCCACCTGCCTCTCCTCTCAGACTGGACTGAAAGGAATATTTGCCATGGATTTAGCTGACAACTAAAAGGATGACATATTTCATGTGCCTCATGTGGGCTAAAAAGAAATCCATCGGCATTTCATCTAGAGCACGGGAGATACTCTTTCAGCAGCTCAAACACTTAATCCTCACATAATACAAAGGGTACCCATGGCCACGGTCATCAATGCACAACATCCTTATTAGAAAGGTGAAAGGTTCAACATCCTTTGTTCCTATCAGCAGTAAAACCCTCTGAGGCTCAAGGCCTCCAGCCTGTGGCCCCACAATGACCACAACAGGACCTGAAGGGTTCATGGTTCTGGCTAAGCCCTTTCACCAGAACTGTTGGAGTAAATCACACAGAGCAGCTCTACCTGCAAGAGCCCAGTCTGGCAGGGAAAGTAGATTCACAGACAACTAAGTTACCTGTCTGGGGCTAGCAGGAGACCCAGTGACAATGCCATGGGGCAACTCACCCTTCTGCTACTTCATTGAGGATGAGACAGAAACTGTTTACTATTAGCCTGCCCTACCTAGGAGCTGTGGCTCTAAAATATTAGCATTGGTGTTTTTTTTTTAACCAATAGAAAGATCATCCCTATTATGGTGGCCCCTGTGGGAGTCCAGAGCCTTATTCTAGCAAGCTGCCATTAGGCAGAATGTTTTTATCCATCTTGGGGAATTGCTGTCTGAACCTATAACATGATGGCAGGGAGGATCCATTTGTCAACTGCGCTAAAACTGTAGTGAACAGGTATGCAAGGAACTAAGCATGAGTCTGAAGTAAGGAGAACCATCTCATACAACATACAACCATGCAACATCTGCAGAGGTCTATGGTGACCCACCATCCCTCCAGCTGTGAATGAAAGTTGTGCATCTGTTGCTGGGAAACTCAGTTCCTCATTCCTGACTTTGGATACTGAGATAATTCAGGAAATCCAAGAGCAAACCTCAGGAAGACTTGCTAGAGTTAGGGGTGAGCTCAGTGAACAGGAGTGTTTCCATCTTGCCCCAGAAACTGCCCTGAGTGTTGACTTTCTCTGCATCCCCTCTCCTGAGTGCTAGCTCTGTGATCCATGCTGTGTGTGACAGGGGCTGGTCCTCTCTCCTGCTATATTCTCCTGCCTCCAGCTCATCAGAGAACAGAAAAAAAAAAGTTGGTCCAAATTCTGGCACCATCACTCACTAGATGTCTGACATGAGGCAAGGGGCTTCACCTCTCAGAGCCTCCGCTTCCTTCATCAAGAGAATGGGACAGAGCTACATAGGAAATAATCAGCATAAACCCTTTGGCACATAGACAGTCCATAAATGTACATTTTCTTCTCCCCTCCCTACACTTCAGCTTCCCTGCAACCCAGCTGAAGCAGCCAGAAAAGCAGGCTCTGGGGTCCAGTTCCAACAGGATCGTTTTGTCCTTCACCTCCCTTCCTCGTCCTCTCCAACCCTGTGACCAGTGTAAAGCAGTTAGGTTCTCCTCCCCACCTGCATCCCCCAGTTAATCTTCAACTTAAGGACCCAATTCACCTGGGTTTGGACTCTCCGGGATGGAATAATCTAGAGTTTCAGCATCAGGGGAAGATCTAGTGTCCTTAGCTCTAAGTCTGTTTGTATCTCTTCTAGCTCAGGACAAAGGATCTCTGCAGTTGAGATTTTCCAGCTCTCCTGGATTTTCTGTAGAATCTCCCAGGATGCAACTTTGGCATTTGAGTATGATCCACCTTTCTCCTTGGTGCTGGAGAAGGTATGAGCCTGGATAGTAGGAACTTAATACGGTGCCTTTTATTTGGACGGCACTTTGAAATTTATAAAGCCCTTTCATAGATGCTCTTTCATTGGCACCAAATGAAAGCCTCAGGGGCAGGTATTTTCCCCAATTTTAGAGTCAAGGTGAATCAGGCTTAGAGAGGTTAAAGAACATAGCCAAGGTCATACCAGGTCATATAGCTAGTTAGTAAACTAGAAAGCTAGTTCTTCTGGCTGGCAAAGAAATATGTATCCACTTTGCAATGGGTAGCCCTGGCCTGCCGGGCCTAAATCTGAGGTCTGATGTTCAGTGCAGCCAGGAAGAGGTGGGCTGGGTCTCATCATGGAGCGATTACCTGGTGTTGTCTGAGGCCTGGATGCAGAATTTGCTGTGCTGTGTTGGTGTTAACCCTGCTTTGTAAACTCTGTCATATAAACAATGCTACATCTGCTCAGAAAGGAAAAGATAAGAAGAAAGCCAAATATGACAGCCTGCAGGAGCTGAGAAAAAATAAGAAAGAACTAGAGTTTGAGCAAAAGCTTTACAAAGAGAAAGAGGAAATGCTGGAGAAAGAAAAGCAACTAAAGATCAACCGACTGGCCCAGGAGGTATGTGTCCTGCTCACAGCCCAGGTGAGCATCCCTGGGACATATATAGGTTATCACCCATCATGCTGTCAGGGGACCAGCTGGACTTGTTCTCCCCACATGCAGTCCAAGGACAAGCCCTTCCTCCCTCCTCATTCTCTGAGGTTAGCTCCTGGGTTAGGTGTATGTTTGAGACTGCGACTAGCCTCCCGGCTCAGGATATGATTCTAAGTCTACCTCTCTGCCTGGACTGAAGGTCTCAGGCTAGTCATTGACACTCCTGGCTAGAAATT
Source organism: Muscardinus avellanarius (assembly GCF_963383645.1). Classification (NCBI taxonomy): domain Eukaryota; kingdom Metazoa; phylum Chordata; class Mammalia; order Rodentia; family Gliridae; genus Muscardinus; species Muscardinus avellanarius. The sequence goes on along the minus strand of NC_137786.1, from coordinate 192,650,260 downwards.
TGAATTTGTCTTCTTTTCTCTGCCCTGCCTGAGTGTAAGTCTAAGGCTGAGCCTCTCTACCACCGGTGTGGCGAGGAGACTGGTCTTCCTGCTTAGCGTCTGAGTTTCAGGCTAACCCTTTTGTACAGATGGTAAATCTAATGATATCCCCAGTTAATCTGTCTATGGATCCAAGGCTGTTTCCATCGGCATGGGGTGGTTTGAGGCTGGACCTATTTAACTTTGAACTGTATCTAAGGCTGTCCCACTGCCAGACTTGCCAACAGCACTGTATACCACGAGCAATCCCTATTTCCTAAGTGAGAGTATCGGCCTTAGCTCCCCGAATGCAGGAGACATTATTCCTTCTGCTTCTCGTCAATAGTTCTGTGAGTCAGAATGCAAGATGATTAGATTATAAAACCAGAGAAGTCCTGGAAAATATGAAGCGCATATTTACATCTGGCATTAGGAATAAATTAGCTACAAAATTAAAAATGAGATAGAATTTGTGCTTCTGAGGACAAGAAAGTTTAGAGGGGGGAAAAAGAGTAAAGTTAAACTATTGGAATGTGTAGGGAGGCTACGAAAGGACCGTTTTTGTAAAAGTACCAGAACCTCAGAGTTGATGAGGATTCCAGAATCCAGCTGACCCATACAGTGTCTCTCTGATCTTGCCTACAAATGATGTTACCGCAACTTGACATCTGACCATTTTCTTCCCCCTTGTTTCCACCTCCTTGTGGAACAAGTCTAAGTCTTTTTCTAAGCAGGTGACACACCTAAAAGTATTCTGGGGTTTTTATAGAAGTGCTTCTACACTATGGCTCCCCACGTGATTCAAATGTGCCCTTTGTCCTCTCCTTTCGGCGCTGGTCCTGGGTCCCAGGTGTCTGAGACAGAGCGGGAAGACCTTGAGGAATCAGAAAAGATTCAGTATTGGGTGGAAAGGCTGTGTCAGACGCGCCTTGAGCAGATTTCCTCTGCTGATAATGAGATTCCAGAGGTAACAGCCCTTCTTTGCCCGTAGACCCTCCTGGGGACAGTGGGAGGTGTGGTGGCCACTAGCAAGCGTCGCCAGCCACACTGGTGCCCATTCCACTGCCAAGTGCCCACCCCTATGAGCCTGCTTACCCTTCCTCTCTTGGAGAGAGCGATGTGTCTGTATTTCTGCTTCTCCTCAGAGTGAGTGTTAAGTCCTAGCTGGTCCTAGGTGTCCCGGCTGTAATCACTGAGCGTCCCTTATACACTCTATGTGTTTCAGTTTAGAGGACAAACTATCTAGTCACCTTACTTATACCCCTCGGCTGATAAAGCATGGGGCTATCCTGCATGTGGGCACTCCCTACCAGCCTCACAGGCTTGTGGGCACCCAGGTGGCAGAGAAGAAACACCCCCATGGTTCTGGTTGGAGGGTGGGCAATCTCTAACAGCAAGAGACACGGTTTGAGGGAGCATTGTACTATCTATTGTGAAGTGGAACATTAGTCAGTGTGGACAATGATGGCTTCCTTGCCACCCTCAGATGACCACGGGGCCCCCGCCTCCCCCGCCTTCTGTGTCTCCCCTGGCCCCACCCTTGAGACGCTTTGCAGGCGGACTGCACCTGCACACCACCGACCTGGACGACATACCCCTAGACATGTTCTACTACCCCCCCAAGACCCCCTCTGCTCTGCCCGTGATGCCGCACCCTCCGCCCTCCAACCTGTCCCCCAAGGTCCCCGCACCCCCCATCCTCCCTTCGTCAGGCCATGTGAGCACCTCGTCCTCACCCTGGGTGCATCACACACCACCCCCCATTCCCATTCCTCCCCCTCCATCCATCCCCACCCAAGACCTCACTCCTACCCGTCCGCTGCCCTCGGCACTGGAAGAGGCCCTGGGCAACCACCCCTTCCGCGCCGGGGACACTGGGAGTCCAGCGGAGGACTGGGAAGCCAAGAACCACAGTGGGAAGCCCACCAGCTCCCCTGCCCCTGAACGGAGCTTCCCGCCCACCCCCAAGGTACTGCGCCTGCCCTGCATGCATGATTGTAAGCAGAATGGGGCGGCCTGCCGTTCCCACCTCCTCCACTGCTCCCGTGAGTGAGTGGAGACCTGGAAACAGCGGTATACCCCATTTTCCAGGAATGGCCTCCCATTTGCATGTGTGGATGACCTGCATGTGCATGGTTTGGGCTGATTTTGTAGTGCTCAGCTGTGTGGTGAATTGCTGTGGCTCTTGGAATGAGCCATGGTGTAACCATTTGGTGTTTACAGCTCTCTCTTATGCCTCTTGGTTGGTGCAGGCTGGTAACTGGCCATGTGGTCCTTGCTGGGCCATGGTAATGAATAGTTGGCTCTGTGTCACATCTGGTTATTTCTTGATATTATCCTAGAAAGCTTTAAATCTGCAGAATGGCTCTGTGGCTTAATAGGAAAAAGGGGGTGGGGAGCCAGAGAGAGAGGCATTAGGCTCTGAAAATGAAGCAATAGTACTGTCCAGTGAGTATTGGGACATTGCAATACCATTTTCCATGGTGCTAGCCAACTATGCTGATTCAAAGTGTAATACTTAGAAATCTCTGGACACCACCCAGCAAGAGGAAAAATGAAGATGAGAGAGTTCCTAGAAATCTCCGAGTTTACATTTAAAAAAAAAAAAAAAAACTAGGGGTGTTTTCCTTGGACTTCAAGAAATTGAACAGTAACAGTGATCTTTAAAAAAAAAAAAAGACATATTTCTTATTCGTTGTTCTTTATCCAAAGACTATTTTGGAAGAAGCAATCTTCTAAGGAAGACACAGAGCTTTGATTCCAGAAAAAAACAAAATAACCCCTTGCTCCCAGAACTGCGAGGCCAGGCCTGAGCAGGAGCTGAGGCAGCTCGGGTCAACTGTGGGTATCTAGTGGTGGTGGTCGGTAGCACCTCACCGGCCATTTTTATTAATCTTTCCATTTGAGTTCCTGCACAAAGAACAGAATAGGCCACTCGGAGCATTCGGGAGAGCTTGGGGAAGAAAGATGGCTGTGAAGAATGTGCCAGACGCTGATAGGCTGTGGCTTTGGGCAGGAGGCCCTCGGAGGGCCTCCCTCTGGACCTCTGGTGGTGGTCCTGAGCCCTGTAGCTAAGACAGGGAGGGAGAAGTCTGCCTGCTCCTGAATGTCTCCCTAGAGCCCAGCCAGCAGCCTGTTTGCAAGGGGCTGAGCTAGTCAGCACAGAAAACCACATTCTTCCCTTTAAGTGGTCCTTGCCAAGTGGGAAGTAGTTTTTCCTCAGAAAATTTGATTCTGTGATCATTGACGGAGCCCCTGCATTGAACCTCTTGGTCTAAGGGGTGAGAAGAGAGAAAGTTCAAGAGGATACAGAGGAGATTGGCATACTTGTGCCTCCAGAACATTACCATCTGAAGGAAGAGTAGCTGCCCAGGCAAGAATGTGCTATAAAACAAGCACAGAAGTGGGGCATGGTAGAACACGCCTGTAGCACCAGTACTTGGGAGGCTGAGACAGGAGTATCACCGGTTCAAGGCCAGCCTTAACATCTTAGCAAGACCCTCAGAACTTAGTGAGACCCTATTTCAAAATAAAAAAGTGATTGGAATGTAGCTTGGAGGTAGAATGCCTCTGGGTTCCATCCCCAGTGCCCAAAATCAAAAGAAATAAATAAGGCATAAACTATGTGCCAGGAAAGGAGTTCTTTCTAATGGGAGGCCCCAAAAACCTCTGCATTGTTGAGGGCTGAGGAGCTGAGCCTCGAGGGATGGCAATATATAAAGGCTGGGAGAAAGGGCACTGCAGGAACAGGCAACACAGGATGACAAGGAGGGACAGAGGCGCCAGACTGCTTGGCTCACACCCTGCCTCTGCAGCTCACTGTGGATGATTTTGGGCCTGTGTCCTTGCTATAAGATAGAAATGTTATACCATCTACCTGTTATGAGAAGCAGATGAGTTAAGAATGTCAGGAAAAAATGAACACATTCTAAACTAATAGAAGAGTGGCAGGCACATCATAGATGTTTAATAGACATTAAATGTGGGTCTGAACAGCCCAGTACAGAAAAGTCTGGTTGAAGCTACAAATTTGGGATGGAGGTCATCCCACCAAATTTTGAGGCAGAATTGAGATTCAAGACAGGGTCTAGATTCCCTGATTCTTCAAGGAATCTGAAGCTCACATCATGAGTTTCTGAGAAGAGCACAAAGCAAGATAAAAGTCCCTCTACAAAGAGCCTCTGAAGAACTGGTCCTTAAGTGTCTTAAGTGACAAATTAAGTATCAAAGCCAGGGTGTCTACAACCTGAAGGCCGGGAGCTGCTGTTGGGTTGGCTCCTTCCTACCCTGAATCAGCACTTTGGCCCTCTGCCTAGGCCAAGCTCCCCCTCCCTGTGTACCCTCGGCAGATGTCATCAGTGCCACAGCAGGACACGTGGGTGATGACACATCTTCACGGTCAGCCCAGCCACAAGCAGGCCTCGGGAAGTGGAAATAAACACCTGTCAGTGGGACTTTAAAGGCACTGTCTACCCCCGGCACAGTGTCATGCACCTGCCATACTGTTGAATCTTTTATTTGGTCAAAACACATTTAACTGCCAGGTGTGGTGATGCACGTTTGTGATCCCAGCATTTGGTTCACAGACAGCCTCAGCTGCTTAGTGAGGCCCTCTGCAACTCAGTTAAAGCCTGTTTCAAAATAAAGAATTAAAAAAATAGGGCTGGGGGTATAGCTCAGAGGTAGAATGCCCCTGGGTTTCATCTTCAATACCACAAAAAACAAAAACAAAACAAAAAAACATTTAACTGAGCAGCTGTTGTGTGTCAGACACTGTGCTGGGCACCGGGAACTACCACGATATAGGCAGCCGTGGTCCCTGCCCAAACAGGCTGGTGGGAGAGACAAACACACAAGCAGGAGACTTCCACACCACCAGGGTGGAGATGGGGTGCACAGGTGCGGTGTGGGTGTGGGATGGAGAGGAAATGCTCAGGGAAGGCTTCCAGAAGGCAGTGATGCTCAGGCTGAGACCCTGGAAGGCAAAGCAGGAGGAGGCCTGGAAGCAAGAGAGCCTGGCCCTCGAGGCTGGCGCTGGGTGGTGTGAGGAGCTGGAAGGAGTCCAGTGAGCCTTAACAGGAGGAAGAGAAGATCATGAAAGGCCTGTCAGACGAAGGTGTTGGGCAGGTGGGTTAGGGCAAAGCAGACTCCTTAATTGCATTGACTCCCCCGGTTGCTGCTCTCGATGGTCCTCATCCCATGGCTTCTAGACATGCTGTGCCTTGTGCTGCAGTCAAGGGCTGGACTAGAATAGTCGGCCCTTAAAGGGAGGGGGTGCTGAATGGCCCCATAGCTACAAAAAGACAGACACTTGAATGTGTGCCCTCTGATAGTGACTACTGATGCCCTAAGCCAGGCCCTGGCTCAAGTGGTTTTAAACCACCCTGTAGTTTCTGTAGCCTCAGACTATAGGATGGCAAAGGGACTTATTATCTCACTGCCAAAGGTCACACCCCAGGCAGGCTCAGCATGTGCATGGGAGTGGATTTGCATGTGTGTAGAAGCCCCCCTCCCTCTCCCACCCCATGGCTGGCCTTGGCCACCCCCACTGTGACCTCACATGGGTCTCTCTTAAACTAACCCCTGTAGACATTTTGCCCAAGCCCACAGCCCCCACGGGGCCCTGGCGTGTCCACCATCTCCAAACCTGTCATGGTCCACCAGGAGTCCAACTTCATCTACAGGCCAGCTGTGAAATCCGAGGTCCTGGTAAGCCCCTTCCATCCCCCTCCAGGGTGCTTCTTGAGTAGAAAACCAGGGCTGTCTCCTCTATGTCTTGTGACCCTGGAGGGAGAGTGAGATTGGACACAAACTTGGATATCGGTCATCGGATAGCCTTCTTGTTGGCCAAGAGATGAGTCTGCGTGGGTACAGTGTGTGTTGGCCTGTCCTATGGAATTCTGCTCCCTGAGCTCCACCCAACAATAATGATGTTAATAGTTAAGACTTAGTAGGAGTTGGCCAGGTACTGGGCTCTCTGTGATCTCCTTCAACACTCACAGTCCAATCTGTGGCTCCTGTTGTCATCCCTGTTCAATACTTGAGCAAACAGAAGCTTAGAGAGATGAAGCCAGACATACTAATTACCCCCAGGTCTTTCAGATGCCACAGCTATGCTTTTTACCTACATCACCATCTTGCCAAAACCTACAGAGATCCCAGATGCCCTGGCCCTTCCCTGAGGCTTCATGATACAGCCAGGACCACCCTTAGCTGGGGAAATGGCCACAGCAGACACACTCCCCTTCTCTATGTCACCTCTTGATCCTCACTGGCACTGGGAGTTTAGGGCATGGTCCAGGGGAAGGAGGAGGGTCTGCCCCACCCCAGTGCCCAGCAGTAGAGGGAGCTGGGGCTCATGCATACTTCCAGAGGTGCCAGCCACTAACTAGCTTCCCACGAACAGAGCCACACCAGATTTTTTTATTCCCCTTTCAAGGAAACCCTATCCAAATGTCAAGGCAGGACACTCAGACACTTATTTTGAGCGTTAGCTGTCCTGTCTGCTCCCCAAAGAGCAAAGGTCATGCTCCCGGGCCAGCCTGCTGCTGTGGCCAGTCTGTCTCTCTAGTTGATGACAACGGTGTGCCTGCTTGACTACAAATGAGGAATTGCTGCATTCAGGGGGCATCAAACACTACCCAGAGTCAGACTATGCATGCTTGGGGAAGAGATGGGTAGGACAGCCACAGGCTGGCACCAGGGGGCAGACAAGACTTACTGGTAACATTCAGTGGGGTACTTTCTTTTTCCGGCAGCCACAGGAGATGTTGAAGAGGATGGTGGTTTATCAGACAGCATTCAGACAAGTAAAATGATACCCGCCGTGTGTCTGTGGTCCTCCCCACCACCGTCTCTCCCACTTTGTGCCTGACTTCCTTCTCCCCAGGAGTGCCTGTTGGCTCCCTGGCAGCCCCAACTGCCATCTGCAGGGGAGCCTGGGTTCAGAGCTGTGTCCCCATGTCTGTGGCAGAGGTTGGGAGGATTTCATGTCAGATGAGGACCCAGGGTTTGTTAGAGCCTGAGCTTAAGCTGAAAGAGCCACGGAGCCCTGGTGCTGCCTCTTTTGCTGCTGCTGCTGCTTATTTAACAAGGAGCAGGATGACTGGGCATGGTGGTAGTGCATACCTGTCATTTCAGTACTGGGAAGCTTGAGATAGGAGAATTGCAGATTCTAGGCCAGCATCCGCAACTTAGGCCCTCAGCAATCTAGAGAGACCTAGATTTCTGTTTCAAAATAAAAAAAATAAGGCTGGGAAATAGCTCAGAGGTAGAACACCCCCTGAGTTCAACCCCCAGTACCACAAACAAAATAAAACAAAAAGGATCAGGACAGAGGGTGCCCTCAGAGAGTCATAGAAGCCAGAAAGGGCCCTTGCTCCAGCCATAGGAGAGAGGGAAGGGGCTGCCTGAGGTGTCTCTCTGCACTGTTCCCTCTGGGCAGGTCACAGCTTCACTAACCCTGCCTGAGCTAAAGCAGCCTCAGCTCAGGGGTGGGGGGGTCCTTGCTGGTCTCTGAGTGGTGTCAGGCAGGCAGCTGCCCAGCCTCCTCCCTTCTGGCTTTATACAGAGCCAGCCATTGGGCTGGCTGTTCCATCACCAAGGAAAGAGACCCCAACATGGAGGGAGACCTGGACGGCAGCCCTGGCTTCTCCAGCCTCCCCACTCACACAGGCAGGGAACAAAAGGGACGGTGTCCTCAAAAGGGGCTTTTTCCAGCCCAGGACCAGAGAGTGACAGACAACAGCTAATACCCAGAAGGCACGCTGTGCCAGTTCTGTTTCCAAGTACATTGTGTGTGTGTTAACTTAATCTTCACAACAACCCTAGGAATTAATTACTACAATATTTCTCTCTCTCTCTCTCTCTCTCTCTCTCTCTCTCTCTCTCTCTCTCTCTCTCTTTTTTTTTTTTTGCGGCACTGGGGATGGAACCCAGGGACATTCTACTTCTGAGCTACACCCCCAGCCCTATATTTTATTCTTTATTTTGAAACAGGGTCTCACTGAGTTGCAAAGGGCCTCACTAAGTAGCTGAGGCTGGCCACGAACCATGATCCTCAGCCTCCCAAATGCTGGGATTACGAGCATGCGCCACCACACCCAGCTATTATTCCTCATTTTATAGCTGAGAAACAGAAGCAGAGAAACTTGGAAATGTGTCCAGGGTGGCACAGGTAGTGTCAGATCCTGGATTTAAATCTAGGAGTCTGGGCTCTGCAGCCTGCTCTTAAATGTCGTGTCGCCCTGCCTTTCACGGCAGTGCCATTGCAAGTGAGCATCGAAGGGCCTGGTTGTCCAGGGCCAGAGGGCTCCAGGCATGGAGGCAAACCCTCACTCTCCTGCCCACTGACTAGGTGACCTTGGGTATGAATGACATCTCTCTGGGCCTTCTATCAATGAGGGCTTGGGGTTCCTATTTAAAAGCTGACCAGCAGCAATAGCTTATGAGTCTCTGAATTTGCACAAGATGTGTGGCAGGTCTTCTATCTGGCCCGTCCCAGACACCATGTCCTCAGGGTCACAGGGAGAGGAAGTTGTAGTCACCACTGCCCAGCTTTTCAGAAGGAACAGCCAGAAGTAGGCAGCCCCTTCTCAGTGAAAGAGCAAAGGCCCTGCACCCTGCCTAAGGAGTGCTCCCATGCACGCATTTGCTGCACCCCTTCCCCTCTCTGTTGCTCCAACACCCACAGAGACAACTGGAAGTGGCCTCCGAGCTAGGCCAGCCTCCAGACATCTTTGGGGTTGAGGCTGGGAGGTGAAGGCTGGTGAGGAGGGGTAGCGGGTGGACACCCAGGTATCTGCTGATATTTGACTCTCTTCTGTATCCAGAGCTCAGTTGTTTCATGTTAGGCAGGGAGATAGGAGTCTGTGGCCTCTCCAGAATGCTACCTGAAGACCCCAGGAGATACTTGCTGTGATCCAGGGAACCATACACTGGGGCTGGCTCTGCTGTCAGCCTAGCGAGGCCTGTGTGGGCACCTGCCACAGGGCCCTCCACCTTCCCCTGGGACCAGCCTCAGCGCTACTATCCTGTGGCCTGTTGATACCCTGGCTCTGCTTGCTGACTGTGGTCTGAGAGAGGCCACGTGCCCTGGCTCTGTCCCCTTCTCCTCGCCGTCTTGGGTTTTAAGTCTTGGAGGTGTTGTTCAAATAGTAACCCCATTGAGCCAGGGCCCCAGAGTTATGTCTTCCCTCCCTCTCCCCTGGCTACAGGGCCAGGCTGGGGGCCTCTGGCCTCCTAGGTCAGAAAAGAGCAGCAGCAGGCACCAGACTAGCATGGTCTGGCCACCACCACATTTCCCCCTTTGGCATTCGATGTCCCTTGACCTCCCTCAGTCACCTTGTGGCTGATGTCCCTGGGCACAGCAGCCTGTTGTGCGGGACTGGCTGTAGAATTAGAGAACTGGGTAGAGAGACATCTGGCTTTGTCTCCCAGGGCCAGTCGTGGCTTTGAATGAGGACTTGGAAGAGATGAGGTAGGGCCTAAAAGGCGTGTCAGGGTGGAGACCACTTGTGCAGGGATCTAGACATCAGCCATGCACTGCAGCAACAGAGGCCCACCCACCAGACAGTGCAGGGCACAATGCTTCCTCCTCCCAATGCTTCCTGCAGCTTCCTGCCTGCCCCTGAGCAGGGCGCTCCGGCTATTGGGGCTGCCAGCCTCCTCCCTGAACTCCCCATCCTGGTCACACCTGTCCCCTCTTGCTTCCCACCTCTCACCCTTGGACTCAGACCTATTCACCCTCTTCTTCCTCTGCCCTGAGCCTGTTTCTGTAGTGAACTCCAAAGGCCCCTGCTCTGTCACCCTAAAGCCTTCCCTTTGCTTCCAGGATTTCCGGAAATATGAGGAAGGCTTTGACCCCTACTCCATGGTAAGAGACAACTGTCCTGCCTCAAGGGAGTGGCCCCAGGAATGGGGGAGAATTTGGGGGTATTTGATGGTGGGCTTTCAGGGCCCCGGGGATGAGGTAAGACGCATAAAGAACCCCAAGGATGCCCCAGCTTATCTTTCCCAGGAGGGCTGTGTTGTGAGAACTATATGGGGCGTGGGGCAGAGCAGCTGTTACACTTGCTGGATGTGCTATATGAGGCCACTCTCTCCCAGGTCTCACAGTTATCCTAGAAGAAAGACCTGGGGCTTGTGTGGCCATGCATGTGTGTGTGTGTCCGCATACATGTGTGCCCATAGCCCCCATAGGGCCTGGGACTCCTGATTGAAGACAAGTGGGGACAGGGAGAGGTCTCCTTGTCCATGTGCTCTGGGGAGACCCAATGTCCCCCCCAAGTGACTGGCTCTCCCTACACCCTTCTGCAGACTCAAAGCTCCCCCTCTGTCTTTCCATCCAGTTCACCCCGGAACAGATCATAGGGAAAGATGTCAGGCTCCTACGCATCAAAAAGGTACTTGGCAGAGGTGGAGCTGGCCACCATCCTTCTCTGCCCTGTCCCCTCGGTTCCCTGCTTCTGATTTCCTTAGATGACTCCTGGCTGCCCCTTTAGGTCCCCGGTACTCTCCCCTCCTGTGGTGGTCCACACTCAGGCCCCCTTGGCATCCAGGCCCATTCCCTCCCTAGGGGCACTGCCCCAGCCCTGCCACCAGCCCCTGCTCTGTGACCCCCCCATTAAGAGGCTCCTCAAACTTGGGTGCCCACAGCTATTGTTTGCTTAGCCCCTCAAGCCTGTTTCCTGTAACCAGGAGGGATCCTTAGACTTGGCCCTGGAAGGTGGCGTGGACTCCCCAGTCGGGAAGGTGGTGGTCTCGGCTGTGTACGAAGGGGGAGCTGCTGAGCGGCACGGTAAGTGAGGACCAGCCCGGCCTGACTTGGGGACAGTGTAATGGCTCCATGAAGCCTCTCCCCCAGGAAGACAAACAGTTCCTGCTTGCAGTGGGTTGGCAGTTATTCAAGAATACCAGGTCTGTGCCAGGTGTTGTGGTACATGCTTGTAATCCCAGCATTTGGGAGGCTGAGACAGGAGGATCTAGTTCGCAGACAACCTCATCTACTTAGTGAGGCCCTTTGCAACTCAGTGAGACCCTGATTCAAAGTAAAGAATAAAAAATAGGGGTGAGGGTGTAGCTTGGAGGTAGAATGCCCCTGGGTTCCATTCCTATTGCCCCCCCCAAAAAATGTTAAAAAAAGAATACTAGGTTCATCCAGTGAGCCATCTCTCCATCTCTGACATGGCTTGAGGACCCGCCATGGTGCCAGGACCTGGGGCTGCACAGCCTAACAAGGTTCCATTCTGTCCTGCTGGGCTAGTGGCAGAAACGTGCTCGGAACTGCCAGCCCCTTAGCTACTGAGGGGTTTTGGGGAACTGAGGAAACATGAGGAGCTCCTAACCCCCCAAGAAGGTGCTGGGAAAGCTACTGGAAGGGACGATTGCGATGCCAGCCTTACAAAGGGAGAAAGGGCTTTCCAGGGGAAACTCGGCACATGAAAGGCAGAGAGAAACCGTCCCAGCCTGACCAGTCCTTCCAGTGATGTGTGTGTGATTTGTCAGGAATTCAACTTGTGCCCATGCTGGTCTAAGGGTCTGACACGCAGCCCTGTCTGCATGTTTCACATGAATTAACTTCCTCCCCCCCCCCTTTTGTTTTTTAGTATTGGGGATTAAACTCAGAAGCATTCAATCTCTGAGCTATACCTCTAGCCCTGTTTACTTTTTATTTTGAAACAGGGTTTCACCAGGTTGCTGAGAAGCTTGGTAAATTGCAGTGGCTGGTCTTAAACCTGCAATCCTCCTGTCTTAGCCTCCTAATACTGGGATGGTAAGCGTGTATCACCATGCCCAGCTGAATTATTTTTAATCCTCACAACAACACTCAAAGTTGGTGCAGTTATTATAATCATTTTTCAGCTTGGGAAATTGAGGCACAGAGGGGTCAAAGTACTCCTTCAAGGACACAGCAGGAAGCCGGGCGTGGTGGCGCATGCTTGTAATCCCAGCATTTGGGAGGCTGAGACAGGAGGATCGCGGTTCGTGGACAGCCTCAGCTACTTAAGCCCTTTGCAACTCAGTGAGACCCTGTTTCAAAATAAAGAATAAAAAATAGGGCTGAGGCTGTAGCTTGGAGGTTGAATGCCCCCTGGGTTCCATCTCCAGTACTGAAAAAGGACACAGCAGGTGAAAGGTGGAGGCAGGACTCCGGTCTCAAGTCCAAGCAGTCTGGTCAGGTCTTGCCTAAGGTCTTCCGCAGCCTCACCCACTCCCAGGAGGCCCACACCCTGGTCTCTATTGAGACACGGTTGTCTTGCTTTGACTTGTCCCCTTTTCAACAAAAACACCCTCTGCTGATGGGAGAGCTCGTGCCGTCCCCATCCTCAGTCTCTGGCTTCACGCTGTCCACCTGTTCACCTGCTAGAGAGTGTCTGAAACGCTATCCTTGGTGACTTCTTCTGCCCCATTAGGGAGACTCTTCAGTGCCCCTGGGAGCTTTGGGGAGGCCCAGGTGCCCACAGAAGAGGAGGCCCAGGTCCCTTCCCAGGCCAGAGCCGGGAATCCTATGATCAATCCTATGATCCCTTTGAGGCTTCCGGTCAGAGTCAGGCTCCCCGCAAGCTGGAGGGGGTAGAATGGAGGTGGTAGAAGGCCAGGCCTGGGGCTGGGGATGGGGTGAAGGGAAAGGCGGCTGGTGACCAAGGCAGAGTGCACGCTAGGATCCCCCTGTGCAATCCTGCTCTGCTATCTGTGGTCTCGGTGGCCACAGGCCCCTCTTGGCCACACTCTGAGCCTTCATCTCAGCTCCAAGAATGGTTCTGCCCAGCAAGGCAGCCACCATGCCCCACTGCTACCAGGACACCCTCCTCCTCTGTCCCCATTTCTGAGCCAACCGAGGGAGGAGTTGTTGCCAGGCCCAAGCAAGCCGCCTGTCTCCATGTCTGGCAGGAAGAGAGGACCAGGAAGGCTCTCTCTGGTTCTCCCCACTTACAAAGCCCAGCCACTGCCCTGTTATCCTGAGGTGTCATTTTGGATTTGCACAAAATGAAAAAGTGAAAGTCACCTACCCCCAGTCCCTAGGCCCAGAGAAAACTGCTATCTGCAGTTTGGGCCTCCAAGCAGCTGATTCAAGGAGCAGGCTTGTTTTCAGCCACTGTTGGCTGCCATTTTGGTAACATCCCGCGTTCCTCTGGCTTTCAAGCCCACACGGCCTCTGGGTGCTCTACTTGAGTGCAACTCAGAGATATTCTGTGGACTTCAGGATGGGGATAAATTCCTCCAAAAAGGGTTCTGAAGGTGTGAGAAGCCACACACAATCTGTCCACTTAGAGCAAGGATGCATATTAGCATACTCGAGGCTCTAACAAATCCTGCAGTGAGTAATTCTGTTTAGCTTACAATTTAGTTCTTCCTCAAATTATTACATTACAGGATGGGGGGTATGCAGGAATGCCCTCTAGCCCATTCCTGTATTCAGTAAATATCTGTTGAATTCCTACTCTATTCTTGATATTATTGAAGTGCTGTGTATAGAGTGTTGAACCCAGAAGATAAGCCCTGTCCTCGGGAAGTTGACAGCATGGTGGGAGAGACCGTCGATGAACAAGGGAACAGGTAGTTTTTTTTTTATTATAGACTGTGTGCTAGGCAGGAAAAGACCAGGGTGCTATGTGAGTGAGGTCAGAGAAGCTCTCCCTGAAATGAGAAAGGCCATTTCAGACCTAGAAGAAGAGAAGAAAGAAAGGGAAAACATTCCCGGAAGAACAACCTGCAAGGGTTCCCAACAGGAAGGAACTTGGCAGGCTCAGGGACATGAAGGTAGGCACAGCTCCTAGGACCAACTCATGTCTGCTAACTGTGCTGAAAACACAGATCTATCTCCTCTCTGGTAACCAGGGCCCATGCTCAGTTGACAGTCCCTGCTGGTGTCCCAAGTCTACCGAGCAAAGGTGAGGTGTGTGGATAGGGCAGGAGGAAGTACCCTGGAGAAACCGGAGTGCTGTTTACCTTGGTGCTTCCTGAGCCACGGAGAGCCTTCAGGGCAGACTCTTCTGTGGCCCCACCGCGACCCTCCCTTGCCACGCCCTGGGCCGAGCACATGTGTCCTGCAGCCCAGTTGGCCAATTCTCTTTGTCTTCCTACAGGTGGCATTGTGAAAGGGGATGAGATCATGGCCATCAATGGCAAGATTGTGACGGACTATACCCTGGCTGAGGCCGAGGCCACTCTGCAGAAGGCCTGGAACCAGGGTGGGGTAAGAACATGCACCCTTCACCTGCCTGCCTCAGACTCTGGCCTCTGCAGCCAGGCCTCATGGCTGGGAAGCCCCACCCCAGGGCGGGTAGCCAGGGTGCAGACAGCTCCGTGACATGACACCTGCATACTCCCATCCAGACAAAGTACTAAATATGACAGGATAGGATTCAAAAAAATAAATGTCAGTTCCTGACCTTGAGTCCCAAAAGCCAATGGCACAAACACGATGGGGCATGGTGGTGTACCCAGGAAACAGACTAAAATCTTCTCTAAGTGTGCCCTGAATAGAAATTAAGAGAGTGCTGGAGAATCAAGAGGAAGCATTAACAGAGGTAGAGGGCCTGGGATGAAGGAGGGGCTGGTGGTAGTTTGCTCTGTGCACATTAGACACCCATCGGGATCAGGTTGCCCACAGGCTGTGCAATGTGCAACCTGAAGGGGCACCCTCCTACAGACCAGAGTGTGAATGGTGCCCGCTCATGTTGTGCAACGCACAACCTGTGCAACTGTATGCAGGCAGCCGAGCCTGAGGTATTAAGTTCAGAGCCGAGGAAGCTGACCAGATGGGCCTGGGACCCACATGAAAAGATGTGGAGAAGAGAAGACTTACGGGTAACATGATGACTGTCTTTGATTATCTGAAGGGCTGAATTAGGGCAGAGGGAGTAGACGTATTATTTGTGGTTCTTGAGTGTAGAACTGGATTGGAGGGAGGGAGGTCCTGGGGAGACCGACATTTCAGCTCCATCTTCAGAGCTATTGAATGGCAGAGGGGCCTGGTGCTATTCCAGGTGTTCAGTGGCTTCCCCCAAGCCCAGGATGGAAAATAATGGGTAAGCCGAGGCTGGCAGTGACACTCTTAAGGGGATTCAAGAATTGGGATCAGAAAAGCAAGACCAAAAGTTCCCCAAGTGTCCACACCTCAGAATTACTTAGGGAGCTTATTAGAAATACTCCCTTGGGATCCATCCCAGACTCCCAGGAGCCAAGTCCACAAGTCTACACTTTTTTAAAACTCCCCCAAGTGATTCTGGGGTTGCTGTCTGGCCCTGATCCATATAAGCATTTGGGAACTCGGATCATTTGATGGCCTTGCCATTCTGGGTTTGGGAGGCCTGAGACAGGAAACTCCCCCAGAGTATGGGACTCCACAAAGTCAGGGCCATCCCCATCAAGAGGCCCTCCAGCCCTACTGTACCCACTTCCCCCCAGAAAGAAGAAGCCCGGCTGGCTGATCCGGGGCCAGGTACCCAGGCACAGGAATGGAGTCTCAGGGGCAGCAGCGCTGTCTACCCCTGAGAACACTCCATAGTCGCCTGCTTCTCCCCACAGGACTGGATCGACCTGGTTGTTGCCGTGTGCCCCCCCAAGGAGTACGACGATGAGCTGTAAGTGTGTGGGGCCTCCTCCTCTTCATCCTCCTCCTCCTCCTCCTTCTTCTCCAAGTCTCAGCCACCTCTGCGCAGCCAGGAGGAATGGCCCAGGCACGCAGCTGCCTGCAGTCAGAGATCACAACACCCCCTATGTTAGAGGAGCCCTAGAACCAATCACTGTCCTCAAGTGGTGTCAGAGCTTCCTCCCAGGCCACCTTGTCCAGACTCTTTACATATAGGAAACAGAGGCTCAGGGCCTCAGACCAAGCACACAATGACAAGTAAGAAAAAGACTTGGGAATTTTGATTCCCCACTCAGAACTTTACCCCCTGCACCATTATCAGTTAAAGATTTCCTTGCCCATCCTCCCCCTCTGGAAAGTTTTCCTGATATCTAACTGCATTCCCTGGGCTTCCTCTTTAGCCAGCTGAGGCTACAGGCTCTTCCCATGGGCTCTCCAAGGAGCCCCAGCCTAGCCTGTCTTTCTCTATGATTCCGTTTCTGTCTGCATGGAGAGGGCCTCTCTCTCCTTCTAGCTGTCCCGCTCCCAGACTTTCTGTCACCCCTGTCTTTCTCTCCCTCTCTCTTTTGCTTGTTTCCTGTTTCTCTCTGTCCTGGGCTCCAAGTTTCTGCTCTCCCTCTTTGGTACTCTGCACGCACTTTTACCTCTGCCATTCTTTGTCTCTGTGGCATCTCGCCTCTGCCCCCACCTTGTCCCCTTTCCTCCCTCCCTCTAACCACACCTCCTTGCCTGTCCTGGCCATACCTGCTGCCTCCCCTGTCCAGCAGAGTCTGAACTCCCCGCAGCTGTTGGAGAAACTAAGGTCAGGCAGCTCCAAGTTCTGGAACTCAGGGCTTAGGCAGGACCAGAGAAGGAGTCAGGTGAAGGGAGAGGTCTGGTGGAACTCTGCTCAGAAGTAACCAAGCCCTTTTTGTTTCCTGCTCTGCTCTGTGTATGTAGCTCTTCTCTTCCCTCCTCTGCAGTCGAAAGCCCCCAGCCCATCCGAAAGCTCCTTGAAGACCGTGATCCCGTGTACAGACACGGGGTCCTCCTGCAGCTGGAGACCACGGTGAATAGGCAGGCAGCCATAGGGCCCTGTCTGTCTGAGCTGCATCGTGTTGTGGCCACGCGCTGCCCACGCTGCTGGCAGGTTCTTTGGACTGGCGTCTGGAGGGGGACATGGGGCACCACCCTGGAAGTGCCTCTGGGGGTCTGCTGTCAGCTGCTCTGGAACTCTCTGGGAGTTGACTCCCTCCCATTCATGGGAGTGTGCAGAGCCCAGTCTGTGGCCCAGACGTGTGATCTGTGCATCCTGATGCATGCCCTTGGGACCATTCTCAGTTCCACGCAACACTAAACAGGAGTGCCTGGAGCCAGGCAAGCTGGGCTGGGATAGCCCACAAGAAGTGCAGCCTGAATCCCCCCAGAGGTGTCCTCAGCCAGACAGCACCCCCTTCCCATGCATCTCACAGGCCCTGCCTGAGCCCCTGCTCCACCTTGGAAGGGGGGGCCCGCTGCATGGGCTGTTGAGAGGTCTTTAAGGCTGGTCCAAAGAACCAGGTTGGTGGACTAGACTTGCTCATGTCCTGTTGTGCCCTGTCGCAGCCTGAGCCCTGCTCAGTCCTATTGCTCCCTGCCCTCTCGCTTCCTCCATCTGGCTCTGGCTACGGGACACACGTGGAGCCCAGCTTTGGAGTGTGCTTCTCATTTGTGTGGGCTGGCTGCCACACTGCTACTGGTTGTGGCCTGCAGCCCACAGAGGGCAGCATCCGGTCTGCCCATGCCTGGACTTGGTGACTTTCCCCCCAAAATACTAGGGCCTCCAGCTGACAAGATAGTCGGCCTGCTGTGCAGCGGCTTCTGGGTTGGCCTGTGTGGCCCTGTGTTTTCTGTCACTTGCTCTCAGCAAGGGACCCTGCCCTTCTTTCTCATGGTACCTTCCACCTGCACCCCATCCCTCTGCTGTCTCCCTAGCTCCCGTGTGCTGTGGCTGTGGCTGGTACAGAGTTGCTCTGGGCTGTACCACCTGGAGGTGGCAAGGCTTCGTGTTGCCAGCGTGGGACTCCCCACTCAGTGGCCTCGACCTAGGTTGTCACCGGCAAGGCCTGTCCCCATCTGGTCTGTTTCCTCTTCCCCACAGGACCTTCTTCTGAAGTCTAGAGAGAGAAAACAAATCCACGCCTAGAAGACAGTGATCACTGAACCATCTCTGGACACCAAGACTACAACAAGCTTAAGAGGCCAGCAAGGGAGTGCCAGCCAGACAATGTTGCTGAAACCCATACCCTGCAGCACCCAGGAATTTCAAACCCCTTTGGCCCAGAACTAGGGCTCTACAAAGACCAACATCGAGAGGAGGGAGCAGCCCGTCCTTCTAGTCAGAGAGCTCTCCTCTCCCAACCCAAGGGGGCTCCTCCCTTGATCCCTAGTAAGACTCAACTCCTGAGTCTCTCTGCTCTCTCCACCGTCCCTCCCTTCACTCCTCTGCTAAATACTACTAAGATGGCTGCTGCAAACCTTACTCTGAGCTCATTAATTAAACCGATTTCTCTTCCAGATTGTGAGAGTGAATGCCAGTGTGGGCAGCAGATTCAAGGCAGTTTGGGGTTCTTTCCAAGGCCCTGTGATCTGGGCCTGACAACATGGAGAGGGTGATGCTGTGGCTAGGGCTGGCTTTGATCGGAGGGTGAGGCAACCCGCTGGGCTGGGCTTTGGTGTGCTCCTAGCAGAGAGAGGACAGAATAAAGTCTATGGCACAGGGGCTCTGCTCAGTTCCAGAAAGCAAGAAGCCCTAAAGGGGCTCCTCAAGTTGTGGGGTGCCCTAGCTTCTCCCAAGAATGGCACAACCACAGCTGCTTCTACGTCACCAAGCTAGGACGTGAGGAAGGGTGGGGCAGGGAGTCCACTCCCTCCATGAAATAACACCCAACAGAACCTAATAGAGGAAGAAAGGCTTGAGGAAGGAGGGGTAACCACAAGGCCCCAGCAGGCAGCAAGTCAGGGCCTCCTGGCCACAGGGACCAACAGCTCTTGCTCAGGAGAAGAGTGGGTAGAGTCAGTCTAGGCTTCTTGTGGAAATCCACGATGAGACGGCATATTCAAAGTGGGAGGTAGTAAGCCAGGCATGGTGGTGCACGCTTTTTTTTTTTTTTTTTTTTTGGGTGGTACTGGGGTTCCTGGAAACCCTTCTACCTCTGGGCTACACTCCCAGACCTATTTTGTATATTTTTATTTGGAAACAGGGTCTCTGAAGCCAGCACAGCTGGCTTCGAACCTGCGCGATCCTCCTGTCTCCCAAGCGCGGGGATTACAAGTGTGTGCACGCTTTTAATCCCAGTACCTGGGAGGCGGAGACAGGAGGATCCCGGTTCACAGCCAGCCTCAGCTACTTAGTGAGGCCTCTGCAACTTAATAAGACCTTGTTTAAAAAGGGTAAAAAATCAGGCTGGGGTGTAGCTTGGAGGTAGAGTGCTCCTGGGTTCCATTCCCAATACAAAGAAAGAAAGAGAGAGAGGAGGTAGTTCTGGTGTCAGATGTCATGAAGGACCGGCTCTCCCTGCCCTGTGGTGGCTGCCTCATGGCCTCCGCTTCTCAGCTAGCCTCCTGTCCCTGCCACCAGCTCCCTCCAGTCCCTCAGAGCTGGGCTTGGGCATGACCATCAAAATCACCTGCTTAACTCCACCCGGCCCAATGTCATCGCACCAGCTCGCCTGAGTCGTAGCCCTGGCTTCAGACACAGTCCCAGGTCCAACCAGCTGTGGCTGGGGTGTCAAACTTTCCAATTTTAATAAAGACCAAGTCACGATGACCTGATAACTGGCTCCCAGAGCCAGCAGCTATGTGCAGGAATTCCCTACATTTTCTTCTGTAACACCTGACTTGACTCCTGAGGCATTATCTGAAGCAAGGTAAGAGGAGGAAGCCATATTTGGTGGCACCTACCATGTGCCAGGCCTAGGCTGGACTCTTGTGCCGGCCAGCTCCCACTGCGATGACTGGGATTAGTGCGCGGCCTCCCCAGGAGCCTGGTGATGGCAGCCAGCACTGTGATGGGATTGGCCCCGGGCCTGCTGTTATTCTAAAAACTGGGCTCAGCTCCCCTCAACTATCTATGAGGAAGGCACCATTATCACCGACTCCATTTTATTAAGAGAAGATTGATGGGCGCCCTGGTCACACAGTAAGGAAGAAAGTGGAGCTGAATCCAGTCCGGAGCCTCTGGCTCCAGAGACTGTATCCTTCTCTGCCGTTTGCTATGCAGGGTAGGGCAGCCCTCATGGGGATGTCTCAAAGGCTGGACTGTTGGCAGAACACTTCTCTTCACAACTAAAGAACAGCCAATATTCTGCTGCTCCGTGATGTTTGCCTCCTCTTGTGACCTGGGAGCTGCTGCTGAGTCCTTTGAAATCATCTCCAGCTGCTCTTAGTCATTAACACCTCTGAGTGAATGAGCTTATCGGGACTTGATGAGTGAGACAAGAGAAAGGGCTTTGAGCCCCTGGCTAGAGGAGAATGCAGGTGGGGGCGGGGAAGGCGGGCTGCTGCACCGAGCAGGAGGGGTGGGGAGGAGGCTGGGGACATGGATGACATTACGTCATGAGCCAAAGGGTGCCGAGGGCCGGCAGGGCATGCAGGCTGCAGTGGGCTGCTTCCTTGTCATCAAGGAAATGGGCTCCCTTTAGAAAGTTCTCCCATGTTGAACCCAAAGTACACAGCTCTCCCCAGCAGACTGACATCAATCAGTTAAAGTGGAAAGATCAGTGACAACCTGACGTAGTTCCTGACCTGCCAGAGTCCACAGGGGAATCAGGCCACACAGGAATCGACTTCAGTGACCACAACTGACCACACACACGGGACTAAAGCTCGACTGCCTGTGCCACCCGTCCCCTCCCGCTGCTTCCATCTCAGTGCTCTCACCGGCCACTAGGTGGCCACTGACAACTCATCAAGCCGCCGAGGTCACTTGTTTAGCATCATACTCTAACTAGGTATTCAGGCCCAGGGGAAGGTACACTGTCAGGGATCCCCAAGAAGGAGAGCTGCTTTTTTTTTTTTTTTTTTTTTGTAGTAGGGATTGAACCCAGGGGCATTATACCTCTAAGCTACATCCCTAGCCCTTTTTAGCTTTTATTTTGAAACAAGGTCTCATTGGGTTACTGAGGGTCTTGCTAAATTGCCAGGCTGGCCTCAAATTGCTTCTCTTGTCTCAATCTCCCAAGTACTAAGATTACAGGCGTGCACCGCCGTGCCTGGCTAAGGGCTGGTGTTTCTATTATGGAAACAGACCTAAAAGGCTGGGAATCCAAGAGTGCCCTTTGACTCTGAACTTCTGGCACTCTATCCCTCTCGCTGAAGTTGCTTCCCACAGCTGGTCCCCAGGGTGTGCGGAGCTGCTTTGAGCCTCTCACCTCGGTCTCTGGCGGTCAGGTGGAAGGGCAGAGTGCGTGGCTTCTGCTTCAGAGATGCTCCCTTTGGGCCTGTGTGGGCTGGGAAGCTTGTTCCCACCCAACTCCAGCCTAATTCTCAAGCCTCAGATTTGGATATGAATTTGTTTCCAGAGATGAGAACACTGCTCTCTTCTGTCTCTGTGGTGACACTTGCCCTGAAGCCCAGACTGGCTGCAGCTCTTTGAGAACTACAAGGGGCAGGCGCTGGCCTCTGGGAAGGCAGGTGGGCTGCCTTACACAGGGAGAGAGCCGAGGGCCACAGTCATACTCCTGAGATCTGGGGTTTGCAGCCCCACAGCCCTCACCAGCCATAGTAGAAATAAGATTGCTACAAACTATAGTGTCTGGCTTACTAAGCAAGGTTTGGCTTTATAGGGGTGTGAAAGCCATGTGCATTCGGTAAAAACCTCCTTTGAATTTCGCTCCTTTCCCTGGCTGGCGATATATGTATGCTATAGACTCTTGTAGTTAGTGCCCTGCAGTGGCATTAGCCACTGTACTATACCACTTTGAGTACATAAGAAAGAAATGACATGCAGAATCTGATTTCAGGAGCGCCAGGAAAAACTCCAGCCAGGAGATAGCTCTCCCTACTTCTATTTTTCCCCATGTCGCTGTGTCTTCCATACTGTAGAGCGAGCCAGCCAAAGCCCAAGTCAGACCATAGCTCTGCCTGGCTTGAGACTCTTCAGTGGCCCTCCGTGTCCTCAAGACAAAGTCTAAACTCACAAGTGACATTCGAAGCCTACAGTGCCTGGCCCCTGACCACTTCTCCAGCCCTGTCTCTTGCCATGGTTTTCCTTTGCTTTGGTCTCATTGAACTCTTCAGTGTCCTAGACATCTTGCTCCATTACTTCTCTGTCTGTGCACATGATCGCTCTACCTAGTTCTCTTTAAGCCCACATGGACGTCCTATACATCCTTCAAGGCCCAGGTAAATTCTAAAAGGAGAACACTGGACCTGGCCTGGCCTGAGCACTCGGTCAGTATGTGGTTTCTTCTTCCTCCTGAGATGGACCCTCTGGGTTGCAGGTGACAGAAACCCAGCTCAAGACTGTGATATAAGAGAAAATAACACAAGTATTTGATATCAGGTTTGGCTGGATCCAGGTGCTGAAAACAAGGGTTTCACCACTCTGTTCTGGATATATATATATATATATATATATATATATATATAGAGAGAGAGAGAGAGAGAGAATATATATATATATATATATTGGGGTTCCTGGAAGCCCTTCTACCTCCGGGCTACACTCCCAGACCTATTTTATACCTTTTATTTGGAAACAGGGTCTCTTAAGCCAGCGCAGCTGACTTCGAACCTGCGCGATCCTCCTGTCTCCACCTCCCAAGCACGGGGATTACAAGCATGCACCACCACGCCTGGCTAGACATCTATATTTGGGTTTTCCAAAGAATAGAAACGTGTGTGTGTGTGTGTGTGTGTGTGTGTGTGTGTGTGTGTGTGTGTGTAAAATGGGAAAAATAAGGCACATTTCTGGTGTTTGTTTTTTAAGGAATTGACTCACACAGTCACTGGGGCTAATAAGTTTGAAATCTGTAAGGCAGGCCAGCAAGCCTGGGTACCAAGAAAAGTTGATAGCTCAGATCAAGTCCACAGTCTTGGAAGAATGCCCCCATCTTTGGAGAATATCAGTCTTTTTTCTATTAAGGTCTTCAACTAATTGGATGAGATCCACCAGAAATATGGAGGGTAATTACTCAAAGCCAGTTGACTTAAATGTTATTCTCATCTAAAAGAAAATACATGCATAGTAACATCCAGATATGTTTGGCCAAAAAACTCCATACCCAGCCCAGTTAACATATAAAATGTGCTTCATTCTCAGGTGGACTCTTCCTATAAGATGACAACATGGTCTTCAGTGTTTCAAATACATGCTGCTGGGTAGGGCAGCCCCCACTGGGAAATCACTCCTCTGTCTTGGGGTGCCCTCCCTTCTTCCCTCCTTTCCTTCCATCCTTCCATCCTTCTTTTCTCTCTCCCTGTGGTTCAGGAAACCAGGAGCTCACTTTGTCAGTGTTTGAACTTCTCAGATTCCCAGCTGCCGGGGCCAGCTGCTTACCCACAACTTGGAGATGAAAAATCAGGAAACCAGGGGTCCAGTCTGACCACAGGACACTCAGAGCTGAAGTACAGCATTCCCAACACTTGCTCCCCAAATGTCCTGAGAGCTAAGTACTGAAATCTGACCTTGGCTACATTGCTTAATCTCTTTTCACAAAAGGATTATAAATAGTACCCACTTCATAGAATTGGGAGGATCAAAAGAGAGACAGATAAAGTGCTTGGAAACATTCTTGGTTCTCAAATGAATCGTAACTTTTTAAACATGTGGGATAGATGCTGTGGGAAGAGCAGACTGGAACCCATCTCACCCCTGAGGATGGTGCTCCCCAAGGTGGTGCTCCCCAAGGTGGCCCTCACCCTGCCCCTGTGTCCCCACATCTACACCCGAGGCAACTGTGGGGAGCTCATCTCCTTTTCTGTGTGCACAATACGTGCCAAAGGTCCTTTTCTTTCTCTAGGGGAACAACTCCTGCTCCCCTGACAAGCCACTAGCTGAGCATATATGTGTGTGCTCATGTGCATGTTGGGTCTTTAATATTCACCTTAATTAATATGACCCTGAATGCACACACAGATAGAGCAGGAACAGAATTCTTGTCAATTGCCTTACAGTAAATAATGAATATTGTCAGTCTCCTTTGCCACAGGCCTGAGACAATGTGAAGAAAGTAAAATGGAAAAATCTATAAGAGCAAGGGATAGAGAACATTGGATTTTCTGTTTTTATACAGGAGCCATCCCCCCCTCCTCTCTCTAAGGGAGAGGAAAAAAATTAAATAACTTTATTTCTTCAAGAAGTGATCAGGCTGGGCATGGTGGCGCACACTTGTAATCCCAGCATTTTGGAGGCTGAGACAGAAGGATTGAGGTTCATGGATAGCCTCAGCTACTTAGTGAGGCTCTTTGCAACTCAGTGAGACCCTGTTTCAAAATAAAGAATACAAAATAGGGCTTGGGGTGTAGCCCCAGTACTGTAGAGAGCGAGAGTGAGAGAAAGGGGAGGAGAGGAAAGGAGAGGAGAGGAGAGGAGAGGAGAAGAGAGGAGAAGAGAGGAGAAGAGAGGAGAAGAGAGGAGAAGAGAGGAGAAGAGAGGAGAAGAGAGGAGAAGAGAGGAGAGGAGAGGAAGAATTATGAGATCTCCAGCCAAGATGTCCACTAACAGATGAATGGATTACAAAACTGTGGGATATGTACACAATGGAATTTTACTCAGCCATAAAAAAGCACAATTGCAGCATTTATAAGGAAATGGATGGAACTGGAGTACATTATGCTAAGTGAGATTAGTCAATCCCCCAAAAAAAACAAGAAATCAGATGCTTTCCCTAATATGTGAAAGCTAAGGAAAAATGAGCCATAGGAGGAACTCCAGGTTAAAAAGGAGATCCTATAGGGGATGGAAGGGGGAAGAAGGAAACTCTCTAAAGCACACGATGTACTTATTCACATCATAGTCAACCACTAAGCCAAGCATGGGAGGGAGGGATGGGCAGGGAGTGGGGTGGGGACTGGGTGGGTGCTGGCTGGGTGAAGTGTGCATGTACGTCTACACAAGTACAAGTTACCCCCATTATGATGTATAAATACAATCCACCAATAACAAATTTTAAAAGAAAGAATTATGGGTTCTCATCCCAACCCTTTGGAATAAAAATACCTGAAGAGACAGCACTGTAGTCTTCCTGGCACCTTGGGAGACTAATGGCCGAGTTCTGGCTGTAAGCCCTTGGCACTAGGTAATCACCTTTTCATTGATGTGGCCAAAATGCCTGACGAGAACAAGTTTATTCTGGCTCATGGTTTTAGAGGTCTCCATCCATGGTCAGCCAGCTCCTTTGCTCTGGGCCTGAGGTGGCAGTGGGTGTGGTAGAGGGAAGCTGTTCAGCTAGCTCATGGTTGCCAGGAAGCAGGGGGTGACAGATATAGCCTCCATGGCCTCCAGTGACATTGTTCCTCTGGCCATACCCACCTGCCTACAGTTACCACCCAGTAGTCTATTCGAATTATTAATCCATCAAGTGGGTTAACCCACTAATGGGGTCAAAGTGCTCATGAGCCAATGATTTCACCTCTGGACTCTGCTGCAGTGCCTAGCACATGAGCTTTTGGAGGACATTCCAGATCCAAACTATAACCAGCCCTTTGGGGAATAAGGGATGTTTTATTATCTTTTTAAAAAATTGTGGTAAAATGCACCTTGCATAAAATGCAGTCATTTCGAGGTGTACAGCTCAGTTGTATAAAGTGCATTTGCATTGTTGTGCAACCATTACCACCATCCATCTCCAGAGCTATTTCATCTTGCAAAATGGAAAGTCCGCACCCATTAAACGACAGAAAAATTTCTGGGTCGCCAGCCCCTGGAAACCATCATTCTATTTTTTTTGTGAATCTGACTACTCTAAGTAGTAGTCTAAGTACCTCATAGTTTCCAGTATTGTCTTTTTGTGATTATTTTACTTCACTTACATAATGTCCTCAAGATCCATCCATGTGCGGCATATGCTAGAATTTCCTTCCTTTTTAAGCCTGAATAATAAATATCCCAGTGGACATAGACACTACATTTTAAACCATCCCACCTGTCAGTGGACATTTGGCTTCTCCCACCTTCAGCTATTGCAAATAATGCTGTTCTGCACCACAAAGGTAGACACACATCTCTCTAAGATCCTGTTTTCAATTATTTTAGGAAAATGTCTAGGAGAAGAATTGCTGGGTACATTTTATTATCCTATTGGAATTGAACCATTACCTAGACAAATAGCTACAAGTCTAGTTCTCAAGATACCTCTAGGGAAAGTGAGAGCAAAAATTCCCTATTGTTATATCACTTGTACTGCCAAGTCTCCAGAGGGTAGTAAGCCTTGTAAAGGAGCACGGACACATTCAAAGGGGTTTGATTTCCCCCGCATTCCATGAATGCCCTGAAGTGGGCTGGTGGCAAGTTGGCAAACAACAGCGGGTCCTGGGTGAACATGGCTGGCAAGCAGTGGAGGCAGTCGCCTCAGAGACAGCGGAGCTGCCCCCTCTGCCTGAGCATGGCACTGCCGACCATTCTGGGCACAGACTCCTCATGGGTCAAGGGTAATCCTGAGACCAGTGAGCCAGACCCTACTGTGCAGACCCCACCACTCACCTCACACGCACCATGGAGCAAAATCCTATCTGGCACAGACCCACAGCTGCCCACCTCGTGGCCACTTGGGGCCTACAGTTCCCAAGCCAGAGTCCACAGTTCCTAAGTCAGAGAGGTTTTACAAATCCCAGCATATGGATCTCCTCTTGGGGTGAGGAGTCCAAAGATTTTATCAGATTTCAAAAAGGTCTCTGACTCTAAAGATGTTAAACCTATTCTCATAAATAAACAAAATAAAATGAACAAAAACTTTAATAGTGAGGTATTGAAAACTCCTTAAAGACTACACAGTGAGCTCTTTAGGGGCAGACGCTGTATTTGCCATTCTACCTCCAGAAATTCATAGATTGCCTGGTACATAGTAGGTGCTCAGTAAAAACCTGTCACTAAATGAATGAAGAATAATTTGTTAAAACAAAGAAAATGCATCTCTAATGACATAATGTAAGTCAACAGGGAAGTTGAGACCAATTTATAGACACCAGCTGAGTGAGCACACAGCTGCTACATCCCTAGAAAATAAACATGAACATTGAACGAGTCATTCATTCATTCATCCACTCATTCATTCGTTCATTTAACAAATATTTAACTCTGTGCCAGAACCAAAGCCTCATAAGCCTCAGTCTCAGGCCTCAAGCAGTTCCTGACCCAGTGGGTTTGACTGAATCATACACGAATCATCACAATACTGGATGGTAAGAGTAATGTGAGGACAGTAGCCAGCTCTGGGAAACCCCGGGGAGGAGCCATTTAGTGGGTCACCCTGGGGGAGGGTCAGGGAACTCTTTTTTTTTTTTTTTTTAACGAAAAAGATCATCTTTATTGAGTGGTATTATTCTGTTTATCCTCCTGTCCATCCACTTAAAGGAGAATGTTGCCATGATCAAACTATTCGTTTTATCTCCCCTCCTCTGAGTATAGAAACGTGGAGTTGCTTGTGAAATGTGGCGTTTAGCAAACCACAGAGAAAGCCGGTTGTTTTGTCGTCAGCCTGGACATTTTGTACAGCATGCCACACATCTTCTCAGACTGCTGCTCAGAAGCGGTCCTCAGAACTTTTTTTTTTTTAAATTTCTTAATTTTTTTTAATTTATTTTTTATTGGTGCAATGTATTCATACATCATAGTGGTATAAAGAAAATACTTTTGTAGACATACATGCACATATCGCCCAGTTAGCCCCTACCACGATCCCCACCCCATTCCCTCCCCATCCCTCCTTCCCACGCTTGGCTTACTGGTTGACATCTAGTATTATAGCAATTTATACAGTATTAACATTGATAATCTCATATAACAGTTTCATTTGTCTGGTACCAAACTTTTGATGACTTAAAGATAACATTTCAATATTTCTTTTTGCTTTCTTTCTTACCAGAGAATATTTTTTCTTTTTTTTTTAGGTGAAACTATCATACATTTATTTATTTATTTTTCAGAAAAAATCTATCCTGATATGGAGTATGGACTCTAGATACCCAAAACAGTCTCAAAGGAGAACAAAGCTAGAAGATGTATATTTTCTGATTTCAAACCATATAAAGCTACAATAATTGAAACAGTGTAGTACTGTTCTAAAGGCAGATATATAAACCATTGGAGCTAAATAAAAGCCTAGAGATAAATTCTTCCATACATTGTCAAGTTATTTTTGACAAGGTTTCCATGAACTTTTGGTGGAGGAAATACTAGTCTTTTAACTAAATATTGTTGAAAAATAATAATAAATGAAAAAGAATAAAATTGGACCCTTACCTAACACATATACAAATATTAACTCAAAATAGATAAAAGACCTAAATATAAATCTTAATACTATAAGCTTTTAGAAGAAAATCTGGGTCATAAAACCTCACAACATTGAAATTGGAAGTGATTTCTTGGATATGATTTCAATGGCACAGGCAACAAAAGAGTAAATAAACTTCCTAAAAAATAAAAAAAATATTGTATATCCAAAGACAATGTAAACAGAGTTAAAAGTTACTGATCCTCTTCCAAGAGTTCCTCCTATGATCCATTTCTCCCTAACTCTCACATATTAGGGAAAGCATCTGATTTCTTATTTTTTGTGCCTGACTAATCTCACTTAGCATAATGTCCTCCAGTTCCATCCATTTCCCTGAAAATGATGTAATTGAGTTTTTTTTGATGGCTGAGTAAAATTCCATTGTGTACATATCCCACAGTTTTGTAATCCATTCATCTGTTGATGGACATCTTGGCTGGTTCCATAGTTTGGCTATGGTGAATTGTGCAGCTATGAACATAGATACACATGCATTCGTTTGGTAGTTTGGTTTCTTTTCTTTTGGGTAGATACCCAACAGTGGTATTGCTGGATCAAATGGAAGATTTGTTCCCATTCTTCTGAGGATTCTCCATACTGTTTTCCAAAGTGGTTGCACTAATTTGCAATCCCACCAACAATGTCTTAGAGTTCCCACTTCTCCACATCCTCGCCAGCATCTGTTGTTGTTTGTGTTTTGGATGATGGCCATTCTAGTTGGAGTTAGGTGAAATCTCAGGGTAGTTTTGATTTGCATCTCTCTGATTGCCAGTGATGTTGAGCATTTTTTCATGCATTTATTGGCCATTTGAATTTCTTCTTTTGTGAAGTGTCTATTTAGTTCATTTGCCCATTTTGTTATTGGATGCTTTGTTTTCTTAGTGTTGAGTTTCTTGAGTTCTCTGTATATTCTAGATATTAGTCCTCTATCAGTGGTGTAGGTGGCAAAAATCTTCTCCCATTCTGTTGGCTCTCGATTGAGGTTCTTGATAGTTTCCTTTGCTGAACAGAAGCTCTTCAGTTTCATGCAATCCCATGTATTGATTCTCCTTTTAATTTGTTGTGCCTTTGGGGTCTTGTTGAGGAAATGTTTGTCTGTGCCTATGTGTTGTAGTGTTGGACCTATGCCCTCTTCAAGGAGCTTCAAGGTCTCTGGTTTAATTTCCAAGTCTTTGATCCATCGTGAGTTGACTTTTGTACAGGGTGAAAAAGTGGGATTGACATCCAATTTTCTGCATATGGTTAACCAGTTTTGCCAACACCATTTGTTGAAGAGGCTATCTTTTTTCCAGTGTATGTTTTTGGCCCCTTTGTCAAAAATCAATTGGCTGAAAGTGTGTGGACTTGTTTCTGGGTCTTCTATTCTGCTCCATTGGTCTATATATCTGTTCTTTTGCCAGTACCATGCTGTTTTTATTACAATGGCTTTGTAGTATAGTTTAAAGTCAGGTATTGTGATTCCTCCTGCGTGGTTTTTGTTGCTGAGAACTACCTTGGCTATTCTGGGCTTTTTGTTATTCCAGATAAATTTAAGGACTGATTTTTCTATGTCTGTGAGGAATGATCTTGGTAGTTTAATGGGCATTGCATTAAATCTGTAGATCACTTTTGGGAGGATCGCCATTTTAATGATATTAATTCTGCCAATCCATGAACATGGAAGGTCTTTCCATCTTCTAAGATCTTCTTCGATTTCTTTTTTCAGTGTTTTATAATTTTCTTTGTAGAGATCTTTTACTTCCTTGGTAAAGTTTATTCCTAGGTATTTTATTTTTTTGTGGGAGATCCTGAGTTGAAGTGTTTTCTGAATTTCTTTTTCAGTGGATTTATTGTTGGTGTACAGGAAAGCTTCTGATTTTTTAAGATTGATTTTGTATCCAGATACCTTGCTGAATTTGTTGATCAGTTCTATAAGCCTTTTGGTTGAGTTTGTTGGGTTTTCTAAATATAGTATCATGTCATCTGCAAATAGTGAAAGCTTAAGTTCTTCTTTTCCTATTTGTACTCCTTTGATTTCCTTTTCTTGCCTTATTGCTCTGGCTAGAGTCTCTAGTACTATATTGAAGAGAAGTGGTGATAGTGGACATCCTTGTCTCGTTCCAGTTTTTAGGGGGAATTCTTGAAGTTTTTCCCCATTTAATATGATGTTGGCAGTGGGCTTATTGTAGATTGCCTTAATAATGTTGAGATATGTTCCTTCTATTCCAATTCTCTGCAGTGTTTTTATCATAAATGGATGTTGAATTTTATCAAATGCTTTTTCAGCATCTATTGAGATGATCATGTGGTTTTTGTCTTTGATTCTGTTTATATGATGAATTACATGGATTGTTTTTCGTATATTGAACCAGCCTTGCATCCCTGGGATGAACCCTACCTGGTCATGGTGAATGATTTTCTTGATGTGGTTTTGAATGCATGTTGCTAGTATTTTGTTTAATAGTTTTGCATCCAAGTTCATCAGAGATATAGGCCTGTAGTTTTCCTTCCTTGAACTGTCTTTATTCGGTTTGGGTATTAGTGTGATGTTGGCTTCATAGAATGTATTTGGGAGAGTCCCGGTTTTTTCTATTTCCCGAAATAGTTTGAGTAGTATTGGGATTAGTTCTCCTATAAAGGTTTTATAGAATTCACTTGGGAAACCATCTGGTCCTGGGCTTTTCTTTGATGGTAAGCTCTTTATTGCTATTTCAATCTCTTTGATTGTTATTGGTTGGTTTAAGTGTTCTATATCTTCTTGACTCAGTTTAGGAAGGTTGTATTTATCTAGGAAGTTGTCGATTTCCTCCAGATTTTCCATTTTGTTGGAGTATAGTTTTTCAAAGTAGTTTCTGATAATCCTCTGGATTTCTACGCTGTCAGTAGTAATGTCTCCTTTTTCATCCCTTATCTTCATAATTTGGGTTGATTCTCTCTTTTTTTTAGTTAGGTTGGCTCGTGGTTTATCAATCTTGTTAATTTTTTCAAGAAACCAGCTTTTGGTTTTGTTGATTTTCTGTATTGTTTTTTTATTCTCTATTTCGTTAATTTCTGCTCTAATTTTAATAATTTCCCATCTTCTGCTGGCTTTGGGGTTCAATTGTTCCTGCTTTTCAAGGGCTTTGAGGTGTGTCATAAGGCTATTTATTTGAAGATTTTCTGTTTTTCTTATGTGAGCACTCAGTGCTATAAATTTTCCTCTTAATACTGCCTTCAAAGTGTCCCAGAGGTTTTGATATGTTGTTTCTTTATTTTCATTTGTTTCTAGAAATTTCTTGATTTCACCTCTTACATCTTCTATGACCCATTCTTCATTCAGAAGTGTGGTGTTCAGTCTCCACATGTTTATGTTGTTTCTCTGGGTCTTCTTATAGTTGATTTCTAGTTTCATTCCATTATGGTCTGAAATGACACAGGGAAGTATGTAACATTTTTAAAATTTGCTAGTGCTCATTTTGTGTCCCAGGATGTGATCTATTTTGGAGAAGGTTCCATGAGCAGCTGAGAAAAATGTAAACTCTGCTGTAGTTGGGTGAAATATTCTATATGTGTCCAAAAGGTCCATTTGGTTAATGTTGTTCTTTAGTTCTGAGACATCTTTACTGACCCTTTGTCTGGAAGATCGGTCTAGTATTGTGAGAGGTGTGTTGAAGTCTCCCAGTATTATTGTGTTGGGATTTATGTGTGGCTTCATGTCACAAAGAGTTTGATTTATGAAAGTAGCTGCCCCTATGTTTGGGGCATAGATGTTGATTATTGTTATTTCCTCTTGCTGGACTATTCCTTTTACCAGTAAAATGTGACCTTCTTTGTCTCTTCTAATAAGTTTGGGTTTGAAGTCTAACTTGTCTGATATCAGAGTTGCTACTCCTGCTTGTCTTCGAGTACCATTAGCATGGATTACCTTGCTCCAGCCCTTTACCTTGAGTTTGTTCCTATCTTTACTTGTGAGGTGTGTTTCTTGTAAGCAGCAGATGGATGGATTCTGGCTTTTAATCCATTTTGCCACTTTATGTCTTTTTATTGGGGAGTTGAGGCCGTTTACATTCAGTGTGATTATAGAGAGATAATTTTTAATTCCCAACATGTTAAGATCTTATTTATGTTTGAGATACTGTTTATTCTTCTTTGCTTAGTTGTCTGCTGGATGGGAATTCTTGTTTCTTTGGTTCTGGCGTGATTACCCATTTCCTCTTTGCAGTTAATCTCCTTGAGTATTTTCTCTAGCGCTGGTTTTGAAGACATAAATTCCTTCAGTTGCTGTTTGTCATGGAAGCTTCTTATTTCCCCATCTAATTTGATGGATAGTTTTGCTGGGTAGGAAATTTTTGGCTGGAAGTTGTTTTCTTTCAGAGTTTGGAATATGTTACTCCAAACCCTTCTGGCTTTCATAACTTGGTTTGGGAAGTCTGGAGTGATTCTAATTGGTTTGCCTCTGTATGTCACATGGCCTGTCTAAAGGGAGTTCTATAAGTTTCCTGGACCTGTGTATCGACCTCTTGCTCTATGTTTGTAAAATTTTCTGCTATTACTTCCTTGAAGAGATTGTTGATCCCTTTGGTTTCACCTTCTTTTCCCTCCTCTATTCCAATTATTCTTAGGTTAGCTCTCTTGAAATGGGCCCATATTTCTTCAATGTCAGATTCCTGCTGTCGGGATTTTTTTTCTAAATTAGAAACTATGCATTCATTTTTAGAATGATCATCTTCAAGAAGCGAGATTCTATTCTCCATGTGGTCTAATCTGTTGTTTATACTTTGAATTGAGGCCTTTACTTCATTAATTGCATCCTTTATCTCTTTTTGACTCTCTCTAAATTCTTTTCGAAAGTCCTCTATTATTTCTAAAGTTATTTTCCTAATTTGATCTTCTAGAGATCTTTGGGTTTCTGTGTTATCAGATTCTGATGTTGTGGTGTTGTTGGCATTCACTGCTCCATTGTTATTTCTCTTTCCCATGATTTTGGAAGTTTGTGCCTTCTCTGGGTTCTTCCCTGAGTCATTACGAGTTCACTTAAGATGCTCTGGATCTCTAGTCTATGGTATCTCAGTCACCACTACTCCTTTACTGTGTTGTATCACAAAGTCTCAGACCCAGGGAGTCAATCAAGGCTGCTTAAACCGTGGGGGGTGCCAAGTTGGGCGTTCTCCAGTGGGGAGTTGTGACTATGGTATGATATCTCTGCCACTGCCACTCCCCCACTGGGCTGCACTGCTAAAATCTCCGACCCAGGGAGACTATCTGCGCAAGTCCCTGGGAGTGCAGTACTGGGATTTCTCCCCTAGGGGCCGCAATTTGACTCACGGTTGTTGAGTGCGCTGATGGAGCTGTAGTGAACTCGGTGGATTCGCTGCTGCCGCCACTGGCAATATGGCACCACTGCCACGCCCTCGGCCGTGATGCGGCGTATTTCTTCTCTGGTTTTGAACTCTGCTCTGAGTCCTTGCCAGTTGTGCTGCGCCCAGCCCTTGGGAGCTTTAGATGTTCCCTGCACCAACAAAACTGCTGACTGCCGCCCGGCTGTTCAGCACCTGCTCACCTCGGCTCGCTGTCCACCCCTCCTCTCAGGCGCCTGGTGGCTGGTTGAGTGGGTTGGTCTAGGGCTGTCCGGTGAACTCGCTGCTGCCGCCAGCAGTAAGACACTACTTCTGCATCCTAGGCCGCGAGGCCAGAGTACCTCCTCTCTGGATTTGAGCTCTGTTTTGAGTCTCCC
The DNA here is from genome assembly GCF_963383645.1 of Muscardinus avellanarius. NCBI lineage: Eukaryota > Metazoa > Chordata > Mammalia > Rodentia > Gliridae > Muscardinus > Muscardinus avellanarius. Next base: position 192,616,500 of record NC_137786.1, on the reverse strand, counting down.
TCCTCTCTGGAGCCTGGTGTTGCTAGGGGAGATGTAGGCCGCACCGCTCCGGCCGCTCTGCACCGCGGCTCTGGCTGCTCCGCACCACGGTTCTGGCCGCTCTGGCTGCTCCGGCCGCTCTGCACCGCGGCTCTGGGTGCTCTGCACCGTGGGTCTGGCCACTCCGGCCGTTCCGGCCGTTCCGCGACGCGGCTCTGGCTGCTCCGGCTGTTCTGGCCGCTCCGCTCAGCTGTTCTGGCCACTCTGCTCCGGCTGCTCCAGCCGCTCCACTCCGCGGCTCTGGCCACTCCGCGCCGCCGCTCCAGCCGATCCGCGCTGCAGTTCTGACTGCTCCGGCTGTTCTGGCCGCTCCGCCCAGGGAACTCTTTACTAAGAAGTGATATTTGAGCCCAGTGTTGAAAGCTGAGAAGCAGGTTGTCAGGTGGCTGAGGGTACTGACCCCATAAGAGGAACAGAGCAACCTCCATGGCTTGGTGCTGGGCATACAGCACCTAAATGTGGCTTGTCAACTGAACAGCAGCCAGCCTGTAGGAGCAAATTCTACACTGGGGAGACATTAACTGGAAATTCCAGAGTCCCTGCAGTCCAGTACCCCTGCACCCCACTATTTTCCATGGCTCCCCTCAGTACACATCATCCTAGCAAGACTCATCAACGTACACATCTGGAAAATGTATCCCAGTTGCCCAAGCTTTACACATTGGTATTCCCTTCCCAACCAGACAATCTTCCTCCTCTTCACCTGTGCAGACAGGGCCCACACTCACTGCCATGACTCCCCTAAAGCTCCCAGAAAGCTACCTCTCCAAACCCAGCCAGCTTTTCTCTGTCTTTCCTTCTCTTTTCTCTTCTTTGGTGAATGTATGATGTTTCCATTGTTTTCCCAACCAGGCTGTAATCCCCGAGGGCTGGGACCATCTGTTGTCAGTCCTTACCAGGAGGCAGTGTGATACAGCTTTTGCACACATCAGAATCACCTTATCACAGTGGACAGATTTTTTGACTTGACCCTCAGATGTTAGAGGTAATAGGTCTACCAACATTCACAGGTAATGCTGCTGGTCCAGGGATAATTTGAGAACCACTGATACAGAAACACACATGTTCTAAATCCAGCTAACCTGTGGTTCCAGTCAAAGTTCTACATCTTACTGGCTGTGGGAGCTAGGGCAAATCCCTTAGCCTCTCAGGGCCTCAGATTCCTAAGAACGCAATAATATTCACTTTGCAGGGTTATAGAGGAACTCAGCTGGCACTAAGCAACTGCTTAATAATTGTCGATTACTGATTGCCTGTTACAGATTACCGCTCCCACTGCTGAGCCAGGATGTTTCCCCCTATTAGGAAAGCAAGCAACATCTCCATACCCCCTGCCCACTCAACCTGCCAGGGGCTGGTCTCTGGGACAGCAGGGTCATTTGATGTAGTTTCTGCTGCTCCAGCAGAAATGGTGATGCTTTTCTCCAAGCCACTATGGTCCCTGTTCCTAACAAAATTTTTCCAGGCCCTGTGCTCTGCCTGAGTCCCAGAGCACCACATCATTAAACAACTTTCTTCCCAAAGACACACTGGCTACCAAAAACATTGAACGTATTAATCAATTTGAATTTTTAATGTATGCATTTTAACAAAAAAAAATAGATTTTGGCTCTATATGGGCAACAAGGAGCACTTTAGCAATGCCTTACTAGAATAGATCCATGTTAGGCAGTGGCTTTGAGTGTTTTCTTGACTCTGTCCCTCTCTCCATCCCACCTTGGGCTCAGATGTCTGCTCCTTGAGTGAAGAGGTCTTTCTTTGACCCAACACCAGAAAGAGAGGACTCCCTCCCTCCCTGCTCCCACACTGAATTGCGCACAGTTGCAGGAGCATCCATGCTTACTGCCAATTATACAGCAAGTTTTTTTCCAGTGCACAAGTGTCTTCGTCAATTGTGGCTGCTATAACAAAAATGCCTTAAATTGAATGACTTATAAACAATAGGAACTGATTTCTCACAGTTCCAGAAGCCAGCAGATTCAGTGTCTGTAAAGGACCTGCTTTCTCCTATCTTCTCATTATAACTACACATAGCCAAAGGGGAAAATGAGCTCTCTGGAGCCTCTTTTATAAAGACACTAATCCAGTTAATGAGGGCACAGACCACATGACCTAGTAATTCTCCAAAGACCCCAACCTCCTGATAACATCACCTTGGGAGTTAGACTTTGGGGGGACATAAGCATTCAGTCCACTGCAACAAGGAAGACAGCTATATATGTTACATACAGGCACACACTCAACTAAGCAGGTATAAGTAAGAACAGGAGGCCTGTTCTGCATACTGCTTCCAGACAAGCCCCTCGCCCCCCACCCACCACACTAAAGCTTCTACAAATGCTAGCTCTCAGTCTCCTTTTTGCCTTGCTGGCTTACCCCACCGACCCCTGCCTAGCCCACCCGTTTCTCAGAAGGATGCTCTATTAGGAGTCCTGACTCTGCCTCCTACTTTGCTAGGTGATCTTGGGCTACTGAGTTTTCCTCTCTGCCTTATTCTCACCTATGTCAAGGTAATCATACCATCTGCCTTGAAGCAAGATAGTGACCAAACAAGATAACATAATAAAGGACTTGCTATTAAAAGAATTCAGTTCAGTTTTAAAATTAGTGAGAGTCTTAGGATTTGGGGCAAGAAGTCCTCAGTTACTTGAAGTATGGAAGCTTGAATCCAGTGTCTACCATATGCCATGATTTCTCACACATGGTGCATGGGGAGAAATTATTCTTCCTATTCTACAGCTGAGGCTCAGGAAGGTTGCCATGCCCAAGGTCACACAGCTGGTTGGGGCGGATCTGGGACCTGAACTTCCCCGGCACAGAGTTTGGGTCAAGGCAGGCTCTGCTCAGAGAATGAGAGCTGAGGTTCCTCTAGGAGGAGCAGAGTAGAGCATAGGGAAGCAGGTAATTATGCATGCCCCACCTCACCTGCCCTTGGCTCCAGCTCTGGCCAGGTCTCCAAGCCAGACCCCTGAGGATGTAGTGGACCTGCCAGAGTCACCTATCAGGGGCCAGGCTTTGTCAGATGGAACGTTCTCTTTGTCTGAACGCTGATGAGGATTCTGCTGTCTTGGGTTGGCAGGGGATCAGCCACCACACCTTACAGGATCTCAGCACTGGACTGGACAGGAAGCTGAATTTAGAGGATATAGCGAGAGGCTGCGTTTGACCTTAAGTGGCCTCACAGGTCTAGGTTGTGTGGGGGATTTGCACTTTGGTGTTAAATTGCTGAAGTAAGGGTGAAATTGGGCCAAAACTTAAGTGGGCAAGAACAAAAACTTTTATTTCTATATCAAGCCCCATTCTACCAGGCTGGTGGAAAGCATTAGCCTTGGAGTTCCTCAGAGTTCTTTCTTCACTTCTTCAGTTATATGATGCTGAGAGACTGGCAATGGTCCATCTCATTTCTGCACATCCCTCCTTTGGTGTGTGGCTCGGGGTCCCCTGTCTCTGTCAGTCTGTGGCCCTGCTCTGGGTCAAGGGAATCTTTCTTCAAAACAGCTCACATATAGATTTTTCTGATACAGTCTCCACACTGGCCCGCCCTGTCTGAGTGGCTGTTCCTTGCACAGGCAGGGAGGCTGGCACAGGCCTCAAGAACTTCTCTCTTCTTCCCTTCCTCCTGACATGGGACAGGATAAAAGGAAAGAGAAATCACTTCTGCTTCCTCGGTTCCAGGTGAGACACTTGTACTAGGCCTTCAGCCACTGTTTTATCAATTTTAAGTCCTTCTATGGACACAATCTTTGAAGTACCAATCGCCAGCTTTGTATCTGCACATAGCTTCACAGCCATCTGCCTAAAGGTGGGGGAAGAGGCATCCTTCCAAGTTCACAGGTATTGGCCTACATTCTTCTCTGGACTTCTTACACAGTATTTCATTCAGTGGATAATACTGTGATTTTCATTCTAAGCTAGCCCATTATTGATGGGAGTTAATGAAAGAATTCATTTCTTGAAATATCACCCCACACCATTGTCACCACTGGCCGTTGGCACACCCAGGGAGCCAGACAGAGACAGCGGACTGAAACCTGAACAACATCAGAACTGGAAGGAAATTTCAAAGCTCTCTGCCAGCCCCTTCCCTGCCCCTCGCTAGTGGCTGTGACCTCTGGATGAATCCAGGTTCCTAAATCCAACCCAAGTTTTCATTTCACTAGAAGGATAATCTAGAATTCCAAAGAAGGGGTACCCTTACTCAGAGTAAACTCCCTGGGGCTAAACTTCTTCCAGCCCCCTTCAAGACAAGCAGGGGGACATCACTGGAAGTGGAGAAGCCCCAGAGACCAGCACCTCCCCACAGAGACACGTGTTGTTCTGTTACCCATAAAAAATGATTCCATGCAGTACATGCTGCTCCGCACCCATGTCTTGGACACTTCCCATGCCCACATGCATAATCCCACTTCATTCTTTTTTCTTGCCCTATAGTATCCCATAGTATGGACAATAAATACCACATGTGTGTCTGCCTGTCTGTCTGTTCAAACCAGCTTGCTACTACTGGTGAGCATGTGGATTGATTCCGGTATTACAACTCATGATGCAGAGGAATACTTGTGCACCTGCTTCTGCACTTTCCAAAAGTACCTCTTGCATCCAAGTGGAGGACAGGATGGCAGGTATCCTCACTCTAGAGCTAGGTGCAGGGAGGGATGGAATTTGTCTATAGTCACCCAGTGCTGAGTAAGTCTGTAATCCAGTCTATAGTAAGTCTGTGCTGAGATGGCAAACCCAGATCCCTGGGTCTCCAGATCACCCCCTCTCTTAGGCCCACATGATGCCTTCTTAATAGTCCTTTACATGCAGGTCTAGCTTGGGCTAGACTGGACTTTCATTTATTTGAAATGACCCAGAAGAAGTGTGTGGGTTCCCAGTACTTGGGAGGCTGAGACAGGAGGATCCCAGGTTCAAGTTGCCAGCCTCAGCAACTTAGGAAAACCCTGTTTCAAAATTTAAAAGGGGGGCTGGGGTAGAGTACCCTTGAGTTTAATATCCAGTAACCCCCAAATGTAGAGGTTGTGCCAGGTACTGCATGACTAGGAAGAGGCCACTAAATAACCCTTGTTGTTTTAGGGGCTGTTATGTGTGGTCACCCAGAGAATAAAGTAGGTTGGACTACCCCTCCACTTACAAAGCCCATTCACACCCATGATCTCATTTTAATATTCTGTGATCTTGTGTTATTATCTTTTCATACAGAAATGAGGACACTGAAGCACAGAATAGCAGTTGTCCAAAATCATGCAACTAGTAGTCATGCATCCAGGACCAGGATCACTATTCTTTAAAAATAAATGTATTATTATGGTCACACATTGCTTAACAATGGGGACACCATCTGAGAAACACACCATTAGACAATTCCATCCTTGTGTGAACATCACAGTGCATGCTTATACAAACCAAGATGGCTGTGACATCACTAGGCAATATAATCTTAAGGGACTGCTGTCATAAATGCAGCTCCTTCTTGACTAAAATGTAGTTATGTGATGCATGACTGTGCTACTAAAAAGAAGCACAGCATGGCTGAAAGTGTGGAAGACTGAAATTGTTAACTACAAAAATAAATAACATTGCAGAAAGTATGGAAAACTTAGAACCAAAAAAAGGAGCCTGAAAGAAAATATCTTGCTGGGTGACTGACCATGGGCATGTCATCTCATCTCTTTGCACTTCAGCCATCTCTTTTTAAAGAAAGGGAATGCTAATAATACCCACAGCAATGCTGAGTGCCACCCTAACCCACTTCCAGGCCTGAGGTTCCCCAGCAGGCTTGCATTCAGACATGCATATTTAATATGATAGCTGAAATCAAAGGATGCACACAATTTCCTTTCCTGCTTTTCACCTGACATTATCTCATAAGCTTGCAACTTGACTATGTGGATTCAGCTATTCCAGTGGCTGCATTTCCTCAGGTGAATTAACCCCTGTGCCTCCCTAGAGCTGGACACTTACTGCCACCAAGTTTTCACTATTTTAGCCAATGCTACAAGGAACATCTTTCTGCTTCAGAGAGATTCCTGCAAGTCAGAGACCATCTGAGCCCTTGGGGGCACTGAGCCCCAGCATTCCCCTCCCCTCTCTGTCCCAGTGTCTGGAGCAGAGCCCAGGCTTGCCCGAAAGCCCTGGAAATACTCAGGGTCCTCTGAGCAGCCTCAGCAGAGGCTCTGAGAAGCATTCAGGAGGATGGGCTGGAGGGGTCTTCCCTCCATGTCCCCCTGCCCCTTCCTGAGAACTTTATGCTCAGAAAGTTATTTTTTTAAATCTACCTTAAAATCACATTCTCTATTTTTTCTATATACGATCTAAACTTTTTGAGCCTTAGTCCAAAGAGGATCTCTCGAAGAAAGGTAGGAAGGCACACTGTATTTACAATTCCACCATGTTCTTGAACCTGTCAAGAACTTCAGTCCCTGGGCTGAGAATGTTGTTCGGTGGCCGTTGGTTTGATCCCCAGTATCTTAAGGAGAGAGAAAAAAAAAAAATCAGTTCCTCGTCTCTGCTCTACAGCCTCTGGCCAATTACATAATACATGTACAGCTACAGCCCAGCACTTTTTTGGAGGAGGCAGCAGTACTGGGGATTGAACCCAGGAGCATTCTACCTCCAAGCTACACTCCCAGCCCTTTTCATTTTTTATTCTTTTATTTTTAAACAGGGCCTGGCTATTTTGCTGAGGCTGGCTGAGATCCTGTGACCCTCCTGTCTCAGCCTCCCAAGTCCTAGGATTACTGGCGGGCACCCCCACTTTTTCAGCCTGGGGCTGGAACTGGTTCTACCCACTGCCTGCCAGTCACTGTGAGGTTGCAGTGTATTTGAGGCATTAGTAAAGAAGCGAAGCTGGGGATGGGGGCTCTGAGAAGCTGGGTCCAAGCAACCTTTCCCTGCTTCCTGCCAGTGAGACCTTGGATCAGTTCTGTAACCTCCCTGGGCTGTTTTTCTCAATAAAAAAAAAAAAAAAAAAAAACAAAAAACCGCGTAGGTAAGTACTTAGAGTGTTGAGGGATTCCGGCCAGAAAGATCTGTACAGACTATAAAGTACCTTGAGACCCCACACCTGCACCACTTTAAAAAATGTCCAGGTACCCTCCTAAATTAACATTCTCCACGGCTTGGCTTTCCTCATTACACACAAGGTTGGGATGTATGAGAAAAGCCACTCTACCCCTACCGGGACCCTGCGATCTCACTACATCCCCGTGAGCCTCGCTCGGGTCAGTGTACTCTACGGACCCCACGGACTTCTGCCCTCGCGGACCCCGGGGTCCTCCCCTGGCCCCCGCCCGCCCTCTCTCCCCAGCGCACGCGCGCAGCGGGGCACTCGCCAGGCGCCCCCCATACACCTCTGGGCTGGGGGCGCCGCCGCTGGAGGGCGGGGCGGGAGGTGCGGCGGGCCGGGGCTGGGGGGCGGGGAGCCAGGGCGGAGCGGGGCGGGGGTGGCTGCGGGCCGGGCGCCGAGCGGAGAGGCCGGAGCGCGGGAGGCGCGCGGAGCAGCCGAGCCCCAGCCCGCGCCGCCATGCCCCTGGCCTTCTGCGGCAGCGAGAACCACTCGGCCGCCTACCGGGTGGACCAGGGCGTCCTCAACAACGGCTGCTTCGTGGACGCGCTCAACGTGGTGCCGCACGTCTTCCTGCTCTTCATCACCTTCCCCATCCTCTTCATCGGTGAGCGCGGGAGGGGGAGGGAGGAGGCGCCGCCCCGCCCAAGGCCCCCGGCGCCCGGCCGCCGCCCCCTCCCTCCTGGGGTCCCCTCACTCTACACCCGCTGCTCCCTCCTCTCTCCCGGGTGCCCCTGATCCCGCGCCAAAGCCAGCGGGCGTTCCTGGTCCAAGGGCTCCCCAAGTTTTGCCTCTGCCAGACCAGCGTTGGGATGGAGGGAGGCCAAAGCGGAGGTCTGGGCACGCACTGGGAAGGTCCGGAGGGCTCGGCCGGACCCTCAGTGGCGCAGCCTGGGGAGCCGGGTCACCCCTCCCCCAAGGCACGCTCTGAGTCGGCTGCAGCTGGGCACCGGCAGAAGCTTGGGCTGTGCCCCGGGAGGCCGGGATGGAGGCCCCGCGAGCCCCAGCGCTTCCCCCGGCTGCACCCGCAGTGGTCCGTAGCCCTTGACAGCCCCGGAGCTCCTGGTGCCCTGGGCGAGGAGAAGGGGGAACTAGGGAATTGGATCCCGATCATGGGCCACCCCAGCTCACGTCCCCAGAGTGCAACTTCTCTTGCTCTGAGCTGAGCAGCTCCAACTCCGGGCTCACAGCGACCCCGCGGCCCCCTGTGGTGCTTGGCAGATGCTTAAAAGCGGTCTGCAAAGTTGGGCGCAGCCGCTGTAAGGGCACTGGATGTGGGCCTCCTCACTCTTCCTACCTCCCTCTCCAAGGCCTTGGATCTCCCAGAACAGTCAGCTCTGTCCACATACCAGGTGTCCTCTGGCTGTCCAAAACGTGTCTGTACACTTAATTAAGATCAATCACAAGTCTTAACATTCATACACAGGTTTGGGGAGGGGGAAAACTGATGGTCACAAAATTAAATTAAAAAGTTGCTGCAGATGCAAGTTGTTAGTTATTAACAAAGATAAACAATTAGAAGTGGGGGGGAAATACGCACTATGTGCTCATATATGTACCAACAATAAGAAAGAAATGGCATTTATACGTCTGTTCCCTACTAAATGGTTTGTGTATCTGCTGACCTGTCATACCAGTGATCAGCAAATAAAATGGGACCTGTGTGGGACTGGCCTGCAGTGCCCAGGCTTCTTGTTGGATGTGTAGTTCCCGTGTACCAGCCCTGGAGCTCCTCATACACAGGTGTACAAATATGTACTCTCCTCACCCCAGTGTGCCCCGGCACCCTGATGGGGTCCAGGCACTCTTCTGGAGCTGGGACAGGTTTCTTCCCTTCACCCTCTCTCCCTGCAGGATGGGGCAGTCAGAGCTCCAAGGTGCACATTCACCACAGCACATGGCTCCATTTCCCAGGGCACAACCTCCGCTGGATTCTGACCTTCATGCTACTCTTCGTACTGGTGTGTGAGATTGCAGAGGGCATCCTGTCTGACGGGTGAGTGACTGACGACTCCCAGGTGCTTCTGGAAAGGACAGGGAGACTCCAGCCTACCTGCCTTCCACAAGCCAGTACTATTTGCTGTTAAATCCAGCAACTCTTAATCCAGCATAAGTGTCCTAGCATCTCTGCGCCAGGCATGAGACACACAAGCATCCCAGGCCCTGCCCTTAATCCTGGAGAGCAGAGGATGTACCGACCTGCAGGCCAAGACCTGGTGAAATGATGCTACAGCCTATTAGAAGGCCTAACGCCTGGGGAAGATACTAGAGCTCTTCCACAAACTGGGGTCATTCTCTTGGGGGAGTTAGCATGCCACTCGCTCTTGCTAAGACCTTTCCTGGCTCTCAGTTGTTCACAAGATGCATCCCTGGGCATCCAGACTTGCCGAGTCCAGCCCCACTTACCTCTCGCCTTCTCCCCACGCCTACCTTTCCCTGGGCGGTCTCACGCTTTGCTACTGCACAGATCATACTGCATGTTAATGTACAAACCTATTTGCAAAACTGTCTCCTGAGTCAGAGAGACCTCAGCGTTAGAATCTAGGTCTTCTTTGTCTTTTATTCATAGTGCCAGGCATATGAAAGTGGATTAACATGTATCTAGTCCTTAGAAGAATAAATGGAACCATGTGCAGGTAAATACTCTGGAAGGAGAGAGGAAGGCAGTGTTGGGGAACTCCGTGGTTGAGGGGGCTTTGGAGCAGAGCCTGGGAGGATGACTAGGGTTCTGGCAGGCAGAGGAGGTCTTTGGGAGTGAGACTAGCAGCAGGTGGGATGAGGGAGGAGCAGGTAGGGGTGGAGGAAAGGCAGCAGGGCTGAGCCATTAAACACATGCAGAAGGGAACCATGAAGGCTGAGGCTTGGAAATAGGCAGGACTGGGCATCTCACAAAGGCTTTAAAACCTAGACTGCATGTTGGAGGTGGATTTGACCAGCAGTTTGGAGCAGGAGAGAGATGTCATTGGCACCTTGTTTGTAGGTGAGTGCCTGAGAGCGGTCCAGGGTAGGCTGGAGGCAGGGAGAGACCAGAGGTAGAAACAGCCTTGGCAGGTGATTGCAGCAGTCTAGGTGAAAGATAACTGCAGCCGGAAATGGCTATGCCAGCAGTGTGAGACAGAAGAGGAAACGGAGCAGCCATCTCAGTAAGCCAGAATGGAAGAGTCTACAAGGATCCCTGGCTGCCTGGTGGGAGGCGGCAGACCAAGCATGGCTCTCAGGAGTCAGGTCTCAGCAGAGTCTAATTCCAGCAGGAGGGGCTAAACCTCAGACCCTCAAGCCACACTCCCAGCTCTATTTTTTTTTATTATTCTTTATTTTGAAACAGAGTCTCACTGAGTTGCAAAGGGCCTTACTAAGTAGTAGCTGAAGCTGTCCATGAACCTTGATCCTCTTGTCTCAGCCTCACAAATGCTGGGATTAGAAGTATGCACCACCACGCCCCATTGACACATTCTATCTGTAGAACTTTACCTAGCCAGGCATAGTGGTGCACACTTGTAATCCCAGCATTTGGGAGCCTGAGTCCGGAGGATCGCTGTTCAAGGACAGCCTCAGCTACTTAGTGAGGCCCTCTGCAACTCAGTGAGACCTGGTTTCAAAATAAAGAAATAGGGCTGGGGATATAGCTTGGAGGTCGAATGCCTCTGGGTTTCATCCCCAAAGCCCGCAAAATAAATAATTAAGTAAATAAATAACTTTATATATAAAAATTTTCCCTTAGTATATATCATTCAATAAAGCAGCTCAGAGCTGGGCATGGTGGCACATGCTTATAATCCCTGTATTTGGGAGGCTAAGAAAGAAGCATCACTGGTGCAAGGCCAGCCTCAGCAACTTAGTGAGGCCTTAAGCAACTTAGCAAAACCCTGTTTAAAAAAAAAAAATTAAATCTGGGCATGGTGGCCCATGCCTATAATCCTAGTTTCTTGGGAGGCTGAGACAGGAGAATCACACGTTGGCAGCCAGTCTGAGAAACTTAGTGAGACCATTTCAAAATAAAAAATAAAATAGAGTTGGGGATGTAGCTCAGAAATAGGATATTCCTGGGTTCAATTCCCAGTACCACTAAAATAAAATAAAATAATAATAATAAAATAGGCCAGGCGCACGCTTATAATCCTAGTACTTGGGAGGCTGAGACAGGAGGATCACAGGTTTGCACCCCACCTCAGCTACTTAGTGAGGCCCTCTGCAACTTAATGAGATCTTGTTTCAAAATAAAGAATAAAAAATAAGACTGGGGGTATAGCTCAGAAGTAGAATGCCCCTGAGTTCCATCCCCAGTACTGTAATACTACTACTACTACTAATAATAATAATAATAATTAATAATAATAATAATGAATAGGGCTGGTGATGTACTTCAGAGACAGAATGCCCCTGGGATCAATCCCCAGTACTACAGTTATAAATAAATAAATCAGTTAAAGTCTATTATAATAAGTCATGCTATGAAATATTCATTTAAATTATGATGAATCCTCAACTTATTTGATATTATAAAATTTTAAACACATTTACTTCCTATTGCAAATACACAATTTAACATTTTAGATGTAAACTTAAAAATGTGTGAGAGAGTACAGAGATTTCTAAATGTTTTGGAGTAATACAGAGGCAAGAGTTTGAAGGCCCCTGGACAGAGTATTGACTGTTCCCACTTGACTGATGCTTTCTGTCCTTGTCCCTTTGATACCTTTTATATTTGAAGGATTTTTTCTCAGAATATCCACAGATCAAAACTTAAAGAATATCATTAGCTGGGCGTGGTGGCACACACTTGTAATCCCAGTACTTAAGACAGGAGGATCGGGGTTCATGGCCAGCCTTAGCTGCTTAGTGAGGCCCACTGCAACTTAGTGACATATTTATTTTAAAATAAAAAATAGGGCTGTGGTCTGTAGCTCAGAGGTAGAATGCCCCTGGGCTCAATCTCCAGCACAACACACACACACACACACACACACACACACACACACACACACACGAGTATCGTTAAGATGTATAATTTTAATATATAAGATATAAGCCGGGCGTGGTGGCGCACGCTTATAATCCCCGCACTTGGGAGGTGGAGACAGGAGGATCGCGCTGGTTCGGAGCCAGCCGCGCTGGCTTAAGAGACCCTGTTTCCAAATAAAAAATATAAAATAGGTCTGGGAGTGTAGCCCGTGGGAGTGTATCCCGGAGGTAGAAGGGCTTCCAGGAACCCCAGTACCACCAAAAAATAAATAATAATAATAATAATAATAATAATAATAATAATATAAGATATATATAATTTTATATATAATATATATATATATATATGATGTATAGTTAAGATGTATAATTTTATTTAACACAAAATCTAGCAGTTGCCTTTTCTGGTAGGTTTGGTGGCTCAGTGATGTCTTCCCAGTCTCTTTCTAAACCACTTTCTGCAAGTCAGCCACATCTTCCCCGTGATGGAAAAGTGACTGCCCCATTCCAGCTATCAATAAAGAAAGGAAGGATGAGAGCCAAGAGGGCCTGCTCCTGGTGTGCTCTTCCCTACAGGAGAGAGCATCCCCTGTGGGCTTTCCTTTACACCTCATTGGCCAGAGTTGGGTTATAGGACCACCTTTAGACCAATCACTGGCAAAGAAGTATTGAATTTCTTGGCTCTTTAAACCAATCACCATTCATTTCCCAGGGATAAATACATTGCTATTGGAGCAAACTGTGGTTCTTTTTGCAAGGAATGAGGAAAGGATGCTGTTTGGTGAGCAGCCCGCACTCTCTGCCTGCACCTTAGTACCAACATGATCCTCTTCTCCACATGTCCCTCCTCCGTGTCTGTTCAACTCCTACTCATTCTTCAAAGTCCAGCTTGGTGCCATCTCCTCTGTGAAGTTTTCCCTAGTGACCCACCACTCCTTTGCACTCCCTCAGCCTTCTGTCCCTCTGCAGTATCCCTTCTCCAGACTGTCTAGTAGCCGTGGGCATGGCAAGCCCTCCCGGCTGTTATCTTCTCAAGGGCAGAGACCCTCGGCTTGGCACACTGGAGCGAAGGAGCAGCACAAGCAAGGGCAGCACTCAGCAGGAGCTGGACACAGGCCCTGTGGGAACGAAGAGGTTCCCACCACACCTGGTGCAGAAAGAGGAGTCTGGAGATGCAGCAGGAGGCCTTGTCACCTAGGCCTCTAGTGCCAGGTGGAGCCATACAGGTTTTACTAACTGAGGAAGGGAGCCGTGAAAGGGTGTGATCAGAGCAACTAAAGTGACTGTCCTCACCAGTTGTGAGGGAGACTGAGGTCTGGGACAAGGCTCTGGCTCCTATGGGGGTGTCCAGGGCCAATGCACCCTGCACAAATGTCTCTGTGAGTTGAAGTGGGAGGCCTTGAGTCAGTAGTGACTGCCCAGCCCCCAGCCCAAGGGAGGTGAGAGAAGCAGTGTCTATGAACAAGAGACTTGGCCTCTCTAAGCCTCAGGTTCCTCAACTATGAAATGGAGAGACTAAGAGTGCCCACTTCAAGGGGTTTTATGAAGATTAGACAAGTTAATGGATATCGAGTGCTGGGACTGGGTCAGTGCACAAGATAAATATTGACTCTTATCAGTGTTGTTTACACCACCAGTGCTGACCATTCATGTGAAGTGGGGCGGTCACTAAGTGAGCTGCACTGCCCAGAGGACCCCAGGGGCAGGGGCCCAGCCGTGTTCACTCCCAGGGAAGCGGCTCCAGGCTTGGCTGCTGCCACAGCCAAAGCTGATGTCCCAGTGCCGGGTTCTGCAAGCGAGCATCCAGGAAGAGAAGGCCATGAATTCCAAACCTCCACACCTAGCCCTTCAGCATCCTGTCCAGACTCCTGGGCCCCTTAACCAAGGGCTTGCTCAGGGTAGGGGCTGGGCGGAGCTATCACTATGTGAACTGGAGCTGTGATTAAGATCTGAGGCCCTACTGTGTGCTCAGCAATAAGCATAAGGGCTGGGTTACTCTGTTGGGGCACTCTATCCACATCCTTTTTTTCTCTCTCTCTTCCCTCCATCTCAGGGTGACTGAATCCCGACATCTCCACCTGTACATGCCAGCTGGGATGGCGTTCATGGCTGCTGTCACCTCCGTGGTCTACTATCATAACATCGAGACCTCCAATTTCCCCAAGCTGTTGATTGGTAGGAAGGGGAGGAGGGCAGAGGTGCCTTGTGGGTTCCTTCTGGTGTGTTTACCGAGGACTTACTGTGTGTCAGACACTGTTGTAGGTGCTAGAGATTCAGAAATGAGGAAAAGATCTCTGCCTTCATGGAGCTTACTGTCCAGTGGGGGAGACCAGAGTTGAACAAATAGGTGGTAGCGATGCTGTGCAGAAAATCGCGCTGGGGAAGGGTAGAGAACAATGGTGTTGCTGTCTGCAGTGCATGGTGGGGGGAGGACTCTGCTGAGTAAACCTGCCCACATTTGGGGAAAGAGTGTTCTGTGCAGGGGAGCAGCAAGTGCAAAGGCCTTCTGATAAGAATGAGCTTGGCAAAGAGGTGAGCAGCAGGCAGAGTGCTAGGAGGTAAAGTCAGGGGCCAGGAGAGAAGCAGGGATACTCCCAGGCTTTGGGCCTGAGCGCTTAGTGGGGCTAATAACTGATATGGCGTAGGAGTAAGAATTGGGAGTTAGGTGGGGATCCAACCTTGTGTTTGGGGCGTATCAAGTTTGAGATGTCACTGAGACCGCCAACTCCAGTGTCAAGTGGGCAGTTAGATGGACGAGTTGGGCATTCAGGGGGAGGTCAGGGCAGCAGATACACATTCTGCAGTCAGCAGTGTATGGATGCCATCTAATGCTGGAGCCTGGAGAGAGGAGAGAAAGGCTTAAGAAGCAGAGCCTGGGTTTGCCAACATTTGGACTCAGGAAGAGCATCACTTGCAGCTTCTGACACTACAGTGGCTGCCGACCCATATCAGATGTGCGCCTGGGCTGGGCTCTGCGCTGTGCTCCTGATGCTCCTCAGTTGCCTTATCCCTCTTAATTCTTAAAACCATCCTGTTGGTGAAGTTACCATCCTCATGTTACACATGCAGATATAAAATAAAGAATAAAAAAAATAGGGCCAGGATGTCGCTTAGAGGTAGAATGCCCATGGGTTCTAACCCTCGTACTGTAATAAATAAGTAAATAAATAAATAAAATCAGAAAGGGTTGAAGACCCACAAATGTACATTTAGCACTTACTATACACCCGGTTCTGTCCTAAGCACTTTATGTATGTTAACTCTTTTGATCTTTGCAACTTGTTGGGGTAGATCCCGTCAGAAAGCTGAGGCTCAGGCCAGGCATGGTGGCGCACGCTTGTAATCCCCGCACTTGGGAAGCAGAGACAGGAGGATCGCGCAGGTTCAAAGCCAGCTGCGCTGGCTTAAGAGACCCTGTTTCCAAATAAAAATGTAAAAATAGGTCTGGGAGTGTAGCCCGGAGGTAGAAGGGCTTCCAGGAACCCCAGTACTACCAAAAATAAATAAATAAATAAATAAATAAATAAATAAATAAATAAATAGCTGAGTCTCAGAGGTTAAGTGATTTGAACGAGGCTACCCAGCTAGCCAAGGGCACAGCTGGTTGTCTGCCATCCACACATTTCCCAAACTGTTTCCAAAACTGCATGTCTAAGGGTCTTGAGACAGTGTCCTTTGGGCCAAAAGTCTAAAGCCCAAGGTCTGCTTCAGTGGTCTCAGCCTGCAGGTCAAAGACTGGGACTGATAACTGGTGGCTAGACTAGGTATCATTAAGTCAGACTATGATTTTTAGGAGTTGCAGCATTTAATTGAAATAAAAGTCTAGAACATTCTGAGCTAAGTTAGGGTCAGGGTCATCAAGAGGCAGAGGATGTTTCCTGAGCTAGTCACAGAGCCACCTCCCTGTGTAAGGTGGGTTCTAAGCTCCATCAGAATCATCCGGGTGACTCCCAACCCCAGGACCCCCATGTGACTGTGGTGGGACTGGTGGCAGCAGGTTAAGAGGAAAGGTGTTAATTATCAGGGAACCTCCCTGCCTCTGTTTGCAAAGCAGACCCTCATCTCCAGAGAGCCCCTCATTAACCACCAGGGCCTGGCTGACTGGTGCCCCCTAGGCACTCCTCGGCATCTACTGAGTCATTTTCTCATTTTCCAGAAAGCACACATTGTCCTCCGTTCAAAGCACAAATTACCACTCCTGAAGGAAGTGGTAAATTCCAAGGAATTTCCAATTCCTCTTTTCCAAGGAACAAGAACTTTCTCCCTCCATTTCTCTTGCTGGTATTTGGCTTCCCCTGAAAAGAAGATCAAAAAAATCAGAAATTCTAGGACACGGAATAATAGAGGGGATGCACCCATGGGGAAAGGGGACAGCGGGTTTTGGGGAGACAGCCAGTGGTCTAAGGAATCGATGTCTGGTTGTAGGTCTGGAGTCCCACAGAAGGGGAACAATGAGACTTTTATTGTTCCTTTTACTGAACCATGATCCCAAGACTCCAGATGAGGTGGAAGAAACACAAGAAAGATGTGTTTGAACTGAGAGCTAGATAGGGAGAGGGGAAGTGGGGAGAAGAGTGCTTCTGGCAGAGGCCCTGGGGTGGGACAAAGCTCACTAAGAAATCTGCAAGGAAAAGAGTAGCTTTGGAGGCTGGAGCTGCAGGTGGAGCCTGCACTCAGACGTGGGTTTTTATCCCAAGAGCAAAGGCAGCCCATTGAGAGTAGTTTAGGTGAGAGAGGGAGAGGGGAGAGGAGAGGACAGAGACACCCTATACACATAAAATTTACTATTTTGAGCATGGTTAAGCATACAGTTCTGTGTCATCAGCACATTTACGTTGATTCACTGCCATCACTACCATCCATCTCCAAACCTTTTTCATCTTCCTAAACTGAAATTCTGCACTCATTAAATAATAACTTCCAATTCCTGCCTCACCCTAGTAACCGCCATTCCATTATAGATTTGGCTACTCCAGGTACTTCATCTAAATGAAATCATACACTAATTATCCATTTGTGACTGGTATATCTCACTTAGTATTAATATACTCAAGATCCATCTGTAGTGCAATATGTGTCAGAACTTCCTTTCAAAGGCTGAATAATATTCCATTGTATGGATATGCTGTACTTCTTATCCATTCTCTTGAGTGGCTTTTACTTTTTGACTATTGAAAATCATGTTTTCTGCGAACACAGGTGCATTAGGGAATTTTAAACATGGCCACATTTGAAGGAGAACAAGAGGGGGTAAGGGGGAACCACTGAGAAAGGTTCTTGACATGATCTGGAGGAGACAGGATGGTGGTCTGGATGTGGCTTTTCCTGAGGGGTGGAAAGTAGTGGGTGGATTCAGGACATCTAGAAGTAAAACAAAATTTGGTAATAGAAGAAGTATAGAGCTGAGAAAGAAGAAGGGGGCAGAAGAAATGATCAAGAGACCTCAGAGCTTGGAGCCACCAGCAGCCCTGAATCACGCCTCTTCCTTCCTGTTTTCCCTCTTCCCTCCAGCACTGGACATTTGATGAGCACTGCTGTGTGCGGCAGCAGGCTGAGGGCTCAGCACTGCAGGGCGGGATGTGGAAATAACCCTGGACTTAGTCCCAGGTCCATCACTAACCCCACCGTGGTCTTGTGTGAGACACTCAGCCTCTCTGAGTCTCCGTTTCCCCATCTGAGCAGGAATGATAAGTCCCTGCCTAAATCACAGGGTTGTTATGGAAATCAAATCAGATCACACATGTTAAGTACCCAGGCCAGGCCATGTGAGGTATACATGCAAGCCTCGGACCCAGTGTGTGTCCCTCAGAAAAGAAGTCCTGACACCTGAGAAATAATCTGTTGGGATAGTACCATCATAGAGGCAGGGGATAGCCTCCAGCTGCGGATCTCTTTTAACTATGAAACTAGACCAAGAGGGAGGGCATCACTGTAGTCCTGAGAGCTTCTGGCTGGCTAGCCTAATGCTCTCACCTCGAAATCTTGGCCTCAGCCCCTCCGGGCAGGCGCGTCCCTGCCATGTGATGGGCCCAACACCTTGGCTTGCTTCTCTGCCCAAAACCAGGCTGGGCAGATCTCAGCTTTTGTCTCCAAAAGATGGCCCAGTGTCCCTAGGATGGAGGGTAGAGTGCAAGTCTCTTCTTTATATAGGTCCACTCCAGAGGAGCTCTGGGGCCTGGGGCTGGTCCTAATGTCTGTGGCTGGGGGAGCAAGGGTGCCTAAGCTTCCACAGGATGACTTAACCAGTTATTGCTTTGGTTTTTGTTTGTTTGTTTTGCTTTTGTCCTAAGCTGACAGTGGTTTATTGCTAGATTAGGGGAAAGGAGAGAGTATTTGGGACAGAATCTACTGATAGCTTCTAACGTTTACTTTGCCCCAAATCTGAAGTCCAGAGATTAAAAATATCACCAGCTGATGCTCAAAGAGCTCCCACTGTATGACAGGCCCACTGCGCTGAGCCTTCCAAGTGTTGCTCACAACAGCTATGGAAGTCATACTATTAGTATCTTATTTACTAGATGAAGGGACTGAGGGCTAGCTGTTTTATATAACTTATCCAGGCCACACAGCCGTTATGTCGCAGGATGGAACCCAGGTGTATCTGGCCAGGGGGCACCTCTAATTCCTGTGCTGCACTGCCTCACACAACTGTAACTCACCTTTTCTGTCTCCCCCTCTCTCTAAGGAGCATCACCAATCTATGGGGGGATCTTAACTGTGAGGACAGGGACCTGGGCCCTCACCCTCTCTATCAAGAGCTAATTGCAAGCTTGCACAGGTCACCCTCCTGTCTGAGCCTCAATTTCCTCATCTGTAAATAAATAGGCAGGGTTGAAAAACCTTTCAGATCTCCCCAGCTTGGAAATTCCACAGGGAGCTCATTATAGCAGGGAGTTTGCATGCACAGACCCTGGTGTTAGGCTAGCCCGGCTCTGCCACGTGATGGCTTTGGGACCTTGTATCAGTTACCTAATTTTCTGAGCTTCTCCTTTGTCTGATACATTGAAGGTGACAGCAGTAACTTCCCTCACAGGGTTATCGTGAGGAATAAATAAGGTAATCTGTTTAAAGTGCATACTTGGCACACTGCCTGTAACTTAGATTCAAGAACTTTTTTCCCTATTCTTCTCATTGTTATTTACTTAAAGGAGTTATGTCTGACCCATTTGACTCATGAGATCATGTCTGTCATGAATGTGAAAATGTATATACATCACAGCAAAGGGACACGGTCCGGAGCATTCACACACATACACATCCCCTCCTCAGAAATGTGAACACACACACCCAGCCTCCACGATGCACCATTCCCACCCTCTCCCACACTCTTTCACGCATGCAAGTGTGCTTGCACGTGAACGGGCGTACATCTGTGCTGTCCCTCTCTCCTCGGCAGCCCTGCTTATCTACTGGACCCTGGCCTTCATCACCAAGACCATCAAGTTCGTCAAGTTCTATGACCACGCCATTGGCTTCTCCCAGTTGCGTTTCTGCCTCACGGGGCTGCTGGTGATGCTGTACGGGATGCTGCTGCTCGTGGAGGTCAACGTCATCAGAGTGAGAGTAAGCGAGCACCTGGGGACCTGGGGCCCCAGGCTGCAAGGGGACGGGGTTGCACCCTGCCCTGCCCTTGGGCTTGGCCCTCATCCTGCAGCCCAGACAAAACCCAGAAGCCAGCATGCTCTACCTCTCCAGGGGCCGGCAGAGAAGTGACAGGAGGCCAGCGCCTCCTACTCCAGGGTCCCTGTGGAACAGGGGTGATGGTGTCCTTAGCCGAGATTGAAGGATGGGATAACTCAGAGGAAGAAAAGCTACCTTACTTCATTTGTTTATTTATTTATTTATTTATTTATTATTTTTGTACTGGGGACCAGCCCTATTTTATAATTTTATTCTGAAACAAGGTCTCACCAAGTTGCCCAGACTGTCCTCAAACCTGCAATCCTCCTGTTTCAGCTTCTCAAGTACTGGAATTACAGGCCAGGACACCTGACTTGAATTTGCATTCCTCTGGCTCCTCTACTTGTAGTTAGTGATCTAAAGGCTACAAGCCCCTTTGATTCACACCCTCGTCCGCCCTCCCAGCATCCCCATGCTGCGAGTCGCATCCCCTGTAGAAATGGGGAAACACTGTAGATGATGCTGGTCCCCAAACACCCTACTAGTCAGTGGAGGAGGAAGGACTAGAAGCTAACTCTGTGAAACACGACCGTATCCTTGGGTCTATGGAGAAGGCAGTCTATGGGGGATCCTTGCTCTCCCTCCACTCAATTAAATTAAATCCAGCCCAACCCAGCTGGGGGGGGGGTAACATAAATCTCAGTGAATAGTTACAGAGTGAGGAAGCCCTGTCATTAGTGCCCGAGAGGAAAGAACAGCCATGTCTGTTAGAGGTCAAATTGGGATGTCTCTGCCGGGCGGCGCACGCTTGTAATTCCCGCTTTTGGGAGGCTGAGACAGGAGGATCTCACAGGTTCGAAGCCAGCCTCAGCTACTTAGAGAGGCTCTCAGCAACTTAGTGAGACCCTGTTTCCAAATAAAATATAAAATAGGTCTGGGAGTATAGCCCAGAGGTAGAAAGCCCCTGGGTTCCACCCCCAGTACCACCAAAAAAAAAAAAAAAAAAAAAAAAAAGGATGTCTCAGTCCAGACCATTGCTGGGCAGAGCGGGTGTGGTGAGGAGCTGCACTGACCTAGGCACCATCGCCTGTGCCCACAGAGGTACATCTTCTTCAAGACACCAAGGGAGGTGAAGCCCCCCGAGGACCTGCAAGACCTGGGGGTGCGCTTCCTGCAGCCCTTTGTGAACCTGCTGTCCAAGGGCACCTACTGGTGGATGAATGCCTTCATCAAGACCGCCCACAAGAAGCCCATTGACCTGCGGGCCATCGGAAAGCTGCCCATCGCCATGAGGGCCCTCACCAACTACAGACGACTCTGCGAGGCCTTTGACGCACAGGCGGTCAGTGCGGGTCCACCCACCCACTCCGTGCACCCCAGCTTAATGGAGTAGACAGGGACCACAGAAGGCATCAGGCCAAATCCCTTTGGGGCAGGTGGTAAAACTGAGGCCTGGTGAGGGGAAGAGGTTCGCCCTAGGTCACACAGTGAATCAAGGACAAGTCCAGAACTACAGATTCATAGGACAGTCATACTCGAAATGGCCCTTACAGCTTAGGTCAGCTTGTCCAAACTCCTCATTTTCTAGATGGGGAAACAGAGCCCTGGTAAGGAAAGTGACCCTGTTGTACTCCCCCTGCCCCTTGCTCTTTTTTCCAGAGCTCAGTGACTTAAAGATGGGCTTTCTAGTAATCTTGGTACTTGGAAGGCTGAGACAGGAGGATCACACATTCAAAACCAGCCTCAGCAATTTGGCAAGGCCGTCAGCAACTTAGCAAGACCCTGTTTCAAAGTAAAAAATAGGAATGAGGATGTAATTCAAAGGTAGAATGTCCCTGGGTTCAATCCCCACTAACACACACACACACACACACACACACACACACACACACACATAGAATTTTCTCCCAGTTTTGAGGATAAAGTATTGGCCTAATCTTTACAACTCTTAAGTTTGACCAGGCAGAGATCTCTATTGATGAGGAGGAAACCAAAGCCCTGAGAAAAGCCATGAAATGCCAGAGCTGGCCACACCTGAAAGGCAGCAGAGCCAATGTCCTGATTTCCCATCCAGGGCTGTCACTGCCTCTGCCTTAGAGCCCAGGGAGACACCAAAGCAGATACAGTGATAGGTAGTGATAAGTGAATGTGGCAGGTGCCATGCCCTCGTTATGATGCGGTGCTCATCCCTGACCCTGCTCAGTCCTCTGGCCTCAGTTTCCCTAGACTTTACTGATGTTTATAGGACACACCCAGCCACACACTGGGTGGCCCTGTGGTTTATTCCTGGAGCTCACCCATTTGCAGAAGACATGACCATTAGACTTCCATTTGGGTTTCCTGGCAGCAGGCAGGGGCATCTTGGGAGGCTGGGCCCTGCTGTGAAGGATTCCTAGCTATTCTGACCTGGCCCTGGGTCTCTCTGGGCAGCGGAAGGACACACAGAGTGTGAAAGGTGCCCGGGCCATCTGGTGGGCGCTCTGCCATGCCTTCGGGAGACGCCTGGTCCTCAGTAGCACTTTCCGAATCTTGGCCGATCTGCTGGGCTTTGCCGGGCCGCTCTGCATCTTTGGGATCGTGGACCACCTTGGGAAGGAGAACCACGTCTTCCAGCCCAAGGTAGGCTGTCCCCAGGGCAGGGCAGGGATCCTCTAGATGGTGTGCATGCGGATGCAAGAAGCCACTGTGGCAGCCAGGCATAGAGGCACACACTTGTAATCCCAGTACCTGGGAAGCTGAGACAGGAGGATCACAAGTTCGCGGCCAGCCTCAGCCACTTAGGCCCTTTACAACTTAGTGAGATCTTGTTTCAAAAATAAAGAATAAAAAAATAGGGCTGTGGGTATAGCTCAGAGGTAAAATGCCCTTTGTTCCATCCCCAGTACCAAAAAAAAAAATTAAGAAATAAAAAACAAGAGGCTACTGTGCATGAGCCTCAGTTTCCCTGGGTTGGCTCCTCACCTGTGCACAAAGGCCTCAGCAACATCCCTTCCAGAGGATGCTCAGTATCTGGTCGACTAGATGCCAGAGGCAAGTTCATGTTCTGAGAGCTTCATGGGGCCTGGCTCTGTTCACCCATCCGTCATTGGGTAATTGCACCTGTTTAAAGTCATTCAGAAAGTTGCAGGAAGTGCATGTGTTTGCTGTGTCGAGAGCTTCTGTTACCTGTGTTGACTTTTACTCTTCGTTCTCATAATAAACTCAAAAGAGGTTCGCAGGGCTCTGTCTTTTTAACTTCTGCACATTCTAGTTCTTGAGGTTCTGCAGGGCATCCTGGAGCTGCTGTTGGGCCTCAGTGGTTATACCTTTTCTCCCCTCACTCCAGATTTTATTTATTTATTTATTTTATGTTTTATTTTTTTGCGGGTCTGGAGATGGAACCCAGGGGCATTCGACCTCCGAGCTACAGTTCTTGCCCTATTTTTATTCTTTATTTTTTGAAACAGGGTCTCACTAAGTCTCACTAAATTACGGAGTGCCTCACTAAGTAGCTGAGGCTGTCCTCGAACCGCGATCCTCCGGTCTCAGCCTCCCGAATGCTGGGATTACAAGCGTGTGCCACCATGCCCGGCTCAGATTTTATTCAAAGCTACTTCAGTTTTACTGATTTGGACTTTTTCATTAAATTTCTTTTTTTTTTTTTTTTTTTTTGGTGGTGGTACTGGGGTTCCTGGTAGCCCTTCTACCTCCGGGCTACACTCCCAGACCTATTTTTTTTTATATATTTTTATTTGGAAATAGGGTCTCTTACAGGTCTTCGAACCTGTGCGATCCTCCTGTCTCTGCCTCTCAAGTGCGGGGATTACAAGCGTGTGCCATCACGCCCGGCTTAAATTTCTTTCTTTTTTTTTTTTTAAAAAGGGGGTTCCATGGCTTAAACATACTTGAAACCCACTACATGAAACAATGTCCGAATGTTCTTTTCATCTCCAAAAGATGCTACATACTGAAGTGTTTTGAACAAGAGAGAGAAAACCTTTTCTGGGGTTCTTTTCTCTGTTGGGGCAATAGCAGCCACTTTGGGGGCTGAGGGGTACTTTATCCTTTGCAGCTGTTCAGGTTCCAATGGCCACAAATAGGAAACATTTCACCTTTAATAAGATTCAGAGCTGAGCGTGGTGGCGCACGCTTGTAATCCCAGCATTTGGGAGGCTGAGACCGGAGGATCGCGGTTCGCAGACAGCCTCAACTACTTAGTGAGGCCCTCCGCAACTCAGTGAGACCCTGTTTCAAAATAAGAATAAAAAAAATTGGGCAGGGGTTGTAGCTCAGAGCTCAAATGCCTCTGGGTTCCATCCCCAGACCCGCAAAAAAAAAAAAAAAAAAAAAAAGATTGAGAGTTTTATTTTCCCAGTGAGGATGTCATTATAACATTTTAACCACAGACAGTCCAAAAACGATGGAGGCAATAAGTAGTTAACCTAGCTCTTCATAATACATGACACTCATCGTGTAATGTTAATTCATCTCACCGCTAAAACTCGCAGGTAACAGTTAATCCTTAGGAGGTTCATATTAATTTTTTCTGGAAATATAATTAGCTGAGCACTTTTGGTCAGAAGTATTAGATATGCCAAGTCTGTTTGTCTGATTTATTAAGCAAGTGTTTATTGAACCTACTATGTGCCAGGCCTGGGTGGGGCTGTGACAATATGAATTATGACGAGGAGTGTTAACAACAATGACAGCTTGTTAGTGACCATCTGATACATACCCGGATCTGAGCAGGAGTTACTCCTGTGTCATCTCATTGTGCTCAATATTTTCATAACAGATGTGTGGAGATGTAATTCCCATGCCATACAATCCAAGAGATAGGTATCCTTACACTCACCGTACAGATAAGAAACTTGGGGTGCAGGGAGGTTAAGGGATTTTCCCCAGGGACGTTCAGCTAGTTAGCAACAGACTCAAGATTTGAATCCAAGTCTTTTTCACTCTATAGTCTGAGCATTTATGATACTAAATTGACTATTATCATCAGACCACCACTGTTTTGGGCTCCAAGGATTGTAAAATCCAATGAGGGAGAGAGAAATCTAAATGAGATATTTTTAGGCTGTGTGTTACATATGACTATGAGGAAGCATATCTAGGAAACTGTGGGAAGAGGGGGTGACTAGCTCAGTCAGTGGCCATGGACAGCTTCATGAAGGAGAGGGAGTTGAATGGGGCTTTGACAGATGAATAGCAGTTGGGAAAAGTTTTCCAATCAAGGATATGAGGACCTTTTTCTTACTTACATACTGATGGCTGTTGAGGCCATTTCTGGCTTTTTCTACCTCTACCCTTTTCCTTGGCCTAAAAGAGGAAGGGAAGCAGTTACTCCTCTTGTTCACAGAAGTGTCACTTTCCGTTTTAGTCTGACTAGAAGTGACTCTGGAGTCCTCTACACTGACAACCCTGCAGTGACATGAAGCCAGTTGTTAATATTAGGAGGAAATAACACCGGTCAGAGCCCTTATCAGCTGGTCCACACTGTCCCCTTCTTCCTGTGCTTCTGAAGACCCATTGGAGAATCCTTCTAAGGAATAGCTTTGAGGCAGGCCACAGACATGAAGAGAACAGCACAGAATTTTAGTTGATTCGAGCAACACCTTCACCATCTTTTTCTCTTTATTTATACGCAGACCCTGGGATTTATTACCCTCTCATTGGAATGCTCTTACCCCAGGTCCTTATCAACACACAAATCCCTGGGACAGATGGTCCTACCTCAATGGCAGAAGGCCTTATCAGATTTAATATTTGTTCCCTGCAGCTCAAATACAATCAGCAAATTTCCGACATAGAAACAAGAGTTGAAAGTAAATATAATCTCCAGCATCCGCAACAGAGAGCTCTCAGTCATGTGGTTGCTTAGGATATGGATTCGTTCCCATTTGGGCTTCTGAGCCCAGAAAATGGGGGAAAGGGGTCATTTGCTGAGGTCATCTGGTTCATCTTTCTGCCTCCCAGCAGCTCTGCCCCAGAGAGCCAGGTGCTATTCTGGCCTTTAGGAACCTCTGAAGGAGGATGCTCCCTGGCCGTGCTGCAGTGTTCAGCACCGACTGGGTGAGGAAGCCCAACCCCAATCCATCCTGCTGCAGTCTGCACAGCCAAGACCCATTGTTTACTCCCTGTCAGCACCTGCCCGCCCTCTCTTCCTTTCCAGGACACTCACAGTTGGCAAGAAACACTTCGCCCTTGGCACTCGCACAGATGAACGTCTCTGACTTCTTTAGTTACTGGAATTGTCTATGACCTGCCCCTTTCTGATGCTCCGGCCCCCCTCTCTTCCCCCCAGGCAGTGAGGACCCAGGCTGGGCTCCGCCAGCCCGCCCGCTAGATCCAGTTCATTCCATCCCCCTCTCACCCAGCCCCCACTGCCAATCTGTCACCTTGCGGTGGATGCCGCTGATCTGGCTGGAGGGCGACGGAATTGGATTCACGGGAGAACTGCTGGCGTCTGAAAGCTGCCAGCATTGCTCCGGGCTGTCAGCTGAGCCAGAGGAAGAAGGAACAGTCTGAGTGGGATCTGAGGGCCAGAGCAGGCAAATGTGCCCCTTTGTGAGTGCATGTGTACACGTGTGTTCCTGAACAAATTGTCCTGGGAACAGCTAATGGTTTTATATGTGGGTTCTTGCTTGTCCCTGTGTCTCTTGGGGTAGCTTTTTCTCTCTTTGTATGTGTGTGTGTGTGTGGGGGGGGGGTGCCATCTTTGTTTGGGTGGCTGTATTTGTGGCTATCTCTATGGCTGACATAGTGGACTTATATGTGTTGGTGTTTCTTTGCCTTTGGGGTGTAAGTTGGCCTCTTTGTGACAGTGTCCATGTCCTGCTCTGGTCTGCAGTGTCTGCCTTCTGTTCACTGACTCTTTCTCAGCGACCCGGGACTGGGCTCAATGTCATCTCCTCCAGGAAGCCCTCCCCTGCTTGAACTAGATGCCTTTCCTCTCACTCCCAAAACATCCTGCGCTTCGTCGAAGCATCCCTTATCTCTCTCCAGCTGAGTCACCAAGAGTTCAGACAGGAACCACATTGTCCAGCCTGTGTGCCCAGCACCCAGCTCACTGCCTGACACCTGGCAGACACTTGGGAAATGATTCTGCAGTGGAGAAAGTGGAAGTGACCATATATTGAGTTCTGACACTTCAAAGTGGTTTTTACATTCACAGTCACATGGAATCCTCACAACGCACTCTGTGAAGTAGAAACCCTTGATAGCTTCATTTCACAAGTGAGGAAGTAGCTCAGAGAAGTGAGGAACTTATCTAAGGACACATGGCTAATGTATGATGAGTCGGAATTCGGCTCAGATGTGGCTAGCCTCCAAGCCCAGGCTCTTAAGCACTGTGTCAGGTAATCATGGACGTATTGGTGGGTGCGTTGGTCTTTGGGTTGTCAAAGATAGATTGGGGGGAAGATACTGGGGGTTGGACCCAAGGGCATTCTACCTCTGAGCTATGTCCCCAGTCCTATTTTATTTTATTTTATTTTATTTTAAAAACAGGGTCTAAGTTGCTGGGGATCTCACTAAGTTGCTGAGGCTGGCCTTGAATCTGCGATCCTCCTGTCTCAGCTTCCCAAGTACTGGGATTTGTAGGCATGTGCCACCACGCCTGGCTCAAACATTAGTTCTTATTTTTTTCACCCAGTTTTTCCTAGATGGACAACTCTCCTTATGACACCTGACAAAATAAAAACCAAGAGCCCCAGTGACCCCCTTTAAGCTCCAGAGGATGGGGGTGGGGGGCTTTCCTATCATACCTCTAACTAAGTAGAAACAAAGGGGATCAGAACTGTAGGTCAGGAGCCCTGGCCAGTCCTGCCTCTGCAGCTAATTCTCTGCTCTCTGGGAGTCACTTGCATTCTGTGGCTGCAACTGCCAAATGGAGAAATGCAAAGTAACATCTGTAGAAATTCTGTGGGATATAAAAATCGTATGCATTGGTTAATTTTTTAAATATTTTTTTAACATCACTGAGAAAATTCCTGGAAATACACACACAACTTCTTCCCTTTGAGATTCTAAAAATGAAAAAATAAGGACATTTGATCTTCCAAAGCGTTTATCTTCCAACAAATGGTAGATCATGGTCCTTGGTCTCCTACAGGGCACCAGCCAGTGCGCTCACACCCATTACCCCTTCCTCAGGAACCTCTGCCCAAGAGATTTCCCAGGGCCTGCCTTCCTGGAGTAGCACCTCAGGCTTCCTGGCTAGTCTGGTACCCACTTTCTCCATCAAAACCCAGCTATTCCAGATTCCATCCCTTTGAAACTATCTCTTATAAAGAGAGAGCTAAGCCAGGCATAGTGGTGCATTCTTGTAATCCTAGGGCTTGGGAGGCTAAGACAGGAAGATTGCAGGTTCATGTCCAGCCTCTAATAAGATTCAGAGCCAAGCGTGGTGGTACAAGGTTGTAATCCCAGCATTTGGGAGACTGAGACCAGAGAATCGCATTTCGTGGACAGCCTCAGCTACTTAGTGAGGCCCTCCGCAACTCAGTGAGACCCTGTTTCAAAATAAGAATTAAAAAAATTGGGCAGGGGTTGTAGCTCAGAGGTCAAATGTCTCTGGGTTCCATCCCCAGACACACACACACACACACACACACAAAGATTCTATTTTCCCAAAGAGGATGTCATTATAACATTTTAACCACAGACAGTCCAAAAACGATGGAGGCAATAAGTAGTTAAAGATTTTCATAAAATATGACACTCATCGTGTAATGTTAATTCATGTCATCGCTAAACTCACAGGTAACAGTTAATCCTTAGGAGGTTTATATTAATTTTTTCTAAAAATATAATTAGTCAGCTGAGCACTTTTGGTCAGAAGTATGAGATATGCCAAGTCTGTTTGTCTGATTTATTAAGCAAGTGTCCAGCCTCAGCTACTTGGTGAGGCCCTCTACAGCTTAGTGAGACCTTGTTTCAAAATAAAGAATACAAAATAGGGCTGGAGTTATAGCTCAGAGGTAGAATGTCCCTGGGTTCAATCCCTGGTACTACAAAAAAATAAAAAATAAATAAAGAGACCTAGTCATGGTCTAATGACATACTTGCAGCAAGATTTTTATTTTTAACAAGTCACAAAATTTTTGATCAACAAAATTATAATTTTTGATCTTAACATATTTATGTCTGGAGGAAGGAAAAGGTCAAGGTTTTGCCTTTGGAGCTGCAAAAGAGAATTTGTTGCTTTGTTGGGAAAGTACAAATATTGTGTGCATTAGACAGACACCACCCAACGTCTAGACAACGTGCATGTTTAGTCGATTTCTCCCACTCACTTGCTGGCCTACGTTTTCTGATCTTTGTGACACAGCAAGTGTGTGAAAGTCCATGCTGCCTGAGAGCTTTCATGGTGGTCATTGTTCTTGGGCGAATAGTGTTCCCATGTGTATCATAAAGTCCCCATCCATGCCCTAGGTTGGACATTTGCATAGGATTTTTCTCTCTCCTCCTGCTCTAACTCAGAAATAAACATTTTTCCAGGTATGGTGTTGCATACCAGTAATTTGAGTACTTGAGATCCTAAGAAAGGAGGATCAAAGGTTCAAGGCCAGCCTCAGCAGTTCAGCAAGACCCCTCAGCAACGTTTGGCCCTGTTTCCAAAAAATAAAAAGGACTAGGCTGTAGTTCGGTGGTAGAATGTCCCTGGGTTCAATCCCTAGTACAAAGGAAGGAAGGAAGGAAAATAGGAAGGAAGGTCCGTGTTTGTGTTTACGGCTGTTCCCTTATGTTAAGTGATTTCCTTTGGGATGGTGCCCACAATGGGCTTTGTTGCTTTAAAAGAATGGCTTCCATTCTCCAGGGCTGGGTGTCTGCAGAGGATGCCGGGACAGAAGGACCTCAGGGCACATTAACCGAGACTTGGTTTTCCCTGAGCCTGTGTTTCTGTTCCTTTGGCCTAAGCCAGTCAAACGGGCATCTTCACATCCCCCCACTAGGCACAAGTCCGCACCTCCCTGCAGGACACTCAGAGTGGACTCTGGGTCCAGGGCTGGATGAGGCCTCCATCGTGGCTCCAGGTAGTGTTTTGGCATCACACAGGCTCACAGTCCCAAGCTGCCTCCTGACCAGCATGTGGCCTCAGACCAGCCATTTACCCAAGCTAAATTCCATTTCCTCATACGTAAAATGGGGCTCACTACAGTGCCTTTCTCATTAACTACTGTGAGGATGGAGATCTGCACCTGAGAAATACTGTCCTCGGCCCCTTCTTCCTCGGCAAGGTCAGGTGTCTCCCTGAAGCCCAGTTTCAAGCTCCATGTAGCTGCCCTCAGCCTCACCTTCTACCTCCTGCCTCTGCCTCTCCTCTGGTGCTTTGGCAAATGGGACAGAGTCCGGGGCTGCAAGGCTGCCTGGGGCCTTCATCTCACGGTCGTGTGCATATTCCCTTGGAGGTCTCCCTGGGTCTGTTTCCCCCATACAGAGAGACCCCTATCCCTCAGCACTAGGGAGAACCAGCTGTACACAGAACCAAGTAGCTCTAGGGGAGCAGTGACAACTGGCTTGCAGGGCCCTTCTTAAACCAAGAGTGTGGTCTTTTCTACAGTCAGGAAGTCCTGCATCCCAGACTCAGAAATGTCTGACCCTAGGACTGGCTTGCACTGAGAGCCTGCCCCGGCCGAGGACACACCCGCAAGCTCCTTTTCATCGCTCTGTTCTCATCACTCTTTAGCCTGCAGTGGTTCCCACACCCTCCTGCACAGCATGCAGAATTCAAGGCAGGGTCTCAGAGAGGAGAGAGCTCTGTCTTCATGGAAATATGGATGTGGCTCTGGGGGAGAGCAATGGACGTAGCAAGATCAAAGTTTTCTTGGGAGCTGGCGGTGCTGAATTTGGAAAGAGACAGGCTCTTACTCCCTGGTATCTTTAGCAACAAAGGCAACATGTTTTTCTTTACTGGTTATCATCTGAGATCTTGCTAGAAGTACAGAAAGAGCCCCTTCCATGTAAGAAGAGGTCCTGGGACCAGGGGACACAGGTCTGAAATCTTTTGGGTCAGTTGTAAGCATCAGGTTTCCATCTGTCCCCCGGGAGCATGAACGGTGCCAGGTTTTGCCCTGGCCTTTTCTGCCCAGAAGCCACTGCACAGCAAGCCGTGGGTAAGCAGGGGATGAGGCCACGGCTGCTTCCATTTCTGTAGCAGAGAATACATCATGAGATTTGCTCTAACAGTTCTAGCAGTTCCAGATTTGGCTTCTCTATGATTTACTCTATTTACTCTTGTTCCATTCAGAATGGGCTCCCCTGGGGGGCCTAGTGGGCACGAAGCTGAGAGTCACATTTATGGGACTGAGCTTAGAACTGGGCCTCATTTCCTTACCCCAGTGGGAAGATGAGGAGGGTACAGGCAGCCGCTGTCCTTAGCAGAATGCTCAGTTGGGATTATCAGTCTGACGTTTCACTCCTAAACAGGTGCACAAGATTTTACAAGCATGGAGGGAAGTGTATTGCTTGGCACGATGACACAATGGTATGTACTGATGTGTTGCTTTGCCGGCAGTGACAGTCACCTCTGAACCGTTCTTTCTAACAGACACAGTTCCTCGGGGTTTACTTTGTGTCATCCCAAGAGTTCCTTGCTAACGCCTACGTCTTAGCCGTCCTTCTGTTCCTCGCCCTGCTGCTGCAAAGGACCTTTCTACAAGCCTCCTACTATGTCGCCATTGAAACTGGAATTAATTTGAGAGGCGCAATACAGGTACTTGGATAATGGACTTTTTCACTTCACAGTAAGAACTGCATGATTCATTCTCATCGACGCTCAAGAAGAACTCTGCTGTGAATGTTTGTCTGTTGCCTCCATCAGTGTTCGGAAATGGTCACTAATGAGGCGGTGCGGGATAGTGGAAGGATCTTGGGCTGGACTTGGGACATGCAGTAAGTTGCTCTGGCTCTGATTCTGCCTTGGACTAGAGCTGAGGCGCACACTGCTCAGCCCTTGAGCGTCCCCGCCCTTGAAAGTGGCCGACATCACCAATCCACCATGGTGTTCCTTCCCGCTGAGTGCAAATATGACCTCAGACCCTTCTCTGGGTACCGTCCCAGAGTTCTGCTACCAGATAGTCTTTTTTTTGGATACAAAAAGAGAAGTGTGTTAGACACATCTGCCCAGCCTCCAAGATCTATGTGAGCTGTCAAATCTGGCAACACCAATGAGAGAGACTTACTGGGTGATAAGCCACGTCAGTGTAGGCTCCTGGTCCTGCCTTCTGTAGCTTCCTTCAGAGAGCCGATTGAACGGATGATCAATGCCACAGAGGATTCAGGATGCACTGCTCTGAAGGTGGTGGCAGGGAGAGTTCTCCAGACTCCAAGGGTTTTCATTAGAGTTTGGTTCAGTGATTGTAATAGAGAGCCTTATGTGAGATTAGTTTAAATAGGATAGAAATGTGTTAATTTTTCACATAGAGTCAGGGCTGGTGTAACAGCTACACAGTCAACAGACTATATATGCTCTACTAGAAATCCTCTTTGTGCAAAAGGGAGAATGGGGGATTACTACATGATTTTGCCATACCCAGTACTCCCATGAGGTTATAGCAAAATCCCAAAGCCACCTCATGTGTCAAATACAGTCTTCAGAATCAGTAACACTGACTTGTCTGTGGGAACCAGGATCAGAGGTTTTGCTGAAAAAGACTGAGAGTAGAAAGCTATAAGCAAACCCTATCTAGCTTGGTATATAGTCCGTATGAATGGTGCCCTAAAGTTGTGCAGTGCACGACCTGTGTAGCTGTACCGGCAACACTGCCCACGCCCAGTGGATTTTCCTGGAGAAAATTGCATTTTTGCTCAAGGATGTCCTCATGTGAGAATGGTGAGAGGTTCCCAGGAAAGTCCAACACCTGCTGAAATTCATGGGAACTCAGAGCTAGGAAAAACCGAACCTTAATTTAGTTCAGAAAGCCTCTCTAAAAATTCCTCCCTCTGCTCAGACCCCTCCAGTGACAGGCTGACTTTGGCCACCGCAGCCAATTTTGTGGTTGGATAGTTTTGTAATTAAATCTGTTTTGTTTGCATGTCATAAATCATACACCAATCCAGTATTTTCCAATTACACTAAAAGAGCCCAAAATGGTTTTTTAATGTATTAGCATGAAACTTTTTATCAAGCTGTTTGAATCTTTTACATTAATAAGAGAGACTGATTCATATGCCACAAAAAGTAAGTGCTAGCATTAATTATGGAAATAAATTAGGAAATAAAAAACCTTCCTGCTGTCAGAGATTTACCCAAATTTACAGAAAATTGATCCTCATAGATGAAAGTCTGTCTTCATGAGTTTGAGAATAGCCATGGATTTTTTGCATAAAAAATTATTAAGCTAGATTTCTGAAAAAAAAATATATATACATATATATACATATATATACTTTTAAAAAATATACTAATTCTCATTTAGTTGTGCAATTTCTTATAATGCTTTATTTAATAGATTACTCTATGTCCCTAATTCATTGAATCTTGAAAGTGCATAGATTTGCCCAAAAATATTATTGCCATTACTTTAAACCTTACCTGTGCCGGGCGTGGTGGCGCACGCTTGTAATCCCTGCACTTGGGAGGCTGAGACAGGAGGATCGCGCAGGTTCAAAGCCAGCCTCATCTGGCTTAAGAGACCCTGTTTCCAAATAAAATATAAAATAGGTCTGAAAGTGTAGCCCGGAGGTAGAAGGCCCCTGGGTTCCATCCTCAGAACCACCAAAAATAAAAAAATAAAAAAATAAAAATAAACCTTACCTGTGGTATATATAAACTCTGAGAAAGATAGAATAACCTGACCCACAAAAAACCCTGAGTTTATATAAAAAATGAATTCGGCTAGAATTAATCTTTTAGGTGAATAGATGAATATAGCAAAATGCACAGTGGAATTGTGGCCAAGAGCAGGCATTGCTAGGACAATCAAGACAAGAATGACTTTTCCTTGTTCAAGAGCACAGAGCATGAAAACTGCAGTCCTTCTGGAGGCACAATCACTTCACATAAAGCTTTTAGTTCCAGAGCTCACAGGGGTCATGGCTGCTGCTCAGCTGCCCAGTGGAAGGCCTTGGGCTGATGCTCTGGGTGACCAACACTCATGGCCATATCTCACATCAGATCTTCTAAGGCTTTGCCCCAACCACCTCCTCGGGGTGGACAAGGCCACACTGAAATAAGAAGCTCCCCACTTCATCATTTTTATGGCTCTGAAATGTGTTCTCCACTAGCCCCTGGTAAATCAAGAATGCAACTGGACATGAAGGTCTGCTTTTAAGATTTAGAGCTAATTAAGTCCCATCACTCAAAGGCAAGGCCTCGCTTGCTGGGGAAATAGTTCGCTGTGTCCTTATTTGAATGTTGCTTCTCTGACTGACTTGGTCTACGCCAGGCCCTTTACTTCTCTGAGCCTTTAGTTATCCCATTGGTAAAGCTGAATAGTAGTACAGGAATCCTTATAGAACTACTGTAGGGCTGCATGGGCAATGTCTGAGAAGTCCCTGGCACATTTCAGACCTGTGGCCTCTGGAATAATTGGGATGATAATGACAACAATTCTGATTTCATTTCTAGACCAAGATTTACAATAAAATTATGCACCTGTCCACCTCCAACCTGTCCATGGGGGAAATGACTGCTGGGCAGATCTGCAACCTAGTGGCCATTGACACCAACCAACTCATGTGGTTTTTCTTCCTGTGCCCAAACCTCTGGGCCATGCCAGTACAGGTACTGCATGTGTGCTTGGGGGACTGGGGAGCGGCAGCAGGACACAAAACCAGAGTCTGTGGTATATTGGTATATGTCCACTGGCTAGGAGTTTACTATCTTCCTTTAGGCATTTGCCTATATCTTCCACCCATCAATATTCTCACTGCTGTGACCCAAAAAACCTGCCCACATAACTCAGAGGAAGGAAGATTTATTTGTTTATGGCTTCTGGAGATTTCAGAGTTTCAGTCCATGTCCTGCTGGGTCTGTAGAGGTCACTGCATGGCAATAGGAAGCAGAGAAGGAAAGAACAAAGCTCTGCTCTCACATCATAGAGGCCAAAGCCAGAGAGAGAGCAAGAGCGAGAGCGAGAGCGAGAGAGAGAGAGAGAGAGAGAGAGAGAAAGAGAGAGTCACAGAGACAGAGACACAGAGAGGAGAGACAGGGAGACAGAGAGGAGAGAGACAGAGAGGAGAGAGAAGGGATGTGGGGGGGGGGATCTTATACAGCCCTCAAGGCCATGCCTCCAAGGACCCCTCTTTAGCAACAAATCCCTGCTTCCAACATTGCTACCTGACTTCCATGAGGGCTAAAGGTACATCCTAAATTCAAACCATTACACACTCCCTCTGCCTCTATGGGCTGTACTCCTGTGTCTCAAACATTGTAAGCAGCTTGCTGTCTCTCCTGATGATCAGAGAAGGCTGTGTCACTAAGACTGGAAATGCAGCCAGCCTTAAATGAACTATAGAATAATTACACGTCAGACACTCCTTCAGACATCAGAAGTAGTGTTGTAGCATAGTACTTAATTATTGCAAAGTATTCAGGATGTATCTTTAAACAAAGAGGGTAAGTTGCAAAATAGGATGTGCTGTATGGTTGGAATATATTTATACATTTGCCCAGATTCACATAGAGGAAGTAGAAGGCTCCATAATGGGACTGCAAGAGATTTTTGTTTTCTTCGTGTGTTTCTAAATTTACCAATCAGTGTGCATTATTTTTGGAAATTGAAAACGTGATATATTTTAAGACTGGACAACCTTCGGGGCTGACTCAGAAGCAAGCTTATCCTCCTGGCTGCCAGCAGGAGACTCCTCCTAACCTGACCCTTCTGCTCTGTCTCTGGAGCACTTTCTCCATGGAGCCTGATCCTTGTCCTGGGAATGAATTCTCACTCAGAAGCTCAAATCCCAGACCCCTTCTCTGAGGGCTGGCCAGAGTCCACAGGAATGGACTGGTGTGGCAGGAAGTGTCTGGGCTTGGGTGAGACGGGCTGATGCAGATACTTAGCCTTTCTCAGCCTCGGTTTCCCATCTATGAAATGGGGACAGTGCCTACTCTCTGAAGTTGCAATGCTGATTCAGTCAAATAATATGAGCATGAACAGGAGACAGAGTGCCCAGCAGAGAGGGCTCACTTAGTAAACACGGGATCCCTCCAGCATGCACGTGCTTTGTGTGAGTGAGGCTTTACCAGAAGCCATTGCTCCTGGGTCACTTAGTGAAACACACCAGATCCCTCCGGCATGTATGTGTTTGGAACGTGCTTTACCAGAGTCCACTGCTGCTTGGGGTGCAGGTTGCAGACACCTTAATCTCAAGTGATGTGTATGGGTCCTCTTACCTGCAAAGCTTAAAGTTAAAACATAATAAAGCTTCCAGGTGTGGTGGCGCACGCTTGTAATCCCCATGCTTGGGAGGCAGAGACAGGAGGATCGCGCAGGTTCAAAGCCAGCCTCACTTCTTAAGAGACCCTGTTTCCAAATAAAAATATAAAAAAGGCCTAGGGGTGTAGCCCAGAGGTAGAAGAGTTTCCAGGAACCCCAGTACCACCACCAAAAAAAACAAACAAACAAACAAAAAAAAACATAGTAAAGGAAAACAGGAGGAAAGGCTTACACTGGGAGACAGCTGGAGACACAGGAGGACAGGAGGTGCAGGGACAGATTTATATGCTGTGCCCTACTGCCAGTCCCCATGCTCAGACTACCCCCATCCCTCTGCCAGGATGGATCAATGACTGCAAAAGCTACAGAAGCACCCAGAGCTCATCCAATGAGTCACCGGCTTCTATCCACAAGCTTCTTGCTGTTGTATCCACTTGAACGTTGTAAGACTTTGTCCCTCCAAAACAAGTGCTGATTGTTACTAGTACTTGTACGTACAGTGTATCTATAAGTGTTTCCACTTACAGATTTGACCACCACACAGAAGTTACTACCAGGAGTATTACTCAGTGGTATAGTGATCATCTAGCATGTGCAAGGCCCTGGGTTCAATCCCAGCACCCCACACCCCAGAAAAGAGTTGATATAATCTCGACCTCAGGACAAGGAAACTCAACCTGGCCAGAATTCTGTGCGCAGCCCCTCAGCCACAGGGCACACCAGGCTTTTTATAATATTAAAATTAACTCAGGAGCCTGTTTCTGTGCATGCCTCCAAGATCTCTCCTAGTTCCTAATCTTTTTGTCATGTTTTTCTTTTTTAAATACCAGCTTTATGGAGAAATAATTTGCCCATTTAAGAGACACAGTTCAGTGGAGATTTTAGTATAGTCACATAGTTGTGCGACCATCATAAATTTAGAACATTTTCATTACCCTGAAAAGAAACCCGTCCCCATTGGCAGTCACTCCTTATCCCGCCTCCAACTCTAGGCAGCCTCTAAGCTACATATACTTTTGAAATTCTGTTTGTCAGGGAGAAAAAAAAAAAAAATGTTCACACATTGTGCCCACAATTCCAAGTGCCACATGGACTCTTCTGAAAGTGTATTGTAGATGGTGGGCTAAGGAACTCCGCCTTATTCCAGGGGCATCGGAGGCCTGGGGAGGACAGAGTCTGAGGCCACACAGTGTGGCAGCGCCAAACCGACATCTCTCTCCTTTCCATTGTTCCTTTGTGACCAGGCTCCCATGTAGTGTGTGAGTGAGTGTGTGTGTGTGTGTACGAGGGAGGTTTAGCCACCTTGCACTCATTTCTAACTTTATACCAGACACTCCTCTAGGCATTTCTCATAGGCTCCACTTACTCTCCATAACATTCCTGCAAAGTCGGCATTATAGTCACCATTGTAAAGAAAAAGAAACCAAGGCTCAGAAAACTTAGGTACCTTGCCCAAGATGGCAGAGCTGAGAAGTGCTGAGGCTGCACTACAACTCAAGGCTGAAGACCCCAGGGACTGCGACCTCCCCGCTATGCAGTGTTGCTTTGTAACCTGTGAATAGGAGAGAGAATGGCCTATTTAATCCTCACACTTGCTTTTCATGCTCAGAATCGCTGGCTTCTGGTATTATCCCCTGAGAGGGCCTTTGCAAGCCCTGTAGAAGAGAGGAATGGACCACGGTGTCCGGGGCACAGGGAGGAGGATGGGGGCAGAGAAGCTTCAGGAGGAGCCTGGGAGCGGCAGCAGCTGCCCTGGCCACACCCGTCCCTCAGAGGTGGCGCAGGTGCAGACACTGACCCTCACAGGTGCCTTGTCATTGACCCTGAGGTGCCCTGGGAGGTTTCTCAGCGTCTAGCACAACCCCAAAGGCTGAAGAACATTGCCTCCATAGGAGGGTGGTCACCTCTGTGGAGATGAAGGGCTGGGTGCAGGGAGAACATCCCAGGAGGCTGGTGGGCAGGGCTGGCAGCGAGAGGCTCCTCCTCTGATGTGGTCCTCTGCCCATCTGTTGCCAGCACTTAATATCCGTTAAACACTGGCAGGTCACCCCTCAGCCTCTCAGATACCTGCTAATGCAGGAGGCTTCCTGTGATAAATGGGAATGGCAGGGCCTCCCACAACTCCATCCTTGACGTGGGGCAGAGAGCTTAATGCCAGGCTGGCGCAGGGCTTGGGGACGGCAGGGCCAAGTCAGGTGGCCTTTTGCACATCTGCTTTTCTGAGTAGGTCCTGCCTTCAATGGCAACCTGAGAAACTGTCATCTTGGCGCTCTGGGGACTGGGGAGAGCAATTTACACTTCCCATAAATATTCATCAGCAAACAGTCATTTACATAAAGCTAGAAAGATAATGAATTCTCTTTTCAGAGAACACTTGCCAGAGTCCCTGAAAAATTAAAGACATCAGGAGCAGAAGAGTAAAAAGGAAATTGCCGGACCCGGGGCTGGCTTTCTCTGGCTCGGAGGCTGCAGATTTGTCCTTTTGTTTATGGATCAGTTTCCCCAGTGAGGGAGAAATGTCAGCCCTGTCAGCCGGTAAACAGAACAAAAGATGCTGTCCCATTCATTGGGATGGGAGTCTGAGCTCCCAACTGGAAAAGTAGACTTGGAAAGCAAGTTAACGCCTGAGCCAGCATTGCACATAAATGCATTTAATCCAGAAACAACCTTGGTGAGAGTCACCTCCTCCCCGCCCCCGCTCTGTCCCCAAGACATTTTGGAAACTTGGACCCCAAGGCCTGTTCCACCTTGGGGGATGTAGGGGATCTTTCCCACACCCTTTCAGGGCAGCCTTCAGGAGAGTCAGAGAGCCCGTTCCCCCCTCCCCAGATCATCGTGGGTGTGATTCTCCTCTACTACATCCTCGGGGTCAGTGCCTTAATCGGAGCAGCTGTCATCATTCTGCTGGCTCCAGTGCAGTACTTTGTGGCCACCAAGCTCTCCCAGGCCCAGCGGAGCACACTGGTGAGCGTCCCTAGGCATGTGTCCCTGTGAATGCCCCTCTCCACCTACAGTGCGCCCCCATGTCTGCCTGCTCCCCACCCTCGTGTTCAGGGGTCTCCTCCCCCATACCTGCACTGCCACACCTCCCTTCAGGCCTCCACTTCGGGTCTGGAAGCAGGATTCCTGGAGAGGGCAGGTAGGAGCTGAGAGGTGGTGAGGGCACTGGCTCAAGTCCTTCTTCCTGGGTGGAGCACAGGCCTCCCCCTCTGACCTGCAATCCCCACAGGAGTATTCCAATGAAAGGCTGAAGCAGACCAACGAGATGCTCCGGGGCATCAAGCTGCTGAAGCTGTACGCCTGGGAGAACATCTTCTGCTCGCGGGTGGACATGACCCGCAGGAAGGAGATGACCAGCCTTCGGGCCTTCGCCGTCTACACCTCCATCTCCAGTGAGTCCGCCCAACCCTCCAGCCCTGGGTGCTGCTACTTACCTGCAAGGATAGTGTCAGGATGCAGGGAGGGAGGTGATAGAAGCAGGGGCTTGGGGATCATTCCATTCAGGAGCTCTCCCCCTGGCTTGGGGATTTCACAGTGTCATTCATTCATGTATCCCACAGACATGTTCTTGTGCATGGCCCCATGCTGAACCTCAAAACACACTGGTGAGGGAGACAGGTGAGGCCTCATTCCTCATGAAGTTGATTTGTTATTAACAGGCAGCAGTAAGCAAGTGAATAATGAAAGTTTCTGATTCTTCTAAGAGCCAGAGCTTTTTAGTAAGTTGCACTGAGCTGCTGCTACCCAGGGAAAGCTGGGAAGAAGCTTCCATCTGCCTGGGCCTTGCAACAGAACAAGGCTAGTTATGCTTAACAATCAGAAGCCCAAGTGTGAAGTACTCACAGGTATAGGTGGTCCCCTAGCCAGGGAAGGGGCTATGGCGGTCAGGTGACCATGGAGCCCTGGCCTG
Source organism: Muscardinus avellanarius (assembly GCF_963383645.1). Classification (NCBI taxonomy): domain Eukaryota; kingdom Metazoa; phylum Chordata; class Mammalia; order Rodentia; family Gliridae; genus Muscardinus; species Muscardinus avellanarius. Next base: position 192,576,539 of record NC_137786.1, on the reverse strand, counting down.
TTTGTCTCACAATTGGGCCTGTGGCTCCATGGACTCAGCCAATAGGGATTATTTCCCAAGTGTATAATTGGGGTATATTTAGCAGCTGGCTAAACTCACTCTGGTTCCCTGCCCTGCCCAGTTTAAGAGCCATTGCGGTAAGAAGAGCCAAGTAGAAACCCCTGGATAGAAAAGAAGAGAAAAGAAAAAAAGAATTTCAACTCAGTATGCAGTTTAAATGAATTGATATAGCTAAAGAAAACCTTTATGAATTAGAAGACAGATCTGTGGAATTACAGAGTGTGGGAGGAAGAGTAAATGGAAAATGCTTTTTGTAAGTTTTGCAACCATTTTACAGATGGGAAACTGAGGCCTGAGGGTAGCAGTATGGCTCAGAATAGATCCTACCAAGTCTCCTCGAGGTATTTTTCACAGCGTTCTAGGGACCTGGTTAGGGGGAGGAAGTCCTAGGACACAGTGGGGCTCCGTTGTGAAGCCTTTGTCTCTTGGGAGAAGAGAAAAAGCCTAGAATGGCTGGCCCAAGCACCCCCAGTGTCTGGCCTCCCTGGATCCAGCCATGCCATGGTGTCCTAGCCCTTGGGCAGGGACCCTGACCCAACCATCGCCCACTGACGGCCAAGCCACAATAACTTTCTGCAGAAAGTCCTGCTAGGATTCATTTTTCTCAGAATGGAGCCATGGACGTGGCAGGCAGCCACTGCCTCCTGAATTCCTCCTCAAGATAGTCCATGTTCCTGGATTGACCACTCTATCCCCATCCCTGACCAGAAGCAGAGGTGGAACACCCCATGAGAAGGGAAAAATTAGATGGAACACCTTGTGGGGGACAGAAAAACCAGTGTCCCCAGACCCAGGCCCACTTCTACCTTCTCCCTGTCAGCTCCACCCTCTGCATGGGGGCTGATTACGCTAACATTCACCTGACCCTTGCACACAGTCTCCTGCATTCCAGACACCTGGCCACAGACAACCCACAAGGGAAACAGCTGCTGAGGTAGAGGAGATCTTCTCCTGGTGGCCAGGGGACTTCCTCTCCCAGCAGCAACATGGCAGGGTGGCTGGGGCAGGCTCACCAGGGCTGACATGAAGAGAGGGAAGGGATGCAGCAAGGAAAGTAGGGGCCCTGGGTTCCCAAGATTCTAAGTACAATGGGCTGCAAAGTAGGGGAGCCTCAGGGCATGCAGATGGGGGCAGACAGCAACTACTTTGCTCCTAGAAGAGGTATATTCATTTTCTGAATTCCAAACTGCAACCTGGGACATGTTTTCCTATGTAAACAGTATCCTAAGATGCCTGGGTTCCCAGGCTAGCCCACTGAAGTCTCTCGGTAGGTGCTCTTTGTCCCCCAAAAGATAAGACATGGCTTTGTGACCCAGAGGCAGGAGGACCTGGGGAGAGGAAACCCTGCGCTGTCAAGAGCTAAGATGATTCTCAAAGAACAAGGGGCTCTGGCACCAAGGAGCCTGCCCAGGGCCCTGCATCTGTCCAAGTGGCCTAGAGAGATAAACAGAGCAGCCTAGGTTGGCCGCTGGAAGGAGAGTGAGGAAGGGAAGAGCCTTCAGGGAGGCATATTTTTTATTAATTATTATTAATTTAATTGTACATATTTATGGGGTACAGTGTGATAATTCCATGGGTGTATATTATATGTACTGACCAAATCCTGGTACTTTGCATATCTGTCTTTTCATTACTTCATTAAGAACATATGAGCTCCCCTCCAATTATTCAGAAAGTGTATGTATATATACTATTGTAAACTATAACCCCCACTGTGTACCAGAACACAAGAACTTAAGTGAAATAAGTCAGATACAGAAAGACAGATACCACATATTGTCATATATGGATGCTTTAAAAAGGTTCAATCTGAATGTCGAACAGTGATGACTAGAGGTTTGGAAGGATGGAAAGATGGAAGGAGAGGGTTGGAGGGGGACTGGATAGCAGGCACAAAAACAGCTAGAAGGGCACGTCCCATTGCCTCAGGGATAGTGTAGAAAGGCAAGTTGCTCGCGTGTTTGCCCTGCCTGGGACGTGTGTCTCTCTGTGAGTCAGTGGTGGGAGGGGAAGCAGGTGGTAGAGTGGGGGCACCTCCAGGCTGCAGGCACATGCTTGCAGTGTATTTTCATTTGCTTTCTCCTGGACTTCCTCCTCCTGTTACCAGGGATCAAGATACAGGTCATTAGGCTAATGTAATGGGAATCTCTTGTTCTCGCCCCTGGCGCCAGTCGTGGGGTCCTGGCAACACTAAAGAGCCTGGAGTCACGTTTCCTGATGGGCCTGGTCTGGCGATGCCTTCTGGGCTTTCATTCTGGTTGTCCAGGCACTGTGCATACTGCAGGGCACACGGGATTACTTCTGACACTATCTGAGGGGCTCACTGTCGGTGTCACTGACAGCTGCCTAGTGTCAGCACTGGGGTCTGGAAAGGAATGGTCACATTCCCCTACCTCAAAATCCAGAATCCATGTTATCTCTTGAAAGGAAACGTGTGAGTTACTCAGTGAGTGCTGAATGAGCCCCCTCCATGGGCCCATCCCTGTGCTGAGCGCCGGGATGTGTAGGAGATGCTGAGATGTGCTCCCCCGTCTAAGCAGTTCATACTCTGCGAAGAAGTCAGAACTGACATGCACACAGTGGCGTGGCAGTGATGATCAAACTTCATGGCCAGCTGAGCCGGGCGTGGTGGCACACGCTTGTAATCCCCGCGCTTGGGAGGCAGAGACAGGAGGATTGCGCAGTTTCGAAGCCAACCTTGCTGGCTAAGAGACCCCGTTTCCAAATAAAAATATAAAAAAATAGGTGTCTGGGAGTGTAGCCTGGAGGTAGAAGGGTTTCCAGGAACCTCAGTACCACAAAAAAAAAAAAAAACCTTCATGGCCAGCTCTGTGCTGGTTCCTGGCAAGCCTGGTGGCATTTCATCCACGCTGCAGCTTTGTGAACTGTGTTGCTCTACTTCCCATTCTACAGCAAAGAAGACTGAGCCTCAGTAAGATGAAATGGCTCACTAAGGACCTCAGCCAATAAATGGCAGAGTCCAGGGAAAGAAGCCTTGGTGGTCTGAGTATGCACCCGGAGATTCACCTAGAGGGGGCTGAGCTGCACCTTGCCCGATGAGTAGGATTTCAATGAGAAGATAAAGTGGGAGAAAGATGGAGGCAAGTGTGGTCAGTATCTCTAGTAGTGAGTCTGTATCTCCTTGCAGAAGCAGTGTGGGTATTTCCTCTGTATTTTTGCAGAGGTGACAAAGGAAACATCCTTGGTCCTGACAAGTCAACCAACCAATATGGGGCCAGTTCATTCTGTCCTTTGTACAGCACCCCTTCCAGATCCCCTCTCCATATCCCCCCCTCTCTCTGCCAGGCTTTTCTGGGCATTAAGAGGAGGCAGGCATGGCTCTGGCCCTCACAGTTGTATAAAAGATGACCATGTTCATGAACAGTGGCTGTGCACGTGGCTGTGCACTGATCAGTTCCAAATGCCCCTCTCTCTATGCTCTTTTCTCTTTTGTGTTGCTTGCCTGACCCAGGTCTTTTGTTTCTTTTCTTCATTTATTTAACAAGTATTTGCTGAGTGTCTCCCAAGTGCCAGGCCCTGGCTAGGCTTTGGGTGAGAAGGCATGGGTCCTGGCCCTCACGTTGCTTACAGTCTCCTAGATAAACCAGACACAAAACAGTGTCTGAGTGACTGGAGCAGAAAGGGGTGTTCTGTGCCTATAGACTTATGAGCACTCAACCTAATTTTAGGGGTGGTGGGTATCAGGACAGGTGTGTCAGAGGTAGAGACTACCACAGATTCCCACAGAATGATCAAGAGTTAGGGTCATGAAGGCACAAAGGCAGGAGAGACAATGGTATGTTACCAACTGGGCTGGAATTTGGTGAGGAGCAGGTAACAAGACCAGCTCATGCAGGACTTTGTGTGCTGTGGCTCAGGGCCCTGGGTTTTCTTCTGAGGTGAGGGAGCCTCAGAAGAAGTTTACATAGAAGAAACATGTGTTAGCCATCTCTTTCAGTGGTCTGTGCTCAGGGGTCCAGACCATAGTCAGTCAGTGTGACTGGCCTTATACTTTGTTCTGGGTGGGGGAGGGGGACCTTAGCCATTCATGCAGGGTGGGCAGACGGTGCAGTGAACCCTCTCCACAGGGCACCCAGCATATGCAACCCAGAGTGTGCCCCTTCTTTGCAAATCTCTCTCTCCCTCTGCCCTCAGTGGAGGCTCCTCTGTGTTAGATTGGCCAGTATAGGTGGACAAGGTGACTGTGTGACCTGGTCCTCTTCCCTCTCCATCTCTGAAACTCATCTTCAACATCTGCCTCCAGCGGTTGCAGCGCTGTGGGTTAATCTAGCCTTGGAGAACGGCCGAGAGGGAGCTGAGTAGGCTCCTCAGTCAAGGAGGCAGAAATCAGTTGGACTGCGGGGGCACCTGACAGGCTTCCACAGCTTCCAGCAACAGAAACGCTATTTACCTGCTTTCCTTCCCCTCTGTTGACTTCTCTGATAATTGGACTGAATGGGAAATGGCCCTGTGCACTTCTAAATACATTTCCCCTCCTGCAGGTGCAGTTTGCAATTAGGCCCAGGCTGCGGGGTGGCAAGCCTTCCATGTCCCTCTGCAAGGACAGCGCTGATGTTAAACAGAGGCACAAATGTCTGGCTGTGCCTCTGTGACACACGACTTCTGAAATATTTATTATTAGGAAATGAAAAGCTTCTGGTGTCGCAGTGCTGGGCTGGGCTGGCACTGCAAAGCCAGGCAGCATTCCTTGGGCAGAGCCCGGGAGCTGGTGGCTGAACCCTGCATTGGTTTGTGGATTTGTCACTCTCCTTGAAGAGTAGGAATGCTGACACATGGCTCACTTCGGTACCTCAAAATCCCAGCCTAATACCTAAAACAAGGAGAACCTCAAACAGTCATTTTTTTAATGGATCACTCTTAAAGAATATTTTTTAAACAGCCCTATCTCTATACCAATAGAGCAGGCCTTTCAGCTAATGGTGGCCCTTCACCCTGCCCACATGCCCCACACTTTCCACAGCAGCACCCCTCTTACATTGTTATATCATCTCCTATTTTACTTAACATTGCTTAACCAGAATTGTTTGCTCCGTAATACTCAAAATTTGAGCCCTGATGGCATAGTTGCCATCGTCTTCCTCCTCCTCCTCCTCCTCCTCCTCCTCCTCCTCCTCCTCCTCTTCTTCTTCTTCTTCTTCTTCTTCTTCTTCTTCTTCTTCTTCTTCTTCTTCTTCTTCTTCTTCTTCTTCTTCTTTGCATCTTGTTTTTGTTTCTTCTAAATCAAATCAAGGTGAGTCACTGCAGTCTGCCAGTGCTGGGGAGAAATCTATTCTCAGCCATATTTCCCACCCCTCCCACCACTTTAGAATCTTGTTGAGCTTTATGGGATTCAGGAAAATGGAGGAAAAGCCTCTGGTCTCCAGCCCATCACAGCTGCATAGCCAGCTCTGTGTCCCCAACCCCATCTGTCTGCTGTGCTCACAAAGGAGCCAGAGCCCACAGCAGCCCCGGGTCCCCCAGCCTCCTGCACCGCATCCCCAGGACCAGAGCATCCACCTCAGGGCCAGTGGGATGGTCCTCAGAGAGGCCTTTGAAACACAAGTGATACCACTTCCCCAGTCCCCACCCTGAAAGGGACCTGGAACTCCCTGGGCAGGGGCTACCCTGCCAGGAGAGGTTGAGGAAACTGGACTCATTTGTCAGCATCTCCATGTGAGCCAGAACAGCACGAAAATGAATTATATCATCAGCTCCATGTTGCTGCATCAGCTTTGAAATGCTCATTCTTTTAATTTTTATAGCTGTCTTATTCCTCAAAGGAGTCCAGGCATCCAAAAAGAATGAAAATAATAAAACAAAATTTTTTTTAAAAGTGACCAGGAAAAATGTGCCATAGAATCAAATGTCAATTAACACACATTTTCCGACTGCAGCATCTCCCTGAGGGATGTGGTGTACCATCCTTGACTAAAACAGCCCCTCCTGGTAGAAGTTCCCAGTTTATCACGTTTGGGATGGTTTGTCGCTGTGGTTGTGGTTTTGTTTTTGCTGTGACAGATAGTTCTGCGGCTAGCACCATCTTGCTGATGGTTTTATACTTCTCATGAATGATTATTCAGGGCAAATTCCCAGGAGATGGATTACTGGATCAGAAGGTCTGAACTTCTGTGTCGCGCTAGCTACAAGGCACCAGATTGGTTTCTAAGCGAATTGTACCAATTCTCAATCCAATTCCCAGCCTGTTCTTCATCTGAGAAGAGAGCCCCAGCAGAGCAGCTCCCAGGCTAGGGCAAGGGGCCAGGGTGCCTTCTCCAGCCTGAGCCCTCCTCATTGGTACTTCAAGGGTATGGGCAAAAGAGAGGCCCCTGCCTGAGGGAGCACCTTGGAGTTGTTGGCCCTGGAGGGGAAGGGCAGGGTAGCTCATGTTTAGAGCCATGTAGCTGGTGATGGTCAAGGGCCCAGGCTGAATAGGCATCCTCCATTTTCCTTGCCTCCACCCCAACCAATGGTGGCTATGTTATATCCTGTGTTCCAGATGTGGGACCCTTTGCCTATGGGTGTAACCAATAGTATTTTTTTTTTGTGGTACTGGGGTTCCTGGAAGCCCTCCTTCCTCCGGGCTACACTCCCAGACCTATTTTATATTTTTGAAACAGGGTCTCTTACGCCAGCACGGCTGGCTTCGAACCTGCGCGATCCTCCTGTCTCCGCCTCCCAAGCGCGGGGATTACAAGCGTGCGCCACCACGCCCGGCTAACCAATAGTATTTATACTGCTTCCAGCCAGCAACTCTGAGGGAGGATTGTGGCAGTGTGTACCTGGAGACCCCCGGCCTTCATCAGAAGAGTGGTTAAAGCACAGTCGTAGATGGCATTGCTAATGATAAAGACCCTTATGGTTGCTGGGTACACTGGTGGGCCTCTGTCATCCTAGATACTCAAGAGGATGAAAAGGTACATGACAAGTCTGAGGCCAGCTTGGACAATTTGGAAAGATCCTTTCTCAAAATAAAAACTAGTAAAACTGGGTGTGGTGGTTCACACCTGTAATCTCAGTACTTGGGAGGCTGAGATGAGAGGATCGAGGTCCTGGACCAAGGAGGCGACTGGAGCGGGGCTCAGCCAGTCACTCATGAGGTTGATATTCAGGCAGCAGATAGGGAGGGCTCACAGTCTGCCACCTACAGAATTTGGCATATGAACTAGTAAGTACAAGTTCCCAAAAATCAAGCAGGGAAACTGAGGCACCTGAAGGGTATTAAATGACCTGCCCTCTATGTACATAGAGCATATATGAACAGGGACTTTGCCCTTCTGTGGCTTCATGTCCAGCTAGGTGTGCTGTCTGGAGTCCCTGTGAAGGATCTGAGACCACACTTCTTACAGAATAGGAAGAGGCCTCTGTGGCAGCTAGCTGCTGACTCCCCTGAACCTGGCCACCAAGCCTTACAGCCAAGGAAGACCCACATGTAAGCACCCGTGAGCTACTAATGCCTCAGTGTGAACAAGTTCGAAATCCTTCCAAGAGCCATAGGAGTCAAGGAAGCTCTCCACCGCATAGAAAGCATGGCTCGGGGAGATACAGGGACCCACGGCCAAGGGAGGAGTAGCAGCCTGGGGCCTCCAGAAACGCAGGCTGTTGGCCTCACAGTTGGCCCCGGGCAGCGAGCACTCCAGTTCTTCTCCCACCACTGTACAACAGAGCCTCCAGTCACCCCGTCCACACGGGGCAGAATAAGAACATTTAAGCCTTGCCAGGCTTGGTGACTTATAATCCCAGTACTTGGGAGGCCGCGACAGGAGGATCGCATGTTCAAGGCCAGCCTCAGTAACTTAATGAGACTTTCAGCAACTTAATGAGTCTCTGTTTTAAAAATTAAAAAATAGCCGGGCGTGGTGGCGCACGCTTGTAATCCCTGCGCTTGGGAGGCGGAGACAGGAGGATCACACAGGTTCGAAGTCAGCCGCGCTGGCTTAAGAGACCCTGTTTCCAAAATTAAAAAATAGGTCTGGGAGTGTAGCCCAGAGGTAGACGGGTTTCCAGGAACCTCAGTACCACCACCCAAAACAAACAAACAAACAAATAAAAATTAAAAATAAAACAAGGCTAGGGGGTGTAGTTCAAAGGTAGAATGCCTCTGGGCTCAATCACACACACACACACACACACACACACACACACACACACACACACACATTTAGCCTTAAAGACTTTAGTGTCAGAGACAGAGGCATGGATACAAGGGAAACAGGGTAAGAAGCTGGAGGTACCGCCGGGCTGGAGTTCTGCCCTCCCCGCACCCCAGCTCCATCACCCCCAGCCCGGGCATCTCAGTGTTCTCCTGTCTCATTCCTCCCCTAAACTCACCTTGTGCTTCCTCCACAGTTTTCATGAACACGGCCATCCCCATCGCAGCCGTCCTCATTGTGAGTGGATCTCCCCATCTCCTGGGGGTGGGAGGCGGGGAGGACATCTGTGGTGAGAGCCGTCCAGGTTCTGCCTTTTGCACAAGGACCTCAAAGATGTGCTCAGCAGCAGGACTGAAACCTGGGGAGGGAGCCTCCCCCACTGCACACAGACGGGCCTCTGCCCTCGGGGCCTGGGAGACCTGAGGTTTAGGATTTAGAGAAGCTAAACCTTCCTTTAAAAATAGCTGTCAGTCTTTAATTATAAAAACAAAACATGTTTATTGTGGAAACGATGGGAAATCCAGAAAGGAAAGCACAAGGAGAATGAAAACCCCCCATGGTCCCACTCATAGCATCTTTAGGGTGTTTCTTTCCAGTATATTTTTTTTAAGGCATATGATGTATCATTTCTACAAAAATAGGATTGTGGTGCACATGTAGTTGGGTAACCTGCTTTTTGAAATTTAAAAACATACCACTCCCAGCTCTCCATGTTATGAAATTGCGCGGTGGTGGTTTTCTGAAGCAAGTTCCACAAAAGCCAGTGTGAGCTCGGCTGCAAGGGCAGGCAGTGTGCCTTATAGAAAGCTCTGCGCCCCAATCCCGCAGCCTCCTAGCCCGGCTGCCATGATAGCTGCAGTTCTTTAAAAAGATGTATTCATTTCCCCTGGGGCCTGTGTCCCTGAGCTGTGTGGCATTCACAGTCTGTCAGGCAGGCTTGGGAATTCACTTCCAATGTGATTTATTTGGCTGGCTCCTGGCCTGGCTTTTTGGGATCTGTGGGTAACAGAGGCTGCTAAGCCAGCCAGGTAGCGGGTGTGGGCACAGTGAGGAGGTGGTTTTGCAGTGACTATTTTTGCATTTTTTTTCCTACTGAGGACCAGGAAAATGAGCACCAGGCTTCTATCTAAGGAGAAGACAGCACTGACTTAACCCAGGGCTCCTCCATGTTCCTTTGTGGCAAGGAGGGGCAAGACTGGGAAGCAGCGGCCCCTGCCCCCCAGCATGAAGTCCTGAACTTGCTGGGGACAAGCCTATGAGGGGACTGTGAGAATGATGAGTGTCTCTAACTGAGAGGTCCCCTTGTCCCCGCCCTGCCAGGCTCTGAGTCTCCGTCCTGGGGCTGAGTGTTCCCAGTGTGGGAGGGCCCTGGCCCTGAGCCATCAGGGTCTCAGTTGAGCTTCTTTCCACAGACCTTTGTGGGCCACGTCAGCTTCTTCAAAGAGTCTGACTTCTCACCCTCAGTGGCCTTTGCCTCCCTCTCCCTCTTCCACATCCTGGTCACGCCGCTGTTCCTGCTATCCAGTGTGGTCCGCTCTACAGTCAAAGCTCTAGTGAGGTGAGAGGAGGGTCCGGGAGGAAGGGCACTAGACAGGCAGCTCATATGCCAGCATGGGTACTTGTCTAGCAACAATTGGAACCACAGCTGTTTGTCCCAGAATATACCTGCCCATTGATCTGAGCCTCCCCAAAGCAGATCCTAACTGGTCAAAGGGACATGGACCAAGTGAGGTTTCCCAGTATGCCCTTCCTGGGGAAGGACTTGCTTGCATACCTCCAAGGAAAGGAGATTCCCCATCACCTCCAAGACAACTCTACAAAAAAGAAAAAATTAGCTGGGCGTGGTGGCACATGCTTGTAATCCCCGTGCTTGGGAGGCAGAGACAGGAGGATGGCACAGGTTCGAAGCCAGCCTCAGCTACTTAGTAAGGCTCTCAGCAACTTAGTGAGACCCTGTTTCCAAATAAAGTATACATAGATCTGGGAGTATAGCCCAGAGGTAGAAATACCCTAGGTTCCACCCCCAGTACCACCAAAAAAAAGAAAAGAAAAGAAAAAATTAATAATAATGAGCTAAAATTGGTATCCTCCTAAATTCTACACACTGGTCCTAATTCCAGTCTCCAGAGCCACCCAGAAAGAGTACAACCCAATCCCACACAGCAGTACCTGGGTTAGCAGAAGGTAGCCCCTGAACATTTGACCTCCAGGCTAGGAATCCTGTTCTTTCATGGCCCCAGAACCTTCCCGGCCCCATCAGTGCAGCTGCTGCCCTCAAACCCTGGTTGGCCCACAGCTCTGGGCTCCAGAGCCCAGCAGCGATGCTGCCAGTCTCCCAGAGGCACCTCCCTCTCGGGAATGAGAGCCTGAAGGTAGAGGCTGAGCCTCTGCTGAGAAACGACATAACTGGGGCGTAGGTGGAAATCTCATTGGGCCTCTGAAACAGCTCCTTGCAGGGAAGAGCCTGTCCCACCTCTGGGAAAGCTGGCCAGGTCCTTACCCATCACCAGCGGGACCAGACAGAGCAAATGTCCTCTGTGTCTTCAGCCTCAAGGAGGCAACACTGGCAGGTCCTAGAGAGCTGGCAGGAGGGGGTAGCTGTTGGAATGAATTGCTGATGGGGAAGGCTGCTTGTACAAGGAAGTTCTAGCAAGGATTCAAAGATAGAAGGGGAAATAACTCTAAAATTATGTCAGAAAGTAGCTGCTAAAAAGGGATGAGCTCCCGCTCCCAGAGTCAGCTGTGCTGCCTCCGTTTATTGGCCTCGGCATTGGGATTTCCAATGACCACTCTTTCCACCCTGACCCCCACTCCAGCCCTCTGATCTGTACAGAAGTGACAGGTGCAAGGATGCTGCACCTGGTAGAAATCCATGCTGCTGATCCAGAAGCTCCCCATTTCCAAACACTCGGAACCCCCACTGTTTTCAGAAACAGAATACCAGGGTAGAACACAGGCCTTTTTATTTTTTTCAATATATTTTTATTGGTGCATTGTAGTCAAACATCACAATGGATTACAAGATTTGTTAGGCTATCCAAGTACACATCAACCAATCAACCTTTATCCAGTCCCCATCCCATTCCCTCCTCCTCCCTCAATCCTATGCTTGATTTAGTGTTTAACATTCATATATTTATTTATGTACATCATGTGCTTTAAAGAGATTCCATCCTAGCTGAGCGTGGTGGTGCACGCTTGTAATCCCAGCATTCGGGAGGTTGAGACCGGAGGATCACAGTTCGCAGACAGCCTCAGCTACTTAGTGAGGCCCTTTGCAACTCAGTGAGACCCGGTTTCAAAATAAAGAATAAAAAATAGGGCAGGGGCTGTAGCTCGGAGGTCGAATGCCCCTGGATTCCATTCCCAGACCCCCCCCCCAAAAAAGAGAGATTCCATCTTCCCCCATCCCATCCCCTCTGATTGGTCACTTTAATTGCTCCTCCATAGGGCCCCTTCTTCCACTAGATTCCCTCCTATTACCCATTTCTTCCTAGTTTTTCATATTAGGGAGAGGATCCAATTTTTTTATTTTCTGTGATATTTCTCTGTGTATGCCGCTTTGCAAGTTCTGATCCCACTCTTGAAGGCCCCGGCACCGGCCTAACACAGGCCTTTTTAGAGAAGAGCCTCAAGAAATGAGGGCCAACTACCTCTTCCTCGGTCTCCAATTCTTGAGAGAGGCTGAAGCTAGGTACCTGGGAGGAGCAGGCTAGGCACCCTTTGAGGGGTGGGGCCCCCATCCACAACTCCTTCACAGCCCCAATCTTTTCTTGCCTTGAGAGTTGGGAGAGCTTATCTGGCTCCAGGCCTGGTGGACATTTAGCAAAAGGATGAAAGAAGATATAAGCAATTCTCAAACTTCCTTCAGACAGCTTCCACACCCCTGGGGAAAGGAGAAAAGTAACTGAAATGGGGAAGCTTCAGGAGCCTGCTCTGAATCCACAGGGAAGTTTTATGTGTATGTGTGGTCCTGGGGATTAAACCCAGAGGCATCCTACTTCCAAGCTACACCTGTAGTCCTATTTTGTATTCTTAATTTTGAAACAGGATCTTACTAAGTTGCAGAGGGCCTCACTAAGTAGGTAAGGCTGGTCGCGAACCTGTGATCCTCCTGTCTCAGCCTCCCAAGTACTGGAATTACAGGCATGTGCCACTACACCTGGCTCCACAGAGAAATTCTTAGGGCGGGAGGGAAGGAATAGCCTTCTCCTCCATGAGTAATAACACCTTCAACAGCTTATTACAGGAATTCACAAAAATATTACCTATTGTTGCTGGACTATGGTGGCACACGCTTGTAATCCCAGCATTTGGGAGGCTGAGACAGGAGGATCACGGTTCACGGACAGCCTCATCTACTTAGTGAGGCCCTTTGCAACTCAGCAAGACCCTGTTTCAAAATAAAGAATAAAAAAATAGGGCTGGGGTATAGATCGGAGGTAGAATGCCCCTGGGTTCCATCCCCCGTACTAGAAAAAAAAAGAAAAAAAATTACCTGTTGTTAATAATCAGCCCTTATCTTAACCTTAATACTCACTAACTCTAACAGTAACTAATAATGCCCAATACCAGCTACCCTTCAGCCTAACGTTCCAGACTAACCTTAAATGTTTAACCCTAAAACTAATCCCAACTCTTATCCAGACCCCAGCTTACTTCAGCTAGCTGGTGGTCTCTGAAAAAACCCTGGTAACATCCATTGCCCTCCCCAATGATCTGCCCCCCTTTGCTTTGTGGGGGTCACCCCCCAGGACCTGGAACCTTCCCAGAGCTGCTCTCTCAGGCCACACCTCCCTCCCTCTCCCCTCCTCTGCCCCTGGCAGGGGTGAGGGGTGGCTTTGCGCTTCCTCTGCAGTGTGCAGAAGCTGAGTGAGTTCCTGTCCAGCGCGGAGATCCGTGAAGAACAGTGCGCTCCCCGTGAGCCCGCACCCCAGGGCCACGCCAGCAAATACCAGGCGGTGGTGAGTGCCCAGCCCGCTCTTCTGAGGCCTGAAGCTCGTGCCTGGTCCCTTTGCACCTCTGCCTTTCCTCCCAGCCCAGGGCGCCTCACCTCCTAACCATCTCCAGCCCCTCAAGGTTGTGAACCGGAAGCGCCCAGCCCGGGAGGACAGCCGGGACCTCATGGGCTCACTGCAGAGGCTGGCCCCCAGCGCAGACGGGGATGCTGACAACTTCTGTGTCCAGGTAAGCCTGTACCCCCGTGCCCAGCCACCCAGAACCACCTGCCAGTGGGGAACTCAGCACCTAGAAGGCCAGAGACCTGGTGCTGGCCTCTCTGCACAGAGGTCACCCTGAAGCCAGGGGCAGAGCTTCCATCTCCACCCAGTGGGGGCTCCCCACCTTCCTCTTGGGGGGCTGCCTCAGACAGGGGTAGCATGAGAAGCTGGTCCCCTGCCCAGAAGGGCTCCAGAGGCTAGAATTGGTGCCTGTGGAGGAGGGAAGCAAGCAACTCTTGACACTGAGAACCCGGTCGCTTCTCTGTCCTCTTCTGCATGGTGGGGTGTGGCCCATGAAGATCATTGGAGGCTTCTTCACCTGGACCCCCGATGGCATCCCCACGCTGTCCAACATCACCATCCGTATCCCCCGAGGTATGGCCCCTCCCCCCCAGATGCCACCAGGTCCCACGTGGAGAGAAAAGGCTGCACCAGTTTTGCCCTCTGCTCACCCTTGGTGGGCGCTCAGGGCTCTGAACACTAGAGGGGTGCGGGCCTGTCTTGGTGGCTAGGCCGCCTGCAAGTACAGCAGCGAGAACAGAGTAAGACAGCAGAGCCTTGGTGTCAGCTGTCTGTCGCAGGCACAAGGAGTGATGCTTCACCAAAAAATCAGAGTTGAGTAGCCAAGGAAGGCAGGTGGAAGAGGTGGGCTTTCTGAGAGTGAGCATGGTTCCTTGGGCTGGGCCAGGAGGGCATTTTGGGAGAGGCATCACCATGGGCATAGTATGGAAGTGGGTGGGTGGGTGGGACCCAGGGTGGTGCTTGTTGGGCTGGCTCACACTGGGAGCCAGCTCACACTGGAGAGCTTTGGAAAGGAGGATCAGGACATGATGTGTGAAGAATTCAAGTAGAAGAAGGACCCAGGAAGCCAGAAGATGATATTGATTTCCAAGAGGAAAGACTCAGAGTTGAATGGAGAGGATTTCTTAGGTCTTAGGGATTTGAAAGAAAACAGAGCCTCAGAGCCAGGTGCATCTGTCTGTATTTCTGTGTGATGATTGCTCAGACTTCCCCAGAGATTCTTCCTCTTGGCATCTTTCCTCCCTGCAGGCCAGCTGACCATGATTGTGGGGCAGGTGGGCTGTGGCAAGTCCTCGCTCCTGCTGGCCACGCTGGGGGAGATGCAGAAGATCTCAGGGGCCGTCTTCTGGAATAGGTAATAAGTGCCTCCTTGAGGGTCAGTTAGCGGGGACTCCTCCTTTCAGCCATCCTCCATGGGAGATGCATGATTATTTATCAAGTGCCCACTGTGCATTCAGTGAGTACTCCACAAATGCTACTAATTGTCACTCTCACCCTCATTAATATTTATTCACCCTTACTGTGTGCTAGGTTCTTTTCTAAGTCCTTTTCATGTAGTATCTCTTTTCATCCTTATGATAACTAGCAAGGTAATTACTGTTACCAGTTCTCATTTATAGACAAAGCTTAAGCTATTTGCCCTCTTTCACACAGCTGCTAAGTGGCAGAGCTGGAATGCAAACTCAGTTCTGTTTGACTCTAAACCCCACATGCATTATCTCCCAGAGTGGGAACTTGCAATGCTAACATGGGTTTCTGGCTTGGTCATCGGCAAAACTGACACAGACCATTCGGTGGGTGTATTGAGAATCCAGAGATAAACCCAGGCAAATGGTGATTTCTGGGCAAAGATCGCTGCCTTAATTAAACAACCAGAGCCCCAGGCTGGTTCAATCATGAATCTATTATTTATACCCACTTACTTCCAAAAAGCACTTGAAACTGGTTGATAAAAGATGCATATAAAGTAGAACCTTTCTTGTCGGTAAGAAAAGAAGAGCTGAGAACTAGAGAGAATATAAAAAGATGCTCAGAATCCAGGCAGAGGGCAGCGGCCACAGTCAACACAAAGGCTGACCTCAGCCCTCCCATAACCAAGGGAAAGAGGTGTCCACTGGGGTTTGTAGCTTTATATTCGGGAATAAAGGTTGTAGCCATTTCAGCAAAAGAGTGTACTTTCCCTCCCAATTGTTTTTAGGGAGAATTATCATTCAAGGTGTCAGGTTTTCATAAATGTGAGTGCAGAACTGAGCTGAGAGAAAGATCTTGGGCCTGATGTCTGAATACAGCATGCACCTCATTTCCTGCTTTTCCAACCTGTCCCTGAATTGTGCAGTAGCAAATTTCCCTTCTCAGTGTGGCTAGCAGAAGAACCCTTAGGGTTTCCCATGACCTCAATCAATATCTTGGGCCTTAATTCCATTGGGGATGAGGATGTGTTTGGGGGTTTAGAGGATTTCAGCCTCCATTCTCTGTCTTCTTGAGGGAGATTCCTCAATCCAGCCTGACTAGGAGGGTCTAGGCATTGGATTTAAGGTCACTTGCCAGTTCCAGGCACTGTGCAAGCTACTTGATTGCCTCAGCCAGTTTTCATTAAACCTGTGAGGCAGGTACACTTATTATCTCCACTTAACAGAAGATTAAACTGAGGTGAAGGAAGTTGCCCAAGGCCACCTTGCTCTTAAGTGGCAGAGGTAAAATTTGCAGTGAGGTGCTCAAGTGCATGAACTTTCTACTGTGCACATCAAGGGGTACAAGAGCATCATGCTTGACTGTCCAAGGCCAGCAGCCTCTATGGCTGTAACACCATACTACACACACACACTACACACACACACACACACACACACACACACACACACACACAGGCGCACATACAACTGCCTCCTCAGCAGAGCCACTGGCCTCGCCAACACCAACTCTCCCCAGTAGGCAGCCTAGGGGAGAGTCCTCTGGCTCTATTTCTGGAGGGAATAGGAAGGATGCAATGCAGAGATTCTCATTTCTCCAGATTCCTCCTTGTTCTCCACAGGCATCTTCCTCTCAAGCAGAGTGAGGCCCATCAGGTTAGCTTGCAACCAAACCTAGGAAGTTATAGGAACTTGTTCTGAACTCAATTCATTCTCCAGTTTCTCTACATCAAGGTATTCATTCACCCAACATTTTTTTTTTTTTGGTGGTACTGGGGTTCCTGGAAACCTTCTACCTCCAGGCTACACTCCCAGACCTATTTTTTTATATTTTTATTTGAAAACAGGGTCTATTAAGACAGAAAGGATGGCTTCGAACCTGCACAATCCTCCTGTCTCTGCCTCCCAAGCGCAGGGATTACAAGCGTGTGCCACCACGCCTGGCTCACCCAACGTTTATTGAGCACCTACCATGTGCCAGGCCCCAGGCATGGCAACCGGAACACACTGATGGGTAGGACACAGCCCCTGTTTTAAGGGAGAAGAAAGGAGATGAGCGTGGTTCTACAGCCTGAAGGAACAGCAGTGAACTTTGCAATTGAGGAGGGAGAGCTAACTGTGAATGTTGTGTATGAGCCTTAGGGACCAGTGTGGCTTCCTTTGAGGGGAAAGGCAGGGTGGCAGAGGAAGGTGTTCCAGGCATGGGTAGGGACATGGGCAAAACCTTGCTAATATTAAAGAATGGGGTTCGGTGTGTCCTGAGTCATGGGGGTATGGAGCGCAGTGGTGGGAGGTGGAACTGAAGAAGTGAACTTGGCTTAGATCAGATGTACCAGGCCTGAGATACGAGCTTTAGCACAAAGGCTGTAGAAGAATCATGCTGCTGATAAAGGATGATAGATGAGGGATGGAGACTGCAGGAAGGAAGACCAGCTGGGGGCTTACTACAGGGGCGGAGAACACAGCACACACAGCTCTTTTCTGGGCCACCTATCCTTGACAATGAGTTGAGGGTGGGCTGTATGCTGGGCACCCCTCCCCTCTGGTGGGAGCTGCAGGCCTTAGACATTCGGCCTCAGTTCTGCAGGAAGATTATGTGATTGCAAAGGGAGCAGAGAGCAAAATAGCTTTGGGCCTGGCAGCCCCTCCCAGGAGTCTGCCCGTCTGCAGCCAGAGGCGGGGTCAATGCCAAGCAGATGTTTTTCATCCATACTGGGGCCAAGCTCTGCTGACCTGGCAGCCAGAAGGAGCTCCAGGAGGCACAGGGCAGGAAGTTAGAGGATTAGGAGGTACAGCGTGGAGAATGCTCTGGGGACATGGGCATAGTTTGTTGGTACAACTGTTCACTTATTCCTCCAAGGACCAGATGAGCTAAGTATGGCTGAGCAGAGCAGAGCTAAGGCCCTGGAGCCCAGCTACCTAGATTCACATTTGGTCCCTGTGCTTTGGAGAACTCCATAAGCTTCCACCAGTTTCCCCTTTTTACCCATGCAGCCAATGTAAGGATTAACCTGGCATGTAGCAAGTGCCCTATGAATAGTATTATAAATATTACTATTCAACAGTGTAGCTCTTTGCCAAGAACAAAATTCCCCTACTGCTCTCTAATTATACTCTGCCTGTCTCCCAGGAGAGATGGTAGTGAGCTCCCTGGAGACAGGGACCATATCTACCCACACTACCTCTCTCTACCCACATCACCTTCGTGAAATTCATTCACTTACTAAATGATTAGACCAGGAACAACTTGTGACCTTCACAACTGTCATAAATATATTGTGAGGAGTCTCTTTCCCAAATGCCTTTTCCCAAGTTGTTCCTTAACACAAAAGTCCAAACTTCTCCATGAACAATTAAAATGAGCAAATCCTCTTTGCAACTCTCTCTCCATCATGATTATTTGCAAATGCACCTGTATTCCCCATGACACTGTACTCCTTGGGGTTCCATGTTGTACCCCCAGAGATCCAGTACAGGATATATAGTTTGTGAACTTCTCTGTGGTAGAGCTACAGAGGAAAAGATCTGGCCCAAGGCCTGTGTGGACAGGACTTTGCGGACAAAGCCCAGAGTGGGCTCAGGGGTCTATCATCTGTAATCCTGCCAACTGAGCTAGAGAGCTACCTCGGCAGCCCTGAGCAGACCCTGTGTGTCAGCAGCCTGGCTTCTGGTCTCAGAGCTCTGTAGCTCCCAAGCATTCACTTTAATAAGAGTCACCAACCCCCATCTGGCTCTCTGCTTCAATCAAACCATCAACCTATGAATTTGCAAACTCCCTCTGTAATATTTTAAGAGGAAGACGTTTTAATAAAAAGTCAGTATTGCTAGATACATACACTCAGGTGTAATTATTTCCCAGGAAATAAAGAATGGGGCCAGAAATGTCTACAGTAGCATGATTTTTTTTTCCCCAGTACTGGTGATGGAACCCAGGGGCATTCTACCTTCGGGCCACACCCCCAGCCCTATTTTTTATTCTTTATTTTGTTTTGGGGGGGTTTTTTTGGTGGTCCTGGGGGTGGAACCCAGGGACTTTATACCTCCAGGCTATACTCCCAGACGTATTTTATATTTTATTTGGAAATAGGGTCTCACTAAGTTGCTGAGAGCCTCACTAAGTAGCTAAGGCTGGCTTTGAACCCATGTGATCCTCCTGTCTCAGCCTCCCAAGCACAGGGATTACAAGCATGTGCCACCACGCCCGGCTTTATTCTTTACTTTGAAACAGGGTCTCACTGGGTTGCAAAGGGCCTCATTAAGTAGCTGAGGCTGTCCGCAAACCGGATCCTCCTGTCTCAGCCTCCCAAATGCTGGAATTACAAGCATACACCACCACACCCAGCTTACGGTAGCCTTATGATTTTAAATGCCTCCAAGGAGCCAGTAAGAAGCAGGGCCCTGAGGAGAGCATTGGGGTGGGGAGGAGGCTCTCACCCCCCCCCTTAAGAAGAGCTGCCCATTCCAGTCTCACTGGGAATCCCAGCTGCCCCTGCCCCTGCCCACCTGGGCCCTCCATGCCCTGGGCCTGCCTTGGCCCTGCTATCTTATGGTGGTTGGTGTGAAGGCCGCCTGCCAAGATCCCTGACTCCCCAAGAGGTGAAAAAAAAAGGCTCAGACTGCCTGTGGTATGATCTGCCCTGGAGCCCTGGAGTCCTTGGGAACTGGGGTCAGAAGCTCAGGTGACCCGGGGTTTCCTGGAGGAAGCAGGCACGACAAGGGATGTGGATGTGAAGAGCCAGGCTTGGGAATCAGATGGCCTCTGGGTGCAGTCCTAATTCTCCACGCACTAGCTCCATGGCCTTGGGCAGCTTACTTTACCTCTCTGAGACTCTGTTTCCTTATTTGGACAATGGCAAGGGGGAAAAAAAAAACAACTAAAACCTGTCTTTCCTCTGGGGAAGACTGCCTTCGGACCTGGTGACAACATTTGGACAGGGTTTCTAGACAACAACAGGCCTGCCTGGCAGGACGAGTGGCCTATGGAGACCCGTAAGGCCAACCTACTCTTCCAACCTGGGCCTCCACTTCTTCCCTGCTTATCTATTTCCTGGGTCTTAAATGAGTGGTGGACACATTCAATTCCCCTCTGGCTACACTTTGGGGACCTAGCACGGGGCTGAAAGGACAATTCCTTGGAGTTTTCCAACTCCCGTCTTCCCTCCAGCCACCTACAGGCTGCATTTCTTGTACCTCCTTCCTGTCTTCTGAGGTTTGTGCCTTCAGCCCCACTTGGTAGATAAGGAAGTGGAGGCTGCTCTAAGTAAGAGGCTTGCTCAGATTTCACAGCCAGTAAGCAGGAAAGCCTCCGGATTTAAACTCTAGAGCCATGTTCTTCCCACATCTCCTCCCGCCTGTCTCCATATGCTGTGTCCTCCTCCACCCCGCGGCTCCCTCTCGCCACCGCAGCGTCCCTCCCACCCGTCAAGGTTCAGCACCACTCTGGCTTCTGTAATACTTTCCTCACTGTCTTAGATTTCTTTTAAAATTGCGTTCTTTCCTCTGATTCTAAACGGATGCACATTAAATTAGAAACGATGCATATATATGAACCAGGTGTGGTGGTGCACGCCTATAATCCCAGTACTTGGGAGGCTGAGATGGGAGAAATGCAGGTTCAAGACGAGCCTTAACAACTTAGCGAGACTCTCAACAACATAGGGAGACCCTCTTTTATTTTATTTATTTATTTTTTTTGGTGGTACTGGGGTTCCTGGAAACCCTTTTACCTCTGGGCTATACTCCCAGACCTATTATATATATTTTTTGAAACAGGGTCTCTTAAGCCAGCAAGGCTGGCTTCGAACCTGAGCAATCCTCCTGTCTCTACCTCCCAAGTGCAGGGATTACAAGCGTGCACCATACTATGCCCGGTGGGATACCCTGTTTTAAAACAAAAAATAAAAAATAGTAGCTTGGAAGTAGAATATTCCTGGATTCAATACCCAGTACTAAAAAAGAAGAAGAAAAAAGACACAAGAAAAAAATAATAAAACCATTTACTATCCCATTGCCTGGAAGTTTTCCATCTTTTCTCTATGTATTTCCATATGTGTCCATTTCCCCCAAATTTCTCCAATACAATGTGTTGTTTCAGCTTTTCTTTGGGCCCTTAGAGCAGCCTGGTTTGTTTTCTGTCTGATTTGCCTACTAGACTGTGAACCCCTAGAGGGCGGGCGCTGGGCCCTGATTTGGCTACGCATATACACCATTGGCTTCTAGTTGGCTTTAAAAGGGGAAGAAATTGTGGGCCCCAATGTGCAGACAGAGGAAGAAGTGAATACCTAGCTCTCATTTAAGACCCCAGGAATCAATGGGAGAAAGTGCCTGCCAGATGTACCATTCTTTATTTTTCAGATTAAAAGATGCAAAGCCTTGGGGAGGCTCATTCTAGGAGGCTTAGGCCACACTTGAAAGAGATGAACTGAATTTCAGACCCCAGCTTCCCCCCTTCCTTGCTCTTTCTCATTAGTCCTGCTCTACAATCCTGAGCCTCAGAGTCCTTATCTGGCAATCAGGGACAGTGCGTACAGGCTGTTGTAGGTGAGGTGGTAAGTGCCGACAGTGCGTTTAAGAGTGAATGCCAGCCCTGCCCTTCCTTCTTCCCAAAAGATTAATGCCCATTAACAACCTCGATGTATTACCAATCTATTATGCACTAAGCACCATGGGGGCTGGAAAAAAAGATGCTCTTCCTGCCTTAAAATCCCACTGGGGATGAAAAGCTTGAGTAGGAGCTGATTGGAGAGCACAGGAGTCCATTATGAGGGCTAATTGAGCCGCCCGGACAATGCTACTGAGTTAGGGCGGCATGCTGGTGCCAGGTTTGCAGGGAGGCCGCAGGTGCACGGCAGCAACCTTTACTGCCCTGGAAGCAGTCAAGGCAGGAAGAGTCCAGAGATAAGCTTATCTGTTGTCTGCTTTGTTTTTTCTTTTTTTTATCTGCCCCATGTTAGCAGCTTGTCTGTAAATTGTAAATTACAGCAATCTGGTGGTGAGAGGACGGGAGGTTAGATGGGGTGGAGAGAAGGAAATGAGATCAGAGAACGGGAACAGGGACTGGTGATTACATAGGATCCAGGTCTCCTTTCAGGAGCCCATCAAGCTGCTTTCCATTCCTGTGTCCATCCCTCCTGGGTTTCCTGATGCAGAGGAATTTATCGGAGCTAGGGTGTGGAAAATCACAAGGAAGTGATGGGGTGCACGCATTGAAAGCATGATGCTTTCGAGTCAGAGCTGTTTTCTTTGCCTGTGTTCTTGCTGGCTGTGTGACTTTGGGCAAATCACTTAGCCTCTATGAGCTTTACTTTCTTTATCTGCAAAGTGGGAACAATATCACAATAAACTTTCATGTGGTTATTTTATACATTGAAAGGGATTAATACTATGACATTATAGTATCATCATAGTGACTCTAAAAGTTGAATAAATGTTAAATGTTTTTAGTATTGCTAAAATAAGATCTGTACAAAAACAGGGTGGGCTGTTTCACCCCAAGTATGCATGTCAGAAGTATGTGTTTCATTGGTAGGGGCTGCTTCTGGAAGGTTCAGAGCGTTGGGCTGGGTAGGGGAAAGAGCACTGGTGAA
Organism: Muscardinus avellanarius; assembly: GCF_963383645.1. Lineage (NCBI taxonomy): Eukaryota > Metazoa > Chordata > Mammalia > Rodentia > Gliridae > Muscardinus > Muscardinus avellanarius. Next base: position 192,554,313 of record NC_137786.1, on the reverse strand, counting down.
GTTGGCACCAAAATTCAGGTCACTTCCTCATTTTTCAAAATTATTTTTACTGCAATCCACAGTATAGAGTGCACTTTATATCACAGTCTACTCTAGCCATGTGTTGGCAGATAAGAGATAAGTTGACCAAAAAAATACAGACCTACCTTAACCACATGCAATGCACATTGATACCTTCCATTTTTAAAAAGGCACCTGCAGCCAGGTGTCATGGCGCATGCCTATAATTTCAGCACTTGAGGGGCTGAGACAGTAGGATCACAGGTTTGCTGCCAGCCTCAGCTACTTGGCCAACACCCTCCACAACTTAGTGAGACCTTGGTTCAAAATAAAAAATAAAATGGGACTGGAAGTGTAACTCAGAGGTAGAATGTCCCTGTGTTCAATCGTGTGTGTGTGTGTGTGTGTGTGTGTGTGTGTGTGTGTGTGTGTGATATAGATATACATCAGTTGCAGCCTTCTTATTTCTGATTCAGTTATTGGGTCCCCACCCACAGTTTGAGAAACACTGAAAGGGCTGTAACCCTGGGCCAGTCACTTTCCCTCCCTGAGCAGTAGCTTCCCCATGGAGCTGGCCACGCACCATGAAAGCCTCTTAGTGCACAGCCAGCCTCTGCTGCTCAGTCAGTGCCAGGAGCACTGATGGAGCCCGTGCCCTCCGGAGGGTGCCCATTCAGGTGCTGTGGGAGGAACGGGGGTTGAAAAGAGAAGCTCCTGCCAGGCATGGTGGTGCATGCCTGCAAGCCCAGCTATTTGGGAGGCTGAGGCTGGAGGATTCAAGTTTGAAACCAACCTCAGCAACTTAGTAAGACCCTGTCTCAAAATAAAAAAATAAAAAGTACTAGGGGTATAATTCAGTGGTAGGGCACCCCTGAGTTTAATCCCTAGTTACTTACCCTCAAAATAAAACCTTTTTCCAGTTTCTGCTCTCAGGAAGCCACTTGGGGCACCTGATGCTGGGACAGGTGGGAGGCAAAAAAGGGGGGTGGCCTCTCCCCAAAGACTCAGCATGGTGGAAAGACAAGGGGGTGGGGAGTTGCCGGTGTTGATCTTTCTGTTTGTGCCCCAGCAGCCTGCCTGACGGTGAGACAGGAGAGGACCCCAGGTACTGTTTCTTTGGGACTGGGTGGAAAATGGGTCCCAAAGAGAGAAGGTCGGGGTGGGAGCGAGGGGCCTGTGGTGGGGAAGCGCTACAATGGATTCAAGGCTGTGCAGCCCACCTGCTCTCAGAAGCATGAAGCTAAGCCAGGTATTCTCAAGAAGGGCAAAATTTGGTTTTAGAGAGAGGAGGGAGAAAACGTTTTGACATACAATGCTTTGTGCCCATCCAAAGTACATAAACAGGTATCAGTATGTAGCAAGTAGAGTCAGAAAGTAGATTAGTGGTTGCCAGGGGCTGTTGGGAGAGAGAAAGGGACAATGACTGCTAATGGGTGCTAAGTTTCTTTGGGGATGATGAATACATTCTGGAACTGGATGGAGAAGTGCTGGTTGCACAACCTTATGAATATACTAGAACCACCGAACTGATTTTAAAAATGTGGTGGTGGTAGAGATCAAATAGAAAAATATATCAGAAAATTCTCCGGGTGATAATGAGAGGAAGCATTGAGCGATGTATCTGTAAGAAGACAGAGGGTATTCCTCAGGCCAGACAGAAAATTTATCTTGTTGCTTTGTGTTCACCACAAGTGTAAAAAAAATCCAAGTGAAATAAATTATTGAGATTCCGAGAATCCCCCCAAAGCAAGAGAGGCCCTGCAGGCGGTGCCGTGGGGGCAGGGAAGGTGGCTCCACTGTATAATAGGTTTAAGCCTCCAGCCTTCACTCTCCAACTCCCAAGAGGATTCACTTCTCCGTGTTTTCTCCGTCCTTTCTGCCACCTTGTCCCCAACGTGATGACAGGCCCATCCTCTCAAGCCAGAGTGGCCATATTTCTAAAGCCAAAAATCAGGCATGGCATGTGACAAGCACATGCACGTACAACAAGAACAAAGTGACCGAGAACTTGGCACTGGGGCAGGTGGGGGCGGTCCAGAGCACGTGGGCACCAGAGCTGACGTGTCGAACTGGCAGGGCCCACGGATTCCACACTTGTCTCCTGACGCGGCCATGTGGGGCCTGCCTGGAGCCCTTCTTGGCAGTTCAGGACTCCTGAAGGAGGGAGGAAGTCAGGGCTGGAGTGATTTCTTGGCTTGGTCTCACATTGGGCTCCTCCCTGGCTCAGGGCAGGGCCCCAGGAGGGAGAACAGACTGCAGGGCAGAGGCAATCTGGGCGCAGGGCAGGGACGCCAAGGTCCTATGTCTATGTCCCAGGGAACTAAGGCCAGGACCACCCAAACCTGCCTTGGGTCCTGAAGGAGGGAGAGGCGGCCAGAGGCCACGCCCCGCAAAGTGCAGGGGCTGATGTTGGCCTTCCCAGAGTGTCCCTGGCCCAACTGTGGGTGCAGCCTGGTAGCCTGAGACCTTGACCTGTTCATTTGAGCCCAGATGCGAAGGCCCAGTCTACGGGGGCCATACTCCTCTGACCTGGGCGGTTTTCCCCAAGAGTGTGCACCATGGTGTTTTCCCCCCTTCCTCCCTTCTAAATGAACCAGGTCCCAGGGTTTCCTCCCTGTCTATGTAGGCAGGTGGTGGAGGCTCCCTGAGAATGGCTGTACCCCATATCTCACTCATAGCTGCAGATTTGGTCCCAGGGGTGCTAAGAGGCACTCATGTGGGGTTTGAGGGAGCTCAAAATCTTGATGGAGGACCTGAGGCGTGTCTTTCTTCTCTGCAGCAGTCCAGAGCGGGAGACCATGACAGACACAGACGTCAGGTACCAGGTGTGGGAACCCTTGCCCCCCAGGGCAGGCTCCCTCGGAGGCTGCAGGCCTGGGGGAGTGACTCTGCCCTGGAGGGCAGCTCAGTCCCAGCCCAGCTGCTGGGGGAGGCCAGAGGGGCTCCGGGTCCTGGGGGCTTAGGAGCTGTAGCTGCCTGTGCAGCAGGCTGCTCCCTTCACCTCAATCTCCAGAGTGGGTGTAGGGAGGGGAAGATCTTGAGAACCAAATTACACTAATGATTTCCTTGACTCTGCTTAGGAAAACCAAGCTCTTCCATTTAGAGTCCAGCAGTTCAGGACTCCTGAAAGAGGGAGGAAGTCAGGGCTGGAGTGATTTCTTGGCTTGATCTTATGTTGGGCTCCTCCCTGACTCAGGGTAGGGGCCCAGGAGGGAGAACAGACTGCAGAGAAGAGACAGGCTGGGTGCAGGGCAGGGACGCCAAGGTCCTGTGTTCCAGGCAACTCGGGCCTGGACCACCTAAACCTGCCTTGGGTCCTGGAGGAGGGAGAGGCAGCCAGAGGACACGCCCTGCAAATTTCTGGCAGCCGCCCCCTTGCCCCTGTCAACACCATCATCTTGACAACTGCTGTCTGAGAATGAGCTCCTGAGAAGCCCCTATTCCCCACACCCTGCTTTTTCCAGGAAGAGAGGCCCCGTGGCCTATGCTTCTCAGAAACCATGGCTACTAAATGCCACTGTGGAGGAGAATATCACCTTCGAGAGTCCCTTCAACAAACAACGGTAAAAGCTTGCAGGAAGGAGGGTTTGGGGGAGGGGAGGAATTGGTCCCTGGCAGCATGGCCAGCCCTCCAGAGCCCGCAGGCGCCTGCAGGAGCCTCCCTGCCCCTCATCGATCACCCACACCCACCCATCCTGCTCTCCAGGCTGCTTACCTGGAGTCCAGCCAGCTACATATGTCCATCTGGACTGGATCCAGAAGTACCAGGGTGTGGACAGCCCAGCCCCCGGGGGTGAGAGGAGGAGAGAACCGCTGCCTAATTTCCTGGTGGGCAACCCCGCCCTGCCTGATTCTCCATTCTCACGATTCCCCACCTGCAGCTCCTCCTTTCCCTTCAATAATAAGTGATGGGTAAAATCCGTTAGGCACCATGCCCAGCTCTTTGTACATGTGATTGCCCCTGACAAACCACCTCAGGAGGCAGGTGCTACTGTCCCCATTTTACAGATGAGGAAGCCGGGGCTGCACAACGTTAGGTGCCACCCAGCTAGTAAGCGACTGAAACGGGTCTCAAATCCAGAGCTGCCTAACAACACGTTTGTCACCAAGGCACTCCCATACCTCCGTGGATCCTGGCTGGCACCCGCCCGGATTAAGGGGTGTCCGGGAAAGAAGGAGAAGAGCAGGCTAAGCAAATATTTGACTAGCCATCATCATTACCGCCTAAACCACCCAGCAGTGATTTTCCCAGGCAGTGCCCTGAGCTGGGGCTCTGGCTGCAGGTTTCCCACTGCTTGGGGACCACGGGCCCCTCTTGTCACTTACTCAGCATATTTGCTTCCACCCAATTTCATCTATCAAATATTTGACCTGTTCCAGGGCTGTGGGAGGTGCTGCTGACCTCGGCTCTTTTCAAGCTCACCTGGTGTTTGCTTGCACCCAGGTGGGAGGCCAGTTAAAGCCATTGTTCCCCCTGGGCACAGGCACCCAGAGACTAATGACCCTGTGGAGGGCTGAGGCCCAACTCTGGCGGGGCGATCAGCATCCCCGCCCCCTACTCCTCTCCAGGTACAAGATGGTCATCGAAGCCTGTTCCCTGCAGCCAGACATCGACATCCTGCCCCATGGAGACCAGACCCAGATTGGGGAACGGGTTAGTAGCAGCCTCCCCTGCCCCCCACCCATCGCCCCCACTATCCCCTGAGATCCTTCTCAGAAAGAGTGGGTAACTGGGAAATTGGAGAGGGCAAAGGCTGATGTGGTACCCACAGTGGGGCGGAACATGATTTCTTTGATGATGGTTGTCTTTGACAGGCTTCCAGTCCTGCGTGGTGGGCTAGGTCAGCTTAGTGCCTACCCAGCCTGGGCATGACTTGACTCTCCTTCATTCATGCCCCAAGTATATCTGATGCCCACATGGCACTGCTCAGCCCAAGGTTATATTCTTCCTGTTCACTCTGCAGTTGGGCCCCGCCATAGCCTTAGACAAATAGGATTCTCCTGAGCCCTTCCTCCCTGTGTGTGATTTAAATCCCTACGTCCTGGGTTACACTGCTCAGATGGTCCTGGGCATTTACGTGATGAATCTTCGAAGACCGTGGGATTCCAATTCCCACTTGTGAATGAATTCAGTAAACATGTACAAGTTCCTTCTCTCTGTAAGGTGAGGAGGGGCTCAGAGGTAGAGAGAGCCAGGCCTCTGTCCCAAAGAGCTCACAGTCCAGTAGAGACCAGAACAGTCTCCCCGAATGGCTGAGGACATGACTTGTTCCTCCTCTTTGGTGACAGGGCATCAACCTATCTGGTGGTCAGCGCCAGCGAATCAGTGTGGCCCGAGCCCTCTACCAGCACACCAACGTTGTCTTCTTGGTGAGTGTCCCAGGTGACATTTCCCGGGGCCCTCATCTCTGGCTGCCTTTCTGGCTTACTACACACACACACACACACACACACACACACACACACACACACCATAACCCAACAACCTCCCTCTCCCAATGTTGCCTACTTGGTTTACTTGGGAGGAAACGGAGGCAGGGAAGAATTAGTGCCAATAACCCACTGCAGACTCCACACTGAGCCCGAGTAGCCATGAGGGGAGGCAAATTGTAGTTACAGGCTGCTTCTCTACAGGACAGCCTCAACCTATAAACACACATGCAGCCTCACTGTCGGGACAGCATTCGCACAGAATGCACACTGCCACTTCCCATGTTAGGCCCAAGGCAGACATCGCTAACTGACCACCGCATTATTTCCCATGGAATTCAACTTGGCCTCAGAATCCCTAATCCAACCCTCCAGGTAACCACTGACAGTCAAACATGAGATACAACTTATCGGCTATCCCTTCCCCAATTCATGTCAAGGTGTGTCCCAGACCTCGGTTGATGCTAAAGAATCCTAAGACCCAGCCCTTGGCTTTGACAATCTGGAATTTGATTAGGGGGACAGATCTCACCTGTACTCAGTCAATCCAAAGCCAAACTGTGGTGTGACACAGACTCTGAGAGGCCTGGTCCAAGAGACGCTGTGAGGGCTAGAATAATCACTGACGGAGGAGGGGATGCCAGGAAAGAGAGTCCTTTTTTTTTTTTTTTTTTTTTCTTCGTCACTGGGGATGGAACCCAGGGGCATTTACCTCCAAGCTATACCCCCAGCCCTATTTTTTTTTTATCATTATTATTCTTTAGTTTGAAACAGGATCTCATAAAGTTACAAAGGGCCTCACTAAGTAGCTGAGGCCGGCCACGGACCTGCAATTCTCCTTTCGTAGCCTCCAAATACTGGGATTACAAGCGTGCACCGCCATGCCTGGCTGAAAGAGTCAATTTAACAGAAGGAAAGAAGGGGACGGTTAAGACAGGGAGTTGGAAAAAGGAAGCTCGGGTTTCTGATCCCAGCTTTATCCTCTCACCTCTCCCACAACAGGTAGTGCCCGTCACTAAAGACACTCCAGCTGTAAAGATTTATAGTCTACGTGTTAAGAACTTTGAGGTTCTAACTCACTCATTATCCCTCATGAGATTTAAACAACCCTGCTAGAATAAAGTTCAGTGACTTTTTTAGTTCATCAAACTCATTTTGTGGGTGTTACTGGGGATTGAACTCAGGGGCATTCTACCTCTGAGCTATACCTTCAGCCTGATTTAATTTTTTTATTTTGAAATAGGGCCTCGCTAAGTTGCTGACACTGGCCTCACACCCGCAATCCTCCTGGCTTAGCCTCCCAAATCCTGGGATTATAGGTCTACGCCACCATGCCCAGCTATTTCTTCAAGCTTTTCCTAAGCTCCTGTCATGTACAGGCATAGGGACAAGGGGCGTCAGATCTTGGGGGCCTTGCAGTCAGGAGTGACAAATAACTATCAGACCTGCTTTTGTACAGAATGTTCCTGGAGTAGAGAGGAAGGAGGGGAAGGAACGGGGTCAAGACAGGACACAGGAAGGACTAGTGCTGGATGAGTGGAGGATGAATAGGAGTTCATGAGGTCAGTAGAAGGCGGAGCAGCACCCCAGGCAGAGGGAACGTTTCAGGCAACCGTCTGGAATGGAGCCAGGTGTGGTGGTGCACTCCTGAAATTTCCATACCGGAGAGGCTGAGACAGGAGGATCTCATATTTGAGGCCAGCCTCAGCAACTTGGTGAGACTATATTTCAAAATAAAAAAAGTTGAGCTTTATAAGTGACTCAGAGCTACTAAAGTTTCAAGAGACAGGAAGCAAAGTGATTAGATCTGTTTGAGCGTGGGAACAGCCCATTTTAAGATGAAGCAGCTAATGCCTAGAGAAGTTAGATGTATTGTCCAAGGCCACACAGCTAACTAATATCAGTCCCTAAATTTTTTCTGTCTTTTGGTTTTGCGTTTTGGTTCTGGGGATTAAACCCAGAGGCATCATTCTACCTCCAAGCTACACCCCCAGCCCTTTTTATTTTTGTATTTCAAAACAGGATCTCACGGGGCATGGTGGCACACGCTTGTAATCCCAGCATTTAAGAGGCTGAGGTTCAAGGAGAGCCCCAGCTACTTAGTGAGGCCTCCGCAACTTAGTGAGACCTTGTTTCAAAATAAAGAATAAAAAAACAACAGTAGCTCAGAGGTAGAATGCCCCTGGGTTCCATCCCCCGGTACCGCAAAAAGCAAAAAAAAGAAAAAAAAAATCAAAACAGGGTCTCTCTGCATTGCTGAGGGTCTTGTGAAGTTGCTGAGGCTTCAAATCCTCAGTCCTCCTGTCTCCAATTCCCACATACTGGGATTAAAGGCATGTACCGCCACACCAGGCTCCAGACACTAAATTAGCGTCATATAGGTCTGATGGGTTTTATGCTCCCTGTTATCCCTTCCCCACACCTGCCTCTACCTTCTCCCCCCGCCCAGGACGACCCTTTCTCAGCTCTGGATGTCCATCTGAGTGACCACTTGATGCAGGCCGGCATCCTTGAGCTGCTCCGGGATGATAAGAGGACAGTGGTCCTGGTGACCCACAAGCTCCAGTACCTGCCCCATGCAGACTGGGTAAGGCGACCGGGCAGGGGTCAGGCCATGGGCTGGGGTGGGGGGCAGTCAGGCATCTGCAGGGGTCACTCGGGTTTCTCAGTCGCAGCTGCTGAGGGGGCACAAAGCCTGAAGACCAGCCTCACACAGGCTGCGGGCCACCCAAGGCTGGCACAAAGCCAAGGAGCAGACACTCAGCGCCCGTGTCCTGACGACATGTCCCCAGCCTGGGGAAGTGCCTGCGTGTGGACAGCCTCTGACCTTGCAGGAAATGAATGGACTCGGGTTGGGGTTAAATGGAAAAAACAGAAACAAACCATAGTAGGAGTAATAGAAACTTCAGCGCCATCAATAAGATGTAATGTCGTGAAAACTCACATTGACTGAATTCCCTTTTTTTTTTGTTTTTGTTTTTTTTTTTTGTTTTTTTTTTTTTGGTGGTACTGGGATTCCTGGAAGCCCTTCTACCTCCGGGCTACACTCCCAGACCTATTTTTCTTATACTTTTTATTTGGAAACAGGGTCTCGTAAGCCAGCACGGCTGGCTTCAAACCCGCGCGATCCTCCTGTCTCCGCCTCCCAAGCGCGGGGATTACAAGCCTGCGCCACCACGCCCGGTGAAAATTCCCTTATTCTTCAACGGGCAAGAAATAGTTACATTTCAAATAACTGAAAGCACTTAAGCCTGGAGTGGCGCACGCTTGTAATTCCAGCATTTGGGAGACTGAGACAGGAGGATCATAGTTCTCTGACAGCTTTACTTAGTGAGGCCCTTTGCAACTAAGTGAGACTCTGTTTCAAAGTAAAAAACAGGGCTGAGGGTGTAGCTCAAAAGGAGAATGCCCCTGAATACCATCCCTAGTACCACAAAAAAAGTAAAAAATAACAAAAATAAAGCACTTAATTGTGTGTGTGTGTGTGTGTGTGTGTGTGTGTGTGTGTGTGGTACTGGGGCTGGAACCCAGGGGCTTTCAAACTCCAGCTACACTCCTAGACCTATTATATTTGGAAACAGTGTCTCACTAAGTAGCTGAGAGCCTCACTAAGTAGCTGAGGCTGGCTTCGAACCTGTGTGATCCTCCTGCCTCAGCTTCCCAAGTACTGGGATTATAAGAGTGTGCCACCACTTCCAGTGCACTTAATTTTTTATAAAGGTACTGGAAATTGAACCCAGGGGCATTCTACCTCCAAGCTATACCCACAGCCCTATTTTGTGTTTTTTTTTTTTGTTGTTGTTGTTGTTGTTCTTGTTGTTGAAACAGGATTTAAGTTGCTGAGGCTGGCCTCCATCCTGTCATCCTCCTATCTCAGCCTCCCAAGCACTGAGATTATAGGCATGAGCCATTACACCTGGCAGATTTTAATTTTTAAGATAAACATAAAGTGACTTTTGATATATATTCATATATGTATCCATATATAAAATTTCTCCTTGCCAGGAGAGAACACGCTCGTAATCCCAGTATTTAGAAGGCTGAGACAGGAGGATCAGAGGTTCAAGGTTAAGGTCAGCCTCAGTTACTTAGTGAGGCCCTCCGCAACTTAATGAAACCGCGGTTCAAAATTAAGAATAAAAAATAGGGTTGGGGTGTAGCTCGGAGGTTGAATCCTCCTGGGTTCAATCCCCAGTTTCACAAAAATAAACAAATAAATAAATAAATAAAGTAAAAATAAAATTTCTCCTAAGTAGCAGCAAAATTTTGAGGTAATCTCCTACCTTCGAGCCTATGCCAAATGGCCCTGCCAGTGCCCCCACCTCCAAATAAATGTTCCCATGTATGATGATATCCTTCTCCATGAAAAAGGCCAGCAAAAGAAAAACAGCAAAAACACTTATTTTTTTTAAAACTACTAAACCAGGTACAGAAGATTTGTGCCTGAGTTTCTGTGGTGACACTGGTATGGCAGTACAGGGCAATCCTGAGACCAAAGAAGGTAAACAGAAGGTTCCTTATTCCTTGAGGTATCGTGAATAGGACTCCTGGGCATCCTCCCAAGCCCAACATGGGGTTGGTTCGGGTGAAGGAATCAGGCTGGGTGTCAGTTAATGGGGAATCTGAGGCAGGTGCGGAGGGCACGCCTATAATCCCAGTACTTGGGAGGCTGAGACAGGAGGATTGCAGGTTCAGAGCCAGCACTCAGTAACTTAAGGAGACCCTGTTTCAAAATAAAAAATAAAAAAGGACTAGGGGTGTAGCTCAGAGGTAGAATGCCCCTGGGTTCAATCCCCAGTAGCACAAGAAAAAATATATATATACGAATGGGGAGTCTACATGATGATATCATTGGGTGTTTCGAATAGAAAGTTTTATTGATTTCAAAAGGTCATGGCCAGCTTGGGCACGTAGGCGCACACTTGTAATCCCAGCATTCCGGAGGCTGAGACAGGAGGATAGCAGTTTGCAGTCAGCTAGTGAGACCCTTTGCAACTCAGTGAGACCCTATTTCAAAATCAAGAAAAAATAGGGCTGGGGGTGTATCTCAGAGGTAGAATGCCCCTGGGTTCCATCCTCAGTACCACACACACAAAAAAATTCATGGCCACACACATCTAGACCAACTAGTGCTTTGTGGAGCACTGATAGGACCTCCCAGACCCTCTGTCAGGAAGAGCTAAGGGTAGCATACAATTAACCTATTAAGTCTATGAAAACTCCTACTACTGGAGTCCCTCAGGTAACCAACCAGCTTGACCAGGATGTACTAATTTTCTCGGCAAACTCACCCATGGAGAATTCTATTGGCCAGGGGATTCTCTCTCTGCTGCTCCTAGTGCAGCAGATGAAAGGGGCCATCTGTAGCAGGTGAAGGAATGTGGGCACCCCCACCTCAGACTCCACAGCCTAGGGGGGGTGTGCCCACGACTCCCCGTCTCCAGCAGCCCCTGGGCTGGGTCCCCGTCTGCCTTTCCAGATCATCGCTATGAAGGATGGCACCATCCAGAGGGAGGGCACGCTCAAGGACTTCCAGAGGTCAGAGTGCCAGCTCTTTGAGCACTGGAAGACCCTCATGAACCGGCAGGACCAAGAGCTGGAGAAGGTGGGTATATATCCTGGGGCCAGGCAGCCATCCCTGGATGGAAAGTTTCTGCTAAAACCCATACTCACAAGCTCCAGAGGAGAGTCAGTACCGTTACCAGGTGCTAACGCAGAATCATCTGACCCTCTCCCCTGACCTGTCAGATACCAGTTTTAGTTATACAATTAGAGGAAATCAGTTCGAAATGGCTAAGCAAAAGAAAGGGCAGGGGAAGTTAAAGATGTTTTGGCTCATAAAACCAAAAAGTCCTGGTGTGTTATGGTTTCAAGTGTCGCCGGATCCACACTGCCACATAACATCATCAGGAATGCGTTTCTCGCCATCTCTTGGCTCGTCTCCTCAAATTGGCTTCACTCTCGTGGCAGCAGTGAGGGCCATGAGCAGTCCCAGGCTGCCATTCTGCAGCCCAGCAACTCTGCGGAAAGACAGTGCCCGTCAGTCGTTCATCAGAAGTCCCGCGGCCGGCATGGTCCAGTTTGGTCATGGGCTCATCCCTGAACAAATCACTCTGGCCAGGGAGGTGGCATGTAAGGACTGGCCAGTCCATCATGGAGACTAAGAACAGGAGAGGGATGGTCCCCCACTGGGATATAGGTGTACTGCTAGCCAAGGATGGGGAAAAAGTAAATCCTTGCAAGTTGAGTATGTCCACATGGGTCCTTCTCTGGGCAGGGCCAGCCTGTAAAGCTGACACTGACCATCAGCAGGTCGGTTGCCCCCACCCTCCCTCATTCCACACACACACCCTGAGGACACTGGCCAGGCCCCATCTGTCTTCCAGGAGACAGTCACGGAGAGAAAAGCCACAGAGCCGCCCCAGGGCCTGCCGCGTGCCATGTCTTCGAGAGACGGCCTTCTGCAGGATGATGAAGAGGAGGAAGGTAGAGACAGCGGGACCGGGAGTGAAACTGTCAACATGGGGAGACCAAGGTTTGGGGTTCCGGACCTGATGAGACAGGGTGCATTGGTTAATTCCCCGGTGTGCCTCAGTTTCCCCATCCATAGTGGGGATAAAATGCTCCCTGGTTCACCCTCAGAGGGTGGGTTCTTGTGCCCTGCAGAGGAGGCAGCCGAGAGCGAGGAGGACGACGACCTGTCCTCGGTGCTGCACCAGCGAGCCAAGATCCCGTGGCGAGCCTGTGCCAAGTACCTGTCCTCTGCTGGCGTCCTGCTCCTGTCCCTGCTTGTCTTCTCCCAGCTGCTCAAGCACATGGTCTTGGTGGCCATCGACTACTGGCTGGCCAAGTGGACTGACAGCGCCCTGAACCTGAACCCCGCGGCCAGGAACTGCTCCCTTAGCCAGGTGCACTGGCAGCCCCATGGCAGGGCCCCGGCGGGGGCTGGGGGAGGGCTGAGCGCACCTCAGGGAACCCCTCCGGGAACCCCTCATTTCCAGGAGTGCGCCCTGGACCAGACCGTCTACGCCATGGTGTTCACAGTGCTCTGCAGCCTGGGCATCGCGCTGTGCCTCGTCACCTCTGTCACGGTGGAGTGGACGGGGCTGAAGGTGGCCAAGAGGCTGCACCGCAGCCTGCTGAACCGCATCATCCTAGCTCCCATGAGGTACCTCTGCTGGCCACGCTGGGGCCAGTCTGTGCTCTGAGCCTCAGCTCTCCCTTTTCTACAATGGGCGCCGGTGAGCCTGCCATAGGCTTGTGGGGGTGAAGTGTGTGTAGACGTGCCCTCATGCAACAGGTAGGGTCAGCAGACCCCGTGCTAGGTATTTTACATGGTTAGCCTTCTAATTGTCACCTCAGCCCTTCAAATCGAGCATCTGTGGGCTCTGGGTAAAGGTTGGTTCCCTTCCCTCGTTGTGACCATCTGCTCATCTCCTCCCCGGAGTTCCAGAGTTCCGCTGCCTCCTCGCCCCACCTCCCTCTCCTCCCTGAGCCAGCCTGCAGGCTGACACTGGGGCACGGGGAGCTATTCCAGTCTCCCATAACGGGATGGATTAAAAGCCCATGGCCACTCAGTATTAAAGAGAATGCCGCCGCTGCCTAATGGTTGGCCAACTCAGTTTGAAACCACAACAGGCAGTCTACCTGCCCCTTGTGGATGGATGCCTGACCACCCCACCTGACCACACTTATTACTTTTAAGCCTCATAAGCTTCCGGTGGGCCAGAAACGTGGCCTCCGAGTTTTCTTACCCTCTATTTGCCCCATATCTGAGGCTCTGACATTCCCTGGTTGGGGCTGGGCTGACTCCGGGTCACGGCCAGAGTGCGGACAGCCAGACGGGCCTCACAGGGTTGGCCGGATGACAGGCTGTCCCTGGGGCCCTGTTCCCCTGGCAGGTTGTCCCTCTGGAGGGGACTCTGTGTCCTGGGAGGACAGCTGCTGAGTGAGTCAGGGTGCGGAGCAGCCGAGGAGGGTGGTGGCGGCCTGAGAGTAGGAGAAGTGAACGGGGGACCGGCACTGACTGCTTTGGGTAGTTGCAGGAATTCTCAGGGACACGGGCCCGATGTCTGCAGACCCGCAAGGGCAACTGCTCCCAGGAACTCAGACCTGCAGATGACTCTGGAGACGCTTAAATATACAACCACCTTCATCCAATAAGCAGAGCGTGAATCTGTAACGAAAGGAGTGACTGTGCCGGTTGCCTCCTAGGTTTTTTGAGACCACGCCCCTCGGGAGCATCCTCAACAGATTCTCCTCTGACTGTAACACCATCGACCAGGTAGAGAGGACGAGGACTGCGCCTCGTTTCCCCAGTCCACAGAGAGGCCGAAGCCCTGGGAACCGCTCCTCCTCGTTGTTGGGTTCCCCAGATTAGCTACTTAAAGCTCTGTGCCTCGCAGGGGCCCCGTGTCCCCGATCTAATTACGATGCCCCCTCAGGGCCTGGGGCCTCCCCTTAGGACCTCTGTAATGAGGCTGAGGGAAACCAGATCCCTGTGACTTCCACCCAAAACCCCAGTGACTCGTTCTAGAAAGGTCCCTGCATGCTCTGAACCAAAGCGGGTGATTATGTGGGGGAATATTCACTTGGATCCAGCCTGTCTTCTTCATTTACCATTGTACTAGATGGTGAGCAAAGAAATTCCTGAATCCTGCCTCAGGGAGCTTCGAGTATAGCGAGACAAATAAGATACCTGCCTGTAATAAAATAAGGGAGCAAAACAGGGTGCAAGGAAACACGCTGAACACAGTTTAATTCCCAAACACACCTGGCTCTCTCCCGTCTCCCCCAGCACATTCCGTCCACACTGGAGTGCCTGAGCCGCTCCACCCTGCTCTGTGTCTCCGCCTTGGCCGTCATCTCCTATGTCACCCCTGTGTTCCTTGTGGCCCTCTTGCCCCTGGCCATCGTGTGCTACTTCATCCAGAAGTACTTCCGGGTGGCCTCCAGGTGAGAGCAGCGTTTGCCAGCTCAGGGGGACGAACGGGAGGTCCTTTGCACTGGGCAGTTTGATATGCTTATTAGAATCATTATCATAAAAGTATCGTCATGCTCCCTCCCCCAGGAAGAAAATAGAAATAACAAAGAGAAGTTGAAGGAAATATCTCGACCCATATTCTGCTACCTGAACATAACTGTGCATCAGCATGCTCACACTGCAGTTAATATCTGAATTCCTTCCTTGGGAGATATGGTTAGGGAGGGAATTGCCAGGTCAAGGTTTATGCACATGTTTACTATGCCCTTCATTCATTTGGCTAAAATGTTTCCCATGGGGGTTGCATGAGTTTAGTGGCCAGACTGATTGCCAGTGGCATGGTAGGAGAGATATTACGGGTATCACACCTCTCAGGCTTGGGGGCCCAGTGTGTGGCTAGCAGCCTGAACCTGAGAGAGCCTCTCCCAGACCCTCTCACTGATCATACGTGTCCTCACGAGCCTCCAAGCCAATGCATGTCTCGATCAGTGGGTAATGAAATCAGTATCATGGATCACAGCTCGCATTTTTTTTTAATTTTGTTTTTGTTTTTTTCTTTTTACCGTACTGGGGATTGAACCCAGGGGCATTTTATCTCTGTGCTACACCCACCCACCCCGCCCTATTTTTTATTCTTTTATTTTTAAATAGGGTCTCACTAAGTAGCTGAGGCTGGCTGCAAACCCAGATCCTCCTGTCTCAGCCTCCCAAGTACTGGGATTACAAGTGTGCACCACCACGCCTGGCTACAACTAGCATTTTAAAACTAGGGAAAGAGGACAGAAAATATCCAATGGTATTCATACAGTAACAGCAATCTTTGCTCCATATCTTTGTTGTGGTCATATAGAAGAGCATTTACTAATATGTGGTACAAAACATATCCCTTACTGTAGGCTATGGTCAGAAAAGTTAGGTTCTTCTCCCCAAGTGCACATAATTGGTTTGAAATCTATCTTCAATAATAATAATAATTAAATTTAGTTGCATTTTTCCCACAATGACCTGTTCAAAAGGATAAACATTTATTGAATGATTTTTTGCTTGGATGACCCAGAATGCCCCAGGTACCCATGAAGAACCTAGTGCATTGATATTAACTACAGTGGCTTTTCAACCACTGTACTTTGTACTTCAAAATGTGTCTAAACATTCTGTAGTACAAGCTGTTCTACAAAGTTCATTTCTTTTGCCAGAGAAGAAATGTTCTCCAGCTCCTCTGGTACCGCTCTGGCCCTGGAGATAGTGTGTCCAGGAAAGCAGCTTCCCGCATCCAAACCTGGCCTGCCTGGCACTGGTGTGCAGGCAAGGCGCAACTGCGGGTGTGGGAGACCTTTCTGTTGCTATGGAGATCTCTCCTCCCACCCACCAAGGAGCTCCTTAGGCCCTGGCCTGTGATATGTCAAAGCCTATCGTGATTCTTAGGAGAGTAGGGATTAAGAACTTTGAGTCTGGCCTTTCTCTTCCTTTGGCCTCAGGTTCAGGGTGTCCACCTGTATAATAGAGCCAGTGCGGCCTGTCTCTACAGTGCCAGGCAGTGCAGCAGGGATGCTGCCAGACACAGCAGAAGGTGGGCGATGCCCAGGAGGGCAGAGACTATGCCTAGCAGGCTCTGTTTAGCCTTTCACAAACTGTGTCCAGTGCTGACGGGAGGTGTGTTGTCCTCCTTTCTGCAGGTGGGAACCTGAGACCTAGAGAGGCGCAGCCATTTGCCCATAGCTGGAGGGGTGGCGCTGGGACTCGGGCCCAGGCTGAGCCCCACCTGCCCTCCTAACCCTTCTGCTCTGTTCCCCACACAGGGACCTGCAGCAGCTGGATGACACCACCCAACTCCCGCTGCTCTCACACTTTGCTGAGACTGTGGAAGGCCTCACCACCATCCGGGCCTTCAGGTACAAGTCCAGCTCCCCCAACAGTGGGGTGGGGCATGGTCATAGATCATGAAATTCAGTTAAAGAGTCCCACTTAGGAAGGCCCAGGACACATTTCTCTCAACCCTTCCTCAGGCCCCACAGCCCAGGTAATGTCCACCAATAGGGACAAGCCATAAAATTCCAGGGCCAGGCCAGGCGTGGTAGCGCATGCTTGTAATCCCAGCATTTGGGAGTCAGAGACCAGAGGATCTCAGTTTGTGGACAGCCTCAGCTCCTTAATGAGGTCCTTGGCAACTCAGTAAGACCCTGTTTTAAAAATAAAAAGACTAAGGCCGGGCGTGGTGGCGCACACTTGTAATCCCCGCGCTTGGGAGGCAGAGACAGGAGGATTGCACAGGTTCGAAGCCCGCCACGCGTGCTGGCTTAGGAGACCCTGTTTCTAAAATAAAAATGTAAAAATAGGTCTGGGAGTGTAGCCTGGAGGTAGAAGGGCTTCCAGGAACCCCAGTACCACCAAAAAATAAAATAAAAATAAAAAGACTAAAAAGTAGGGCTGGGAGTGTAGCTCGGAGGTACAATGCCCCTGGGTTCCATCCTCAGTACTGCAAAAAAAAAAAAAAAAATATCCAGGGCTATAAAATTCCAGCCCCCCCCCCAGTACTGGGGATAGAACCCAGGGGCATCTACCTCCGAGCTAAACCGCTATCCCTATTTTTTTATTCTTTATTTTGAAACAGGGCCTCACTGAGTTGCAAAGGGCCTCACTAAGTAGCTGAGGCTGTCCTTGAATTGCAATCCTCCTGTCTCAGCCTCCCAGATGCTGGGATTACGAACGTGCGCCACCACACCCGGCTCCCCAGCCTTCTGTCATTGAGAGCTTCCTGTCACCAAACACTATGCCAACTCCATCCATGACACACTGGTTCACGCAGCACTGCAACCCTTGGTGCTGAAGACAACTCAACTGGTCCCATTGCCAGATAGGAAAATTGTGGCACAGGGGGGCTCTAGAACTTCTCCGTGTAAGGTTCCACAAAGCCCCGACTTGAACCTACTCATTTGTTGAACCAGCATTTCCTGAGCACATGTGCCCAGCCCCTTGCCAGCCACTAAAGAGCTGAGTCCTGAGCAGCTGCCCCGGAGGCACTTAGAGTCCAGGCTCTGAGCGGCCAGGACAATCCTGTGTCACAGCTGCTCTGCAAGAAGTGGGGATGTGGACTGGGGGGTCAGAGAAGAGAGGTGGTCATGGAGAGCATCACAGAGGAGGTGTCATGGGAGCTAGGATTGAAACTATGGGGAAGAGTTCACCCGGCTGGAGGAATTTCCAGGAAACTTCAGCACCCCTGCCATCCTCTCGTCCCCCTCAGTGATGGTGTTGGGCTGGACAGGAGCTTCTGAGACTGCCTGGGGTGGGGGTGGAGGAGGATGTTGCTCCCCAGCCAAGTCTTGATCAGATCTGTTGAGGCCTCTCTCTTCCTGCTGGCCAAGCCAGAGACCCCTGACCCAGATAGTTAGGCTCTGGTCTCTAAGCCTCACCCAGAGAGTGATAATAGGTTATTTTTAGAAGGGCACAGCTGTGTGGAGTGTGATCATCACCATGTGACACCAGGCCCTGTGTACAGGAGTAACCTTAGGTCTCAGGGAGCAGCTGGGGGTCCAGAGAAGCTGGCTCCCCCCCACACACACACCCCTCCATTTAGTCCAGCAGCAGCCCTGTGAGAGGCGCTGGGGCCTTGGGGCAGCCCCATACCCTCCACCTGCTTCCTTGGGGCAGGTGGGACCAGAGGAAGGACACCCCTTAGGTGTCTTGTTTGAGCACAGCAGAGTTCTCCGCAGACCTGGGCTTGCTCCCTGGTCACCCCCTGTGCCATCCCCGCCTGTGCTGGCCTCCAGATAGAACCTGTCCCCAGCCTCTAGAGCCTGTCCCCAGCCACCTCCTCTTCTCAAGCCCACACTGCCTGGCTTCTTCAGCCTCCATTTACCTCCACACCCCACGCCTAGCCTCTAAGTTTTGGCGATGTCCCCCTTACAGTTGGTGTCGAGAGGTCTTTAGGATGGATGAGGCTGGAACAGAGAGACTGTGGCTTTCCTAAAAGAGGTCTGGGGCAGACCTGTTATGAGTGTATGCCAGCACCCTGTCACCAGCTCCGGCTTAAGCCAAGCCCATGGTCAGCCAGAGGCACTGCTGCCCAGCGAGGCCCCCACAGTCCGCCTTACACCATGAATGACTCATATATATGAATGAAGGACTTTGTAATCATCCTGTATGCATTTAACTCACTGGCTCTGGCCCAGCAGCCTGCCCTGTGGGGAGCTAACTAGCATTTATTGATTGCATGCTTACCAGTGCCAAGTGCTAAGTGTTATGTGTGCGCTACTGCATTTGATCCTCACAGTGGCCTGGTGACATAGGTATGAGACCCATGTTCTACAGACCCAGAGAGGCTGGTGACCAATCTGAGGTCACACAGACTGAAGGCTGGTGCAGGGCCTGAAACCCAAGTCTGCTGACCTGTTTTTTTCAGAAGAGTTTGTGAAGAGCCTGGCACTGGGCTCAGCATGGAGGCCAGAGGTTATTTCAGTTCACGTAGAACTATTACTATCCCCATGTTACTGATGAGGAAACTGAGTCTCCATCCTGACACAGTTAACATTCACATGCCACCTCGGGTTTGCACAGCTCCAAAGCAAAGCTTTTTCCCAGTCCTCAGACACATTGTCAAGCAAGTGTGGCAGGAGCACTCCCTTCTCACACACCCACCCTCAAGCTCTCCTGACACCCACCCGGGGGGCCCTTGGGCCCACACACCTGGAGGCACGCACACACGCACATCGGCATGCACTTTCCCAAGCCCCTCAGATTCACATTTCACGCCCACCTCTGACACGTCACCCTTCAGCACACACCCAGCACATGCTGTGCCATCACACCCTGTCACACACCTCAGAGACTCAAATCAATTTCTTCTGACACACGCCTTCCACCCAGAAATAACACAAGGCTGATCTTAAGTCCCTCTGGGTCCCCAAATTGGGTCTTAGTGGTGCCAAACTGGCTTTTTATTCCTTCATTCATCATCAGAGGAGTCTTCTGTCCTTCTCCTGGCCCGTCCCATGCCAGCAAGTTCCAACGAAGGTGGTCTAGGAGCCCAGGCTGAGAGGAGCAAGGAGGCAGGTCCATGCACAGTAACACAGAGGAAACAGAATAAGGCATGAGTGTGGAAGAGACACCTCCAGGATTCCTTGCACAGAGATCCTGTCTGCCTGAGAGGGTCAGGGAAGGTTCCATTCATTTGTTCAACAAATATTTAATGATAGTGCCAGGTGCTGGCAACAAAACAGACAGTCTCCAACCTCATGGGTTTTCCAATCTGAAGATGAATCGTGAACAGCCAGAGAAATTGCTGTACAAGCAGACACTACAAAGCTAACAGATTGCAGGGATAGAGAATTGTAGGGCATCCTACTGTAGGTAAGGTAATAACCAGTAAAGGTCTAAAGAAGTTAGCAGGTAAAGAAGGGCCTGAAAATTAAGCAGGATCCAGCCTGTGGAGAGCAAGGGAGAAAGAGTTTCAGACAGTGGAGAGAGCCTGGGCAAAGGCCCCAGGGTGCAGAAGAACTTGATTTGTCATGGAATTTTCAAAAGGCTGGGGTGGCCACAGAGTGGTGTATGAGAGAGTTTGTGGCAGGGGCAGGTTGGTAGGAGCCCACTCACACAGCGCAAAGGAGACAGACCTGCACCCTAAATGCTCGGGGACACCATTGACACCCTCAGTATTGACAGTTTTTTATTTAGAAAGATGATGCCGGCTGCCAAGTGGAGAGTGGCCTGCAGAGACAACAGCACTCTTATCAGGGAGCTGGTGCTGTATTCTTTGTAGACAGAGGAGGACAGAGGAGGACAGAGGCCAGGACTCTTTGGGAAGTAGTTAGGATTCGCGAAAGGACTTGATGTGAATCTAGATGCTTCCTGGGTTTCTGGCCTGAGAAACTAAGTGGGTGGTGATGCCCTGTATTCTCAGGGAAAGACCTGGAGAGTCTGAAGGAGGTGGGTCTCTACAGGCTTGAATAGGAAGGAAGGAGCAGGGACGGCATTCCCGCGAGAAATGATGAATATAGGTTGGCAAAGATGGCATGTCTGGGGGCTGGTGAGACCAGCTGACCCTCTGAGGTAGGGAGCGTCCCGGGAGCAGTAGTGGACTAACATCGTTCCCTTACAACCTCCTCATCCCCCCTCCAGGTACGAGGCCCGATTCCAGCAGAAGCTCCTGGAATACACTGACTCCAACAACATCGCCTCCCTCTTCCTCACAGCTGCCAACAGGTGGCTGGAAGTCCGCATGGCAAGTGCCACCTCCCCAGGCCCAGGGCTTCTGAGGGGAGGGTGGAGCAGGAGCAAAGGCCAAATGTGGACTCGGGGGAGAGAGCGCGTGCGAGGGACCAGACTGTGTGAACACAACTTCCTTCCCGCTCTCCCAGCCCTGGCAGTCCTTCCAGGTGGCCTGTGTGTCTGAGGGGTGAGCCAGGAGCAAGAATAGTTGTGTGCATGCCTGGTGGGCGTGTCTGCAGCAGGCCCGTGTGTGTGTGTGTGTGTGTGTGTGTGTGTGTGTGTGTTTGTGTGTGTGTATGTGTCTGTGTGTGTGTGTCTGTGCGTGTGTGTGTGTGTGTCTGTGTGTGTGTGTGTGTGCGCGCCCATATGTCCTCAGGGAGTGAGGAGCAAATGTTTGGGGACACCTGTTAGCTCCTGAGCCCCACGGCCTCCCATGAGTCTGATGCCTATATGATGTGGGGCTAGCGGAGCTGCCCTCTGCCCTGGGAGGATGGCAAGGTAGGATGGGGCCTGTGGCTCCAGCTCCCCAGGGCCCAGGCCAGCTGCTGTCCCTCCACAGGAGTACATCGGCGCCTGCGTGGTGCTCATAGCAGCCGCTACCTCCATCTCCAACTCCCTGCACAGGGAGCTCTCTGCCGGCCTGGTGGGCCTGGGCCTCACCTACGCTTTAATGGTGAGTGGCAGCAGGCCCAGGCAGGGAAAGGTCAAAGAGAAAAGTAACCAAAGACATCTGAGAGACCCTGGTCCTCAGCCATCCTGGCGGCCGAGGACAGAAGGACGTGGTCACTGAGAGTCCATGACTGGCTCGCTCCCCCCAGGTCTCCAACTACCTCAACTGGATGGTGAGGAACCTGGCAGACATGGAGATCCAGCTGGGGGCTGTGAAGCGCATCCATGGACTCCTGAAAACTGAGGCGGAGAGCTACGAGGGGCTGCTGGGTGAGGACGCGGGAGAGGCTCTCGGGGACGCCCCGCAGCAGGGGCAGGCTTGGGCTGGGGCGGCCCTCTTGGACACTGGCTGTGCCTGTGCCTGGTGGCTGACCCCAGCCCGGCCCCCAGCACCGTCGCTGATCCCAAAGAACTGGCCAGACCAAGGGAAGATCCAGATCCAGAACCTGAGTGTGCGCTACGACAGCTCCCTGAAGCCGGTGCTGAAGCACGTCAACGCCCTCATCTCCCCGGGACAGAAGGTCAGACAGGGCCCGAGGGCATGGAGGGGGGTGGCCCAGGGCCACCCCGAGGACTTCCAGGGCCCCTCCTGGCCTGTCACACTGACCTGTCCTCCTCTTGCTATCCTCAGGTCCTATCTACAAAAGAGAGAATGGACTGGGCTCCCCTACTTACAGGGGCTCTTCCAGCATCCCTCTCCCTGCAAATGGTCACTGATTCTCCCCAGGGCACCTCCCCTGAGCTTCAGAGCAGGTGCCTGCGGTGGAGAGCGAGGCTGACCTGGTCCTCAGAGAGGGGGCCCCCGTCTAGCGCTCTGACCCGATTCTCCTGTGTCCCTCCTCACTTCTCCATCTCCGTCACTGCCCCCTCCTTCCATCTCTTTGTCTCTCTCTGTCATCATGTTTCACTGTCTCTGACCTCTGGGTGTCCCTGTCCTTGCCTCTGCTCCCCCATCTGCCCTGCCTCAGTTGTCCTTTTGTGCCACTATCCCTCATCTCTATAATGATCTCTTATTTCAAATTTAACCGGACCCAAGGGCCAGAAGGTAACGGAGTGAGAGACCGCTCAGTCTAAGCTCAGGGCGCACAAACACATCCCTGTGCACCACTCTTGGCCACCCCATGTCCTCTTGCCACACCTAGGCACGCAGAGACACACTCAGACCCACGCCAAGGCCCAAGCAATTAGATGTCCACAGCCTGCACCATGCTCTCAGGTCCCTGGGGAAGCCCCCATATGCCTACCACAGGAAACACACCCAAACCTGCAGCCCAGCCTGGCCAAATAGAAGCTGGTCAGAAGAACAGGCCCAGAGGAGATGCTGTGACCTCCCGCACCTGCGCGCCTCCCCAGGGCCAGCGCTACAGACCACTCCCAGCTGTGCCCAGCAATACACCTGTCCCTCTCTTTCAGATCGGGATCTGTGGCCGCACAGGCAGTGGGAAGTCCTCCTTCTCTCTCGCCTTCTTCCGCATGGTGGACATGTTTGAAGGTGAGTTGGATGTTGGGCACCCCACATGTCCCTGTGGCCGCCAGATGGACCTCAGTGGCCTCTGGTCAGATGTCACAGGAGGCCCAGTCCTCACTGCCTTCCTCTGCTTCCTCATTGGGACCCATGTCCCAGGCTGAGCCTGTCCCCAACACCACCCCCACCCCTGGTGGCACCCACTTGTGACAGGGCGAATCATCATCGACGGCATTGACATCGCCAAGCTTCCCCTGCACACCCTGCGCTCACGCCTCTCCATCATCCTGCAGGACCCTGTCCTCTTCAGTGGCACCATCCGGTGAGCCCCTCTGCCCTCCACCCAGCCCTCATCCCTACAGATCCATCCAGTCTGTAGCACAAAGAGGAGGGCATGGCGGTCCAGGGCCTACAGAGAAGGGTGTCCTCCAACCCTTCTTCTCATTAGGTCCAGGCGGGCACTCATGGGACCCTCAACCCCTGCTCTCAGATTCCGCCCCCCCCAGGCCACCATCTTGGTGGCCCGCACCCAGCCAGCCCCCCACAAGCCACCTGGTCTCACTCACAGTGCCTTCACCAGCCCCACCCTCTGCGAAGCCCTGGGGACAGGGGCAGCACCCCACTACCCTCACTACAGAGCTCGCTGTGCCCCCCTCCAGGTTCAACCTGGACCCTGAGAGGAAGTGCTCAGACAGCACACTGTGGGAGGCCCTGGAGATCGCCCAGCTGAAGCTGGTGGTGAAGGCGCTGCCCGGAGGCCTCGGTAATGACACCCATACAGTGGGAGGGAGCCTCACACGGGGTCTTGGGTGTGCCCTGGGTGTGGACTCTGGGTCTGACTCTTTAGTCCTATCTCCCACCATTTGGGAGCCCAGAGAGGTCATGTGACTTGCCCCAGTCACACCCCGGGTCAGTTCAGGATCTGGCCCCTCCTACTGGACATGAGGGGACAGTAGAGGTTAGGGTAAGATAGACATCCTAAGTCCCCAGTACCATCATGGCATCTGCAGCCCTGCCCTGCCCCATTTAACTGCCCAGGGAAAGGAGAGGACGGAGTGGGAAATCTTAGACACGGGTCACTCACAGTGGGGGCTGGCCAAGCAGTGGCTTCAATGGATCCCGAGGCCCCACTCATGTGCCAAGGACACTGTCAGCGCACACACAGCCCCTCCCAGGACCGGCAGGCCACCGCAGTGCCCACCACCCTGGAGGGCCCTTCTCCCTGCCATCCCTGCAGACAGCATGGGGTCATGTCAGGCTTGCCACTGACACACACCTCCATACTTGCCCCATATACACGTTTCCCGGCATCCCCAAGCCATACTGCCTGCCCTGCTCACATCGAGGGATTAACCCAGCCCTGCCCCCCATGCCCGGGCTGTTTGCAGATGCCATCATTACAGAGGGCGGGGAGAACTTCAGCCAGGGCCAGCGGCAGCTGTTCTGCCTGGCTCGGGCCTTCGTGAGGAAGACCAGCATCTTCATCATGGACGAGGCCACGGCCTCCATCGACATGGCCACGGTTGGTCCTGGGGTGGAGTCTTTGCAGAGGGTTTTAGTGGAGTGTTAGGAGAAAGCTTGCACAAAGTAATCCTAGGGCTCAAATTGCCTTTAACATCCAGAGCTGCGTGTGGCAGAAAAGGCAAAGGCTGGGGGACCCTGACTCCATCTAGTCTAGGGAATGTTTACACACACACACACACGCACACGCACGCACACGCACACACACACACGCACACACACACACGCTCACTACACAGAGACCCACACAGACTTCAAACCCCTTACCCACAACGCAGCACACACACTCACAGCACATGTACATATGCAGCTGAGTTCCCAGAAGGACAGTCCAGTCCCTGAGTACTGGAAGCCTGGTCAGTCCTCTAGGGCCAGAGACAAGGGAGTGGACTCAGATGGGAGCTGGGCCACACATCCCCAAAGCCAGGCCAGGTCCCATCCACTGGGCAGATACATCAGCTGCCGCCTCCATCTGACAGGAAAACATCCTCCAGAAGGTGGTGATGACAGCCTTCGCAGACCGCACCGTGGTCACCATCGCGGTAAGGGTCCCATCGACGGGACATGGGTGCCACCCAGCAAGAGTGCTGGGTGTCATCATTGGGCACCCCTGGGCTCAGCTGGTGCCCATAATCAAGGAAGCATCCTGGAGCAGTTCAGGACAAGGAGTCTGGGGGGCTGACAGAGATCCTGGGTGGCAGGGTTTGGGGTGTGGGGGACTTGTACCTGCACTTCCCTCAGATCTCACCTCTCTTCCTCCAGGCTCCAAGGCCCACCCCTGTCCTGGGGCCCTCAGAACTAGGATGGGGTTACTTCCCCATAGGAAGTCAAGGCTGAGCAGTGTTGGAGGGGGCAAAATCTCTGAATCTTGACGCCTGGATATAGAAACAGTGGAAACTTGGTAGAGAAGAGAGAGATAGACAGAGGGCTTAGATTATAGCCACCCCAGGTGGGGACAGCCACCGCAGATAGGACCTCATGGCCACATGCCTCCTCCTCCTCCAAACAGCAGGAAGGAGCCGGTCGCCCGGCCCCCTCCCTGCCCACCACCCTGACAGCCCCTCCTGCCCACCCAGCACCGCGTGCACACCATCCTGAGCGCAGACCTGGTGATCGTCCTGAAGCGTGGCGCCATCTTGGAGTTCGACAAGCCAGAAACGCTGCTCAGCCAGAAGGACAGCATCTTCGCCTCCTTTGTCCGTGCAGACAAGTGACCTCCAGAGCCCAAGTGCCATCTACACCCTCACCCCGCCACCACCGCAGCCTGGGTTTTCTAACTGTAAATCACCTGTAAATAAAGAGATTGGTTATTTCGTACTAGAGGCCCAGGCTCTCGTGGGCAGAGACAGAGGAGGTGCAGGCAGCTGCCCTCACGGGTAGATCTGAAGATGATCAATGAGCCTGATCACGAGCGTGTTTCCTGATCTGTGAAATGAGGGCTGTGTCAGTCAGCTCCGGCTGCCATGAAATACCACAGACTGGTGGCTTTACAATGGGCATTTATTCCTCACAGTTCTAGAGGCTGAAGTCCAAGATCAAGATGTAGGTTGCTTTGGTTTCTCCTGAGGTCTCTTTCCTTGGCTTACAGACACCCTCTTCTCACTGTCCTCCCATGGCCTGTCCTTTACCTATGGGTGTGTGTATGCGTGTGTATGGTGTGTGTGTCTGTCTCTCTCTTTCTCTCTCCTTATGGAGACACCAGTTATATTGGACAAGGGCCCCACCCCTGTGACATCATTTAAATCCATTTACCTCCTCACAGGTCCTAGCTCAATATCCAGTCACACTGTGGCTAAGAGTTTACCTATGAATTTGGAGAAGACAATTCAGTCCATAGCAAGGGCAGTAGCATTTCTATGGTGACCCCATCAGATAAGAAAACATCTCCATCCAACTTGGTCCCCTTCCTTCTCATTTTCATTCTTGGATTAAAATTATAAGGACCAGGTACCCTGGATTAACATGATTTCCTTTTCAAACGAACCCAACTTAAAGTAGCTTAAGCAAAAACTTGAATTTGTTGTGATATGTGGCTGGAAATACTAGGAAGTATTCGACTTCAAGCATGGGTGATTCCAGGTGTTGGGCTTCATGGCTGTGTCTCCATTTCTGGGTTCTGTTTGTCTTTTCCTGATGACAGAGGACACTAGCAGCTCCAGTTTACATTCTGCCACAGAGCAACCAAGAGAAAAAAGAGAGGCTCTTTCCCAAGAGTTTCAGCCAAAATATCAGGAGCAAATCTCAATTTGGTCACATTCCCACCCTGACCTAATCACTGTGGTTGTAGGACTAGTATACATGGATGCCAGGCCTGGGTCCTATGTCCCTACCTCTTTCCCCCAAGCAGAACCATTTAAAAGTAGAAGGATAGTGGTCCTTCAGAGGGAAAGAACCAGTCAGCCAAGTAGTGATCAGGAGATACTGGAGAAACCAAAACAACGCCCTGTCCTAACTCCATCTGTATCAGGAAACATCTGCTCTAGGTGAAGAAATGGCAGGTGCTCATTTACATATAATTTTATCATCACTACATATTGCCTGATGTTCTAGCTTTACAGACCTAATAGTCTTGGGCCTGTATGTCTCTTAACTACAAGAGGGTCAGACCTGTACAACAGAAGGAAACCCCACCAGTCACTGTCCATTCTGGATATGCTAGCAGCCAGAGGAGCTCAGAAAGGAAGAATTCTTTGGGGCCTGTCAGGATGGTTGGGAAAGGCAGGATTTGAATTTGGCATGAGAGGAGTAGGAATTGAGAGGCAGAGGGTTAGAGAAAAGGGCAGGGGGGAGTCAGCAGGAGCTAAGGAGTGATGGTAGAAGTGGGAAATATTGATTGCTTGGAGAGGTGGGAAAAGATGAGGGTCACAGGGAAGACGTCAGAGAGCCTGGAACGCCAGGACAAGAAGTGTGGGTTAGGCCTATGGGCCAAAGGGAAGTAGAAAAGGGTTTTGAGCAAGAAAGGGAACTGACAAGTTCAGTGTTTAGAGCAGATGAGTATAAGCCAGCACGTGTCAGAGCAAAGTGAGAGGCCACACGCTTTGGGCAGTAGACTGGCCTTCCTGTCAGAGCAGAGCAGGGAAGAGCCCATCCCACTGGGCATGACCTAGCCTGGCCAGTTCTGAGGTGCCTCTGGGGGCCCAGCAACTCCCTCCACAGTGAGCTCCAAGAAGCAGAGCCAGGGAG
The DNA here is from genome assembly GCF_963383645.1 of Muscardinus avellanarius. NCBI lineage: Eukaryota > Metazoa > Chordata > Mammalia > Rodentia > Gliridae > Muscardinus > Muscardinus avellanarius. Next base: position 192,526,858 of record NC_137786.1, on the reverse strand, counting down.
GACAGAGGACCCAGCACACCCTCAAACCCACCCTACCCCAGCGATTGAAGAGAGGTAGCCGGGACAAGCCAGGGAAGTCTTCTAAGGATGTTTAAGACCAACCTGGCCCAAATCCTCAGCAATGGTCCACCAACTTTGACTGGGATACCCACAGACGGATTATCTCTAGCTCCTGCTGTTAGAACTGCTCTGTGCGTACATAGAGTCAAAGCCTGCCTCGGTTCCACTCAATGTCTTAGTTCTGCCCTGTGGGCCAGGCAAAACTAGTAGTCCATCCTCTTTTAACTCCAGGAGTTTCTGCAAAGGTGTCCAAATGCCCCGGGGCTCTCCAAGGTTCCTTTCTGAAGTCGTTTCAGAGGTTTGCCATGCACCCCTGCCTCTTTGAGCTTTTTACTCTGCTAGTCCTTTTCCCTGCCACCTCCACACCTGCCCTAGGCACGGAACCCCCGTTAATATAGCCAAGAACTCACCTACCCTTTATAGCAAGGTTCACTCATCCTACAGGTGGGCATAGGAGAGGAGGGAAACCCAATATGAAAGTCCCACCCTGCCCCACTGTGACCCACACCCCCAGTGCACCTATCCTTCCAGCCCCACTTCAAGTCCCCATTCCAACAAATGACCACACAGATCAAGGGTTCCTCTCTAAGGACCTGAGCTCCAGAGAAGTGGTGCACCATTACTGTTCCAGCAACCTCCAGGCTAAGCCTGGGCTCCAACCTACAATAGAAACATCGTCACCTGTGTCCAGGCCAAAAGCCTGGGTCCTCAGGGTCCAAGCTGGCCCTGAAACCACCACTCTGGCCCAGATATCTCCTGTTACCTGCTCTGGAAGAAATCAAGCCACAGATGTGAGGAGTGGAAAGCAAGTGCTGGTAGCTCAGATCCTCTTTAAAAATGTAGGGGTGGGCTGAGGCTCCTCTGCCAAGAAGACAGAACTGCCCAGGCTTCTGGGCTGCCAGGGGCAGCATTGCTGTGGTACTTGTTGAACCCTGCTCCCACACCTACTAAGTCCCCCTTCTTTCAATTTTTTTTTATTTTTATTTTTTTTGGGTTGTCCTGGGGGTGGTACCCAGAGGCTTTCTAACTCCGGGTTATACTCCCAGCCCTATTTTATACTTTATTTGGAAACAGGGTCTCACTAAGTTGCTGAGAGCCTCACTCAGTAGCTGAGGCTGGCTTCGAACCTGTGCGTTCCTCCTGTCTCAGCCTCCCAATTGCGGGGATTACAAGCGTGTGCCACCACGCTGGGCTTAATTTTTTTAATGGGGAAGGATTCTGCGCTTCCATCAAATTCCCAAAGGATTCAAGACTATGAAAAGATTGAGAGTGTCGCACAGCCAGACACTCTTAAAATATAAAATAGGTTTGGGGTGTAGCCTGGAGGTACAGGCCCCTGGGTTCCATCCATCCCCAGGACAAATAAATAAATAAATAAATAAATAAATAAATAAAGTGTGCCCCAAAGGTAAGAAGAGGTCCGTGAGACGTCCTGGGGCCACCTAAAGATCTCCAGCCCCGGAATTAATGGCGCCACCTCAATACTCCCTTTCCCTAGGAACCCAGTGCTGCACCAGAGGAGAGGTGACCCAACTGCGGCTGGGAAGATGGGGGCAGGGAGCCAGGGCGACAAAAGCCGCTGTCCCAGGATGGGATGAGTCATCCTTCCTCCTCCCGCCCCGCAGTTTCATACAGCGCGGACAGAAGGAACCTCTTTGGGTCGGTGGGTCGAATTGAACAAAGCCCCAGGGCCCGCTGAGTCGGGAGAGGGTGGGAAGAAGGTGGGGAGGGCGGGCTTGCGCCTGTGCCCGCCCCTCTCCTGCTCAGGAACAGGTCGGGCTCCCCCTGGCGGCCAGGCCCCCGTTCGGCTACTCGGGCGCCCCCGCCCGCGATCTTCTACCCCCACCTTGCACAGGTCGGGATCCACTGACCGACAGACAGCCAGACCGACTGGAAACCTGCCGGCCGCGAGCGCCCGGGCGGCGGGAGGGGGCGGGGAGCCACGGGCGGCTTGAGGAGCAGGAGCAGGTGCCGCGGCCACGGGCGGGCGGACGGGGGCCGAGCGGCGGGCGGGACCGCGGCGGGGACGGCGGGCGGCAGCGCGGAGGCCGCGGGTCGGGGCCAGCCCCGCCAGGGCGCGCGGGGGCCAGGGGACCCGGAGTCGAGCCGGGCGCGGTGGTGACTCCGGAGGGCGCGGGATCCCAAGGAGACAGAGAGGACGAACGCCGGAGAGTGATCCGGAGGGCGGCGGGGGCGCTAGGGGAGGGGTGGAGTCGGAAATAGGGGACACACCTGGGAGGGGGGCGGTCAGCACAGGAAGCTGGAGCTCGGAGGAGGTCCTGGATAGACATGGGCGAGGCGGGAGGACGGCAGGGGATTTGTGCGGTCTGGATAGTTGGTAAGATGTGGAGGTGCTAAGTTCCGAGGTGGGCTGCATCTCAGGAGGAAGGTCCGGGCGTTCAGCTGGTGGAGGAGAGCTGGGCGGGGACCCAGGGCCAGGTGGAGAGCAGGCAGAGTTGGAGACCTCACTAGGGGGCCGGCAGGGGCTGAAGTGTGAGGCTACCAGTGTAAAGTGAAACAGGATCCAGGTGTAGGTGAGCGCGAGTCTGGTGGGGGCCACCTGGGAGCCGGGTGAGTAGGTGAGAGGGGCCCCAGGAAGGGGCCCCACAGTAAGGCCCTAGGCCAGGCCAGAGCAGTGTCCCCATGGGGGAAGCCCCTCCCTGGGGTCACCGGCGCCATGCTGTCCCGCAAGGGCATCATCCCTGAGGAGTATGTGCTGACTCGGCTCGCTGAGGACCCCGCAGAGCCCAGGTACCGCGCCCGGGAGCGGAAGGCCCGCTTCGTGTCCAAGAAAGGCAACTGCAATGTGGCCCACAAGAACATCCGGGAGCAGGGCCGCTTCCTGCAGGACGTGTTCACCACGCTGGTGGACCTCAAGTGGCCGCACACGCTGCTCATCTTCACCATGTCCTTCCTGTGCAGCTGGCTGCTCTTCGCCATGGTCTGGTGGCTCATCGCCTTTGCCCACGGCGACCTGGCCTCCGACGAGGGCACGACGGTGCCTTGCGTCACCAGCATCCACTCCTTTTCGTCCGCGTTCCTCTTCTCCATCGAGGTCCAGGTAACCATTGGTTTTGGCGGGCGCATGGTGACGGAGGAGTGTCCCCTGGCCATTCTGATCCTCATTGTGCAGAACATCGTGGGGCTTATGATCAACGCCATCATGCTGGGCTGCATCTTCATGAAGACCGCCCAGGCGCACCGGCGGGCCGAGACCCTCATCTTCAGCAAGCACGCCGTGATCGCTGTTCGCCACGGCCGCCTTTGCTTCATGCTGCGCGTGGGCGACCTCCGCAAGAGCATGATCATCAGTGCCACCATCCACATGCAGGTGGTGCGCAAGACCACCAGCCCCGAGGGCGAGATCGTGCCCCTCCACCAGGTGGACATCCCCATGGAGAACGGTGTGGGTGGCAACAGCATCTTCCTGGTGGCCCCGCTCATCATCTACCACGTCATCGACTCCAACAGCCCGCTTTACGACCTGGCACCCAGTGACCTGCACCACCACCAGGACCTCGAGGTCATCGTCATCCTGGAAGGCGTGGTAGAAACCACGGGCATCACCACCCAGGCCCGAACCTCCTACCTAGCGGATGAGATCCTGTGGGGCCAGCGCTTTGTCCCTATTGTCACTGAAGAGGACGGCCGCTACTCTGTGGACTACTCCAAGTTTGGCAACACCATTAAAGTGCCCACGCCTCTCTGCACAGCCCGCCAGCTTGATGAGGACCGCAGCCTGCTGGATGCCCTGACCCTCGCCTCGGCCCGCGGGCCCCTGCGCAAGCGCAGCGTGGCCGTGGCCAAGGCCAAGCCCAAGTTTAGCATCTCTCCGGATTCCCTATCCTGAGTCATGGTCCCTCAGGCCCCCACACACAAGCGTGTTTGCACACAGGCAGTGTGGTATGGTATGTAGAGTGGATGTGGTGTGGGCCCTCGGCAGAGCGAGGGCCGGGGGTGAGGCTGGACCCTCCTCGGCTCAGCCTCACCCTTGCTTCGTGCCCAGGGTGTTACAAGGCACTTGTCACTACGCTATTTCTAGCCTCCACAGGAGCCTGTACTGGGTTATTTTTGTCCTGCCCCTCCCAGCCCCGGCTCAGGCCTGGCTTACCCTTCTTTCCCTGTCCAAGGCTGGGGGGACTGTGGGAGGTCGTGGGCCCTAAAACTGGGTCTCCAGCCAGTCCTGGCCACCATGACCAGTCTGACACAACAAGCAGGCTGGGGAAAAGTAATCCCCAGGTTGGTGGTTGCTGCTTTGTTTCTGTAGCCTAAGAAATCTGTCTACGCCCGAGCCTTTCTTGGGCCCTGAAGAAGTGATGGGCTAAGGGGTGGCCCACCCCACCCAGCCGGGGCAGGCAGCCGCTGAGAACGCACATTCTGGCTACAAGGTTGAAGCTGCAGAGCCTACACAGCAGGGACAGGCCCAGGCTGGCAGGGCCCCCATTCACAGCAGGCTCAGGCCAGGGAGGGGGATGGTGACATAAAGCTTTACTGAGCCCAGCTCAGGGAAAAGAAGATGGGTCCAGCCACCCTGCTCTTTGTCCCTAACATATGCCTTCTATGGAGAGGGCTCCATTGCCTGGGGTTGCTGTTCCTGTTCTGTCTTCGTACTGGGAGACTGGGGTGGGCTGGGCAGACACTGAAGTGCCAAGCAGAGAGACACTGAGAAGAGAGGTCTTATGTCCAACACTACGGACCTCAGACCAAACCCTGCTCCTGGCTCCTGACCCAGTAGCTGTGACTCACTTTGCCCAGAGGGCGGCTGGCATGAAGGTAGGGGAACACCTACCTTTCCAGTTGCTGGAAATGGTGTTGGAAAGTTCAGGGTGATGGGGGTGAGTGAGGTCCCTGGGGTGAAGAGGCCCTTGGTCATGTTGGGCTTGATCCCAGTGCGGACTCTCCGAGCAGTGCTGTGTGTCCTTGCCCAGAATTCTGCCTTCCTCGTTGTCAATAAACTTCACCTTTGCCTAAACTCTTGGCTGTTCTTGCTGGAGAGGTTGTGAATGTGCTGGTGGAAAGGAAGGGCGGGGCCTCAGCTGTCACCCCACATGCAGAAGATGTTACAAGCTCTAGAAGGGAGGCAGGAAAAAGGACCTGAGGCTCACTCCTTTGTCCCAGCTCCGGGGGCCTTTTTCCCTCCTATGGCCTAGCACTACCAGCCTGCCTGGCTGTCTCCACCCTTGGACATCCACCAGGCTTCATAGCCCCGGTCCCTCCCTCCCTCCTGGGGATCTGCTGGAAGGCTGAGGTACCCAGGAAGGGGGCAGGGACATTACAAGCTTTAAGGTTGTGATTTGAAGGTGAGCTTCCCAGCCAGCTTGCCTGGATTTAAATCCTGGCTCTAGCTATTTTGACTTAGGTCAAGTAACTCAAGCTCTCTGTGTCTCTGTTGCTTTCTCTATGCTAACTGTACCTACCCCACAGAATTGTGGGAGTGAATTGGAAAGCACATGGAAAATGCTTAAATGCCTGGTCTATGATGAGTGCTTAATAAACTACCCTGATCGCTGCCAAATCCCCCACATGATGAGAAAACCAACCAAGCAAACTTTAAGAGAGAAAGGGCTTGTATATTTCCCTTCAGTGATGCATTTCTTTACTTCATCTTACTTTCAACACAGTGCCCCTCCCAGCTCAGACTGTGATTTCAAGGGCTGTGGCAAGGCCTATTACCTGGTCTCCACCCCACCCCACCTCCTGCAGGCCTCCTGCCCTGCAGCCAACAAAGTGGTCTTGAAAGGGTTGTGGTCATTCACACATGAAACACCTTCAGCAATTCCCATCGCCTTCTGGGTCAAGGCTAGACTTCTTAGTCAGCCATTTCAGGCCTTGATTGCCTTTCCAGCCTGACCGTCCACTGTGCTCCTGCCAGGACCCTTTGCACCCACTTCCTTGGCTGCCTCCCCAACCCTTCTTTGTACATAAACAGGCTTCCTATCTCAAAGCCTTTGCTCATGCTATTCCCTCTGCTTGGACTGCCCAGGCCTCATCTCCACTGAAATCTGTAAAAGTCTAGGCCAAATGATGCCTTCTTGAAGCTTCCTCTGATTTCTCTGGGGAGAGACGGTCCCTTCCCTCCTCTGTGCTTTGGGCATTCTCCTTTGCCCGTGTTTATGGGTCTGTCTCTTCATCCCCAAGTTTGTGGTTCCTTGAGGTCAGGGACTGTGTCTGAATCAACACTGCCCGGCACTGTGTAGGTGCTGAATGAATGAATAAATGAGTGATGGCTGGCTGGATGGACAGACACATGGATAGCGTTCAGGACCACAAGCCAGGGCCACTACTGCACCGAGGCTTGCAGACCAGGCTTTGGCTGGATCGGTGAAGGTCTGTCCCAAGCTGCTAGAGAAGCAGGGCCAAGGGGTCCCAGAAGTAGTAGTAGTTGCTGCTGCTGCTGCTGCTGGTCTAAGCTCCAAGCTGCCTTCTCCTGCCCCCTGTAGTCCCTGGCATTGATTGCTTTCCTTGCAAACATGACCCATTTCTAGTTTAGAAGAAGATAGTTGAAAAGATACTCAGTTTCTAAGAACCTGGCTCTTGGGAATCAGCTTGGCCATGGGAAGAGGCACTAGAGTTGCTAATAAGGAGGTCCTCCGCAGCAGCATCCTTGGAGTTCCATCCAGAATCACCTTCTTTCAGATTGACAGAATTGAGGGCTCGGCGCCACCTGCTGGCCACAGAGAAGGCCTGCATGAGCCCAGGAAATTAGGGTTTGCTGTTTTTAGGATTGCCATCCACTCTAAGGGAGATGCCTGACCTTAAGGTTTAGTTTAGGGTGAAGCTGAAAAGTTCCAGGTATGAGGGGTAGCTGGGCCATGCCTTCCTTGTCCCACAATATCATGAGGGTAAATATAAATTGGGAAACCTTAAGGCCTCCCTGATGTCCCAGATGTGAAACTACTGACAGCCACCTCAGCTTTGTTAAATGATAGCCAAGATTATGTCCAAAACACCCATGGAATCAGAGGGAGCTTACTGGCACTACCTGTGACCCATGCATGTCCTGATCCCTCATCTACACTCCTCTTGCATAAAGACTGGGTCCTTGCCTTGCAGGCTACTCTGCCCCAGCCAATGACAACACAGCCTAAGGGCACATCTGCAACCTCTCACATCAAAGGGGTGACACGTTCTGGGCCTCAGTCCTGAGCTCCACAGATTGAGAGATGTCAGGCTACCCTACTCCTGTCGTGAAACAGGATTGTCTGCTTACTAGTCTGGAAAAACTAGACCACCAGCACAATGGAAACCCATGCAGGTCTGATGCCTGAGGATCGGCTCTTCAACCCATCTCTCCATGAGGCCCCTGTATGGACCACTCACATGCACCTCTGGTCCTTCTGCTAGAGAGCCCCCCACACTCCCTCCTCCAAGGTGGTCCTCCCAGCTCTGCCCTTTACTTGAAACCCTTACCAACATCATTTTCTAGGGAGAACTTTTCTGGGGTGCTTGCTACCATGGGAGTGGAGCATTCACAACTTCCTCACGTCTCTGGGCCCCCCAGGCCCAGGTACCAGACACTTTATCTTGTACTAACTTTAGGAAAGACATGAAGTCTGCATATCAAAGTCATGTTGTCTCAAGCCTAGGGCAGGTCTGAAGAACCACACAGCTATCCCGGCTTGAAAAGAGCTGGAGGAAAGAAAAATCGTGGGATTAAAATCAGAACTGAGCTAGGCATGGTGGCACATGATTCTAATCCCAGTACTTAGGAGGCTGGGACAGGAGAATCACAGGTTTGAAGGCAGCCTCAGCAAGTAGTGAGAGTCACCAACCTAGTGAGACTGTTTCAAAACAAGAATAAGTAGCTCTGGGGGTATCGCTCAGAGGTAGAATGCCCCTGGGTTCTGTCCCCAATACCAAAAAAAAAAAATTGGAACTGAAACTAGAAGTGGGTTTTGAAAGGACAAAGTTTGACCACACCAGAGACCACCTTGTAGCCAAGAGATTTATTGGAGGGGCCGGTAAGAGAGAGAGAGAGAGAGAGAGAGAGAGAGAGAGAGAGAGAGAGAGAGAGAGAGAAGAGAGACAGACAGAAGGGATAGAGAAAGAAGAATCCAGGAAGAGAGAGCGCATGCTAGGATCAGGGTTATATAGGGCTTGGGATTACAGATTGGGGGCTAATAGGCTAGGAGAAATGCCCTTTGAACTAATTGGCTAGAGTCCCATGGGAGGGGGTTGTGCGGGGGGTGGGGGGGGCATGTGGAAGAGAACCTTCCACGAGTGTAGGAATCTCTCTGTGTTCAGATCGCCGGTCCCCTTTTTATCAAAGGGGAGTGGTTTTCCGTGGGAACCCCAGAGCTCACAGGGTAAGGAGGCGGGTCTTCCTGCCTCCTGGCTTCCAGCCTCGCCCCTGCCCCGTGGGGGCTTAGAACCTACAGTCACTTCAGGGTGACCTGGAGAGAAATGAGTGCAGTGGAATCTGGTTGACTCTTTTTTTATTCAGTCTCAGTCAGCGTTCTCACTGCTGTATTCCAGGAATCAAGACCACACTTAGAAGAAGGAAGGTTTATTTACAGTTTCTTGGCAATCCTGGGTTCAGTCTGTTTGAGGCCACCTATGCGAAGCTCAGGGCATGGCAGCAGGGAAGCGGAGAGAAAGGGAGCACTGAGCACAAGGCTCTGCTCTCACACCTTGGAGGCAGGGAGCAGAGATCTGGCAAGCAAGGGTGTCAAAGACAAAGCACAGACGAGGCCACACCCCAGGGCTCAACCTCTCCATTACAATGGTTTTATCTTTTTATTATTATTTCATTACACCCATTACAATGGTTTTATCTTTTTATTATTATTTCTCTTCTACATTTCAGAAAACCTACCTGAATATACTTTGAAACAAGAGAACAACAAAATAGAATATACTTTAAATGTTGAATATGCAAACTATTATAGTTTAAACACTGAACACTGGTACTTTTCCTCTTAAATGTCAAGTAAAAAAAAAAGAAGAAAATAAAAGAAGTGAGAAACAGAAAGAAGAAAACAAATGTCAGGTATTAGAGCTACCTGACAAAACTTCATGCTGCATCTGAACTTCCAAGTGACAGTAGAACTGAAACCGAGGTGTCTGCACAGATACCAAGGCTGAGTGAGTGACGTAGGCGTGTTACAGCCAACAGCCTGAGCCAAATGTTCATGTGTCCACAGTTAAGAAACTGACAGATTTAAACTACCATATAAAATGTCACATGTAGCCAGGTGTGGTGGCGCACACTTTTAATTCCAGTACTTGGGAGGCTGAGACAGGAGGATTGAAGGTTCACTGCCAGCCTCAGCTACTTAGTGAGGCCCTCTGCAACTTAGTGAGACCCAGTTTCAAAATAAAGAATAAAAAATAGGACTGAGGGTGGAGCTTGGAAGTAGAATGCCCCTAAGTTCAATTCCCAGTACCACTAAAAGCTTTATGTGTGCATGTATATCTCCACAAGTTTTTTTTATCCCATTGAAATGTATAGCTACAATGCACCAATAAAAATTTATTTTAGAAAAGCTTTATGTACACAAGCCATTAGCTTATATTCAAGAAAGAAAACCAAAAACTAAGGCCTTCATTTTAGATCAGCTTAAGCTACGTGATATAAAATAAAATCGCCCTAGATCTTTTTTGTTATCCTCTTTCTGAAGCTTTTGGATCCATTTTTCAATTCATGTCCTATAACACTTATATTAGCAGAGTCTTCACACAGCACCAGTGTGGACACAGTAGTAATTGCTGATATGTATATAAAATGCATCAAAATCGCTACATATAGCAATGAGATAGCCAGGTGCGGTGGCGCACACTTGTAATCCCAGTACTTAGGAGGCTGAGATAGAAGAATCACAGGTTCAAGGCAGCCTTGGTTACTTAGTGAGGCCTTTGGCAACTTAGACCCTGTTTTAAAATAAAGAATAAAATAGGGCTGGGGTTGTAGCATGGAGGGAAAATGCCTCTAGGTTCAATCCCTATTCTCAGTCTCAACTTCTTGTTCTTCTGCCACATCTTGTATCATACAAGTCTTATTGTCATAAACCAGAGCCTGGGCTGCAGAGCCCTGCACTAATCTGGCGCTTGGGACTGGCTCTGCAATCACTGCTGGATATTCAGAAACCTTCTCACTTTCTCTTGATTTTTTTACTCCATTGCTAGAAAACCCCAAAATAGAACCTCCACTGACAACCAATGCCGATGTCATTGATCATTCCCTGAGGACGCTTCAAATGTTATGAATCAATGTAATCAAAGGCTCATAGATTATTGCCAGTGTTCTAGGTTTACAGTATCATGTTTTGAAAGTCAACAGAGATGGAGTACAGTACATATCCAGAAACCCAGCCTTCTAAAGATGATTAACCAGAGAGCATCCTTCACTATTTTCACAATTGGACAGGAGCTAAAATCTGAACCTATCACTATGATTTACATTATGACGTGAGACTATAATTTACCAATAAAAGTTTATAAAGATGAAGATTTAGTTTCCACAAAATTTTTTAAATAAAAATTTTAAATAAAAGTTTTAAATAATAAGTTCTTTGGAACTACTGCTTTTCAAGTCATCTGCAAGACCATAGGGTCCCTTGCCCTCCAGTAGCTACTGGGTTTGGGCACCCAGAAGTAGCCAGGCCTCCCTAGCTACCGGAGAGGGAGAGCTCTGCAGGGAGAGGAGACAAAACAGCGGCACACTTCCCCACTGGCTCCCTGGATTTATCTTCTGATGAGATTACAGTGCTCATGGCTTAATTATATAAACTCCAAACATTAATACATAGGCTCTTCAGGGGCATTCTATAACCATGACATTCATTTTCTGCTGTCCTTGGTCTCCATCCATCTGGGAAATAGAAGAATAAAAACTATTCCATAATTCTGCCTCAAGGAAGGCAGCTTGAACAGTCAGCTCTTGAACTGTATGGGTCATAGGGAAAAGCCATTCCAGTTATTTACACATTCTCTGAGAAATATTGTGGTCTCGGCTGTCTATCTGTAAGAACTGCTACTGTCCATCTCAAATAAGCCATGAATGTTCCATGACCCTCAGCATAACCTTCAATCTCTCCTGGCATCAGTTTGGTCTTCTGGTAAATAGCTTTTAAGATATGGTCAGAAGTATAAGAAAGTAATTAGAGATGCTGGCCTCATGGCCGAGGACGCAGCAGCAGCGCCTTACTTCTGGCAGCAGTGGCAAGTTCACCGGATGGCTCCAGACCAACGCACTCAACCAGCCACCAGGCTCCAAAGAGGAGGGGTGGACAGCGAGCTGAGGCGAGCAGCTGCTGAACAGCCGGGCAGCAGTCAGCAGTTTTTTCGGTGCAAGGAGCGTCTAAAGCTCCCAAGGGCCGGGCTCAGCACACCCTGCAGGGACTCAGAGCAGAGCTCAAAACCAGAGAAGAAATACACCAGCCTCATGGCCGAGGGCATGGCAGCAGTGTCATATTGCCAGCAGCAGCAGCAGCGAATTCACCGAGTCCACTACAGCTCGATCAGCACACTCAACAACAGTGAGTCATATTGCGGCCCCTAGAGGAGAAATCCCAGTACTGCACTCCCAGGGACTTGTGCAGATAGTCTCCCTGGGTCGGAGATTTTTGCAGTCCAACCCAGTAGGGGAGTGGCGGTGGCAGAGATATCACACCATAGTCACAACTCCCCGCGGGAAAACGCCCAACCTGGCACCCCCATGGTCTAAAGCAGCCTTGATTGACTCCCTGGGTCTGAGACTTTGCAATACAACCCAGTAAAGGAGTAGTGGTGACTGAGATACCACAAACTCGAGATCCATAGCACCTTAAGTGAAGTCGTAGTGACCCAGGGAAGAACCCAGAGAAGGCACAAACTTTCGAAATCATGGGAAAGAGAAATAACAATGGAGCAATGAATGCCCACAACCCCACAACATCAGAACCTGATAACACAGAAATCCAGAGATCTCTAGAAGATCAAATCAGGAAAATAACTTTAGAAATAGTAGAGAAATTTCAAAAAGAATTCAGAGAGAGTCAAAAAGAGATAAAGGATGCAATCATTGAAATAAAGGCTTCAATTCAAAGTAAAAATAACAGATTAGACCACATGGAGAATAGAATCTCGCTTCTAGAAGATGATCACTCCAAAAATGAATGCATAGTTTCTAATTTAGAAAAAAGAAATCCGCCAGCAGGAATCTGACATTGAAGAAATATGGGCCCATTTTAAGAGAGCTAACCTAAGAATAATTGGAATAGAGGAGGGAAAAGAAGGTGAAACCAAAGGGATCAATAATCTCTTCAAGGAAGCAATAGCAGAAATTTTTCCAAGCATAGAGCAAGAGGTCAATACATGGGTCCAGGAAACTTATAGAACTCCCTTTAGACAGGATCAGAGAAGAGGATCCCCATGCCACATAATTGTCAAAATGACTAATGTGGAAGCCAAGGAAAGAATCTTAAAGGCAACAAAAACAAAAGGCCACGTGACATTCAGAGGCAAACCAATTAGAATCACTCCAGACTTCCCAAACCAAGTCATGAAAGCCAGAAGGGCATGGAATAACATATTCCAAACTCTGAAAGAAAACAACTTCCAGCCAAAAATTTCCTACCCAGCAAAACTATCTATCAAATTGGATGGAGAAATAAGAAGCTTCCATGACAGACAGAAACTGAAGGAATTTATGTCTTCAAAACCAGCGCTAGAGAAAATACTCAAGGAGATTAATAGCAAAGAAGAAATAGGTAATACACATCAGAACCAAAGAAACAAGATTTCCCATCCAGCAGACAACTAAGCAAAGAAGAATAAACAGTATCTCAAACAGAAATAAGATCTTAACATGTTAGGAATTAAAAATTATCTCTCTATAATCAAATGTAAATGTAATTGGCCTCAACTGAATGTAAATGGCCTCAACTCTCCAATAAAAAGACATAAAGTAGCAAAATGGATTAAAAACCAGAATCCATCCATCTGCTGCTTACAAGAAACACACCTTGTAAGTAAAGATAGGAACAAACTCAAGGTAAAGGGCTGGAGCAAGGTAATCCATGCTAATGGTACTCGAAGACAAGCAGGAATAGAAACTATGATATCAGACAAGTTAGACTTCAAACCCAAACTTATTAGAAGAGACAAAGAAGGTCATATTTTACTGGTAAAAGTAATAATCCAGCAAGAGGAAATAACAATAATCAACATCTATGCCCCAAACATAGGTGCAGCTACTTTCATAAATCAAACTCTGTGACATGAATCACACATAAATCCCAACACAATAATACTGGGAGACTTCAACACACCTCTCACAATACTAGACCGATCTTCTAGACAAAGGGTCAGTAAAGATGCCTCAGAACTAAAGAACACCATTAACCAAATGGACCTGTTGCACACATATAGAATATTTCACCCAACTACAGCAGAGTTTACATTTTTCTCAGTGGCTCACGGAACCTTCTTCAAAATAGATCACATCCTGGGACACAAAATGAGCACAAACAAATTTTTAAAATGTTACATACTTCCCTGTGTCATTTCAGACCATAATGAAATAAAACTAGAAATCAACTATAAGAAGACCCAGAGAAACAACAAAAACATGTGGAGACTGAACACCACACTTCTGAATGAAGAATGGGTCATAGAAGATGTAAGAGGTGAAATCAAGAAATTTCTAGAAACAAATGAAAATAAAGATACAACATATCAAAACCTCTGGGACACTTTGAAGGCAGTATTAAGAGGAAAATTTATAGCACTGAGTACTCACATAAGAAAAACAGAAAATCTTCAAATAAATAACCTAACAACACACCTCAAAGCCCTTGAAAAGCAGGAACAATTGAACCCCAAAGCCAGCAGAAGATGGGAAATTATTAAAATTAGAGCAGAAATTAACAAAATAGAGAATAAAAAAACAATACAGAAAATCAACAAAACCAAAAGCTAGTTTCTTGAAAAAATTAACAAGATTGATAAACCACGAGCCAACCTAACTAAAAAAAAGAGAGAATCAACCCAAATTATGAAGATAAGGGATGAAAAAGGAGACATTACTACTGACAGTGTAGAAATCCAGAGGATTATCAGAAACTACTTTGAAAAACTATACTCCAACAAAATGGAAAATCTGAAGGAAATCGATAACTTCCTAGATAAATACAACCTTTTTAAACTGAGTCAAGAAGATATAGAACACTTAAACCAACCAATAACAATCAAAGAGATTGAAACAGCAATAAAGAGCTTACCATCAAAGAAAAGCCCAAGACCAGATGGTTTCCCAAGTGAATTCTATAAAACCTTTATAAAAGAGCTAACCTCAATACTCCTCAAACTATTTTGTGAAATAGAAAAAACCGGGACTCTCCCAAATACATTCTATACTTCGTTGTCAGCTGGGACTGTCCAGAAAGAGTGTGAAATGACTCAAATACTGCACAGATCCTTGTAATTTCAGGGATCACTCCAGTTGACTACAATCTTTGTGGCCTCAACAGCATACCTCCACGCCTACCACATTCCTCCCAGTCAAAGCTCAGCTTCCTGAATAGCTGGATCTGGTAGCTTTGGCTATGTACCAAGCCAGCCAAAGATGGCAGCTTTATAAAAATAATTATTTATCACACATTTGAAAGTTGGCTCTGTTGATCTCAGCTGGATTTGTTCACATGGAGATGGGGTGGCTGTCATCTCTACTTGAACAGTGTAGCCCAGCTTCCTGTGTCTCTAGTCCTTCAGCAGCTAGTCTGGGCACATCCTTCTTCTCTTGTAAAATCAGAAGCACCAAAAATATAGAAGAAAACCACACAAGGCCTCTGTGTCCATCTTGAATAAGGCCACATCTCGTGCCTGGGCTTGGAACGGGCACATGTTCATCTCCATCTCATTACATGATTGAGCCTAATGTCCAGGGAAAGCCTGTGATTAAGAGCTTTGCAATTCTCCTAATGGGTGAAGGATTGGATAGATGAAGGATTGGAGCCATGTTGTAAATGAGGCTGGATCTGAGCTAACTGTAGTAAGCCGTTAGTTTCTTCTTTAGGAGTATCATTGTTAGATGTCTGTTCATCACTACGGCACCTGAATATCAGAGCCAGAGAGAAAGGCAAGAAATATGACAACAATCACAAAATATGACAAATATCACAAGCAACATTGAAAACCACTTTGCATCCAGTTTTCTCATTGGCTTAACTCTAACCAGGAGCATAAGTCCCATGAATCAGCTGGCCAATGTTAGATAAGCATCTTCTGTTCTTGACTGGTTATTCCACTTTTCCTAACTCATTTACAATGAGAAATATTAGTTCTCTTACAGATTTTGCCCTGGCACATTCATAAATAATTGAGGGAAATTTTATTATCTAGAGCCATTTTAATTAATATAGTTATACTGGTCTCTTAGGCCTCTAAACCTTGGGCTACTTTATTTGTTACGTGGGCCATAGTCAGGGATTTCATTTAAGCATTTTAAGCAAGTGTTAGAAATTTTTGGTCAAGCCAAGACAATCTGGTGGTAAGCTAACCATTGAGGTACTAACAAAATATGAACAATGAAGAGAAAGAATTACCCCCTCTCAGCTGCAGCTTTTCTTATGTGTAAGAACAACAGTACAGTCCACCTGTTGTTCTAATAAGGTCAGATTCAGTTCACAGTGACTTGAATGGAGATGCAGAGGGCAGCTTCACTATGCATCTCCCCAGAGTCACAAACTGCCACATGGTGATTAGATAAGAAAGTTCTTCCCTGCACATCAGAAACACACACACACACACACACACACACACACACACACACACACACACACATTATCCCCGCATGAATCCTGAGCAATCCCCAACACCACCCACTGACTAGATGCCAAAGAGTTTAGAAGCCAAGGCCAAGACTAGGGGATATGCTTTATTTTAGAACACCTTACCTTTTTAAAAAAACAATGACGATGACAACAACAACAACAATAAAAATACCAGTTAATAAAACAAGAAGGAAAATCCAAGAGAAATTTGTCTTTGCAGATTCTGCGGAGAGAAAAAGGAGGAGAACATTAAGATGAAACTTACTTATAAAGGCCAAAAAACCACACAGCTGCTGCTAGAATCTGTGTGGTTTAGGTCAACTTCCATGTCAGAAAGCTAACCACTAACTCATTGCCACATGTCTTAACATCTCCATCCTATCATATACATCTCCACACATCAGAGTATTCAGCATGTCAAAATAAACCACAATGTCACACATCACATACACATGCCACACACATCTTCAAAGCTTCCGTACTACACCATCTTATATCACTTACATTCATACCATCCCAACTCCTCGTACCGTACACACAAAGTACATTTTGATTTCATACTCTCATGCCCCACATGTGCCCCTAGCCCTCATCTCCAAGAACAATTCCTTTCTCCCCTTAGGGACATCCCAAGACCCATCTAGGATACACAGACCACACTCCCCAGGGCCTACAGTTGGCTCCTACCTTCCTTACTCCTCTCATCCCAAGCAGATGCATTTGGCCAACAGGATCAACCAAGACCAAAGTCACGTCCAATGCAACCAAGATATGAGCTCAAAATACCCTATCCCACCAGCAGGAGGAGTTCTTATACTCAGAATCTGGTTTGCCTCTATAAAGCCCTGGTCATCTGTAGGACCACCGAGTATGGCCTCCTCATCTTGGGACACAGCCTGTAAGTCAGAAGTACTAATTTGGCCTCTACTAGCCAATAGTTTACAGTAGACCTAGAACCATACTAGAAGGGGAGTTGACAGATTGGTCCAGGCCCCTGATGGCTCCGATCATCAGGAAACACGGGCAGGCTTGCCGAGAGGCAAGCAAGATTCCCACTCCAAGCCACATGGACCATCCAGCTGAAGCTGCCTTGAGCTGACAAACAGTCATGTTTCCACCTGACTATTCTAACCCCACTCTACTTATCAGATCATCTGCCATGGCATAAGGACCTAATCGGGACTGCTGACCCTGGGGCTGAGCTAAGCCAGACCTCATCTTGTTCCTGCAGCCCTCACCTTCTCTCCTTCCCCATCCGCCCCTCACAAAGACACTAGACTGCCTGGGAATCAAAGTCCTATGCCTTCCAAGTGAAAAGTAGGAGAAATGTGCAGGAAGATGCTTACCTGTCATCACGGGGAGTGTGAAGTTCAGCCTCTGGGGGTTATGCAGGGATATGTGCCACACCACACACTGGTAGATGGTCCCATTGTCTTCTAGAGAGGGCTTCAATTTCAAGTAGCTAGTAGCATTAAATGTACCGTCCTTATTCTTGATGGAATTCGTGAAATTGCCCTCAGAAATCTCCTGGAACTGGGGAACCTTCCATCTATACTTTTCCCAGGTTATGTTAATGGCTTCTGGGTAGAACCCACTTGACTCACAAGCAATATATTTGTCTTCATGGTCTGACATTGTGACTTGCTCTGGAATCAATCTGATGGTTGGGTAAGCTGCCAGGAAGAAACCATACAGTAAGACCCAGCACCCAACTACCTTTTTCTCTTTCACACCTTACACTAACTAGCTTCTACCACACTGCACACTTCTGCATCATTGCCTATGCATCCAGGTAAGACAGAAAATATAGAATGGCCAGGCGAGGTGGCTCATGCCTATAATCCCAGCTACTTAGGAGGCTGAGGTAGCAGGTTTGCAAGTTCAGAGTCAGCCTGGGCAACTTAGTGAGACCCTGTCTCAAAATAGAATAAAATGAGCTGGGGATATAGTTCAGTGGTAGAGCACCCCTGGGTTCAATCCTCAGTACCAAAGAGAGAGGGGGAGGCAGGGAGCAAAAGGAGAAGGGAAAAGAAAGGAAGGGGAGAGGAGGGGAGAAGAGAGAAGAGGAGAGGGAAGGGGAAGGGAGGGGAGGGGAGGGGAGGGGAGATAAAATGTCTACTCTTTTTAAAAATGGGCACAGGTCTGTAATCCTAGTACTTGAAAGGTGGAGACAGAAGGATTACAGGTTCAGGACCAGCACACAGTAACTTAGTAAGACTCTCAAAATAAAAGATAAAAAAGGGCTGGGGATATATCTCAGTGGTAGAACCCTGAGTTCAATCCCCCCACACAAAAAAATTAAAAGTATACCCAAAGTATTCTTCATAACAAAGAATGCTCCCAAGGGAAAAGACTTTTCCAGAAACTATATGACCTGAAAGAATAATAATTAGTCATTTCTAGCCCCTTCAAGCATTTCTGTCTCACCTACAGAGGGGCAGGGTATGCTAAGAACTACTTCTGAAGGTCATAGCCTAGGGGCTTGAGCCACTAAAAGAATGAAATTTAATCATAAGATTATAGACTATGTCTCCTCCCCAACACTTGACTACCACATCATCAAGATCCCAGTATATAATGATGAATTACAGCTGAGAAAGCTGAAAGGCACAGACTCTTATTTAAGGAGTTCAGCTGTGCCTGGTGATGCACATCTGTAATCCTAGTACTTGGGAGGCTGAGACAGGAGGATCACGAGATCAAGGATAGCCTCAGAAACCTAGTGAGACTCTGTTTTCAAACAAAAACTAAAAAGGACTGGGAGTGTAGCTCTGAGGTAGAATGCCTTGGAGGGGCAAGATTCAATGCCCAGTATCACCAAAAAGAAGAAGAAGAAGAAGAAGAAGAAGAAGAAGAAGAAGGAGGAGGAGGAGGAGGAGGAGGAGGAGGAGGAGGAGGAGGAGGAGGAGGAGGAGGAGGAGGAGGGAGGAGAAGGAGGGGGGAGGAGGAGGAGGAGGAGGAGGAGGAGGAGGAGGAGGAGGAGGAAGAAAAGTCAAAAACAACCCCAAAGGTAGAAAAAAAGACACTAGAGGACACTGAAGCCTTTGGCATCTTTAAAAACAGCAACCATAGGCTGGGCGTGGTGGCACACACTTGTAATCCCCGCGCTTGGGAGGCTGAGACAGGAGGATCACACGGGTTCGAAGCCAGCCTCAGCTACTTAGTAAGGCTCTCAGAAACTTAGTGAGACCCTGTTTCCAAATTTAAAAATATTTAAAAAAAAAAAGGTCTGGGAGTATAGCCCGGAGGTAGAAAGCCTCTGGGTTCCACCCTCAGTACCACTAAAAGCAGCAACCATTAATCACAGCCCATTTCCTAGCCAAATTAACATAAATCATCACACCGAAAGCCTATTTGCCTCAGTTCCTTTTTTATATTTTTTTGGTAGTACTGGGGATGGAACCCAGGGCCATTCTACCTCTGAGCTATATCTCCAGCCCTATTTTTTATTCTTTATTTTTATTTTTTTATATTTATTTATTTATTTATTTGGTGGTACTGGGGTTCCTGGAAGCCCTTCTACCTCTGGGATACACTCCCAGACCTATTTTATACTTTTTTATTTTTGGATACAGGGTCTCTTAAGCCAGCGGGGTTGGCTTCAAACCGGCTCCATCCTCCTGTCTCCGCCTCCCAAGCAGGAGGATTACAAGCAAGCCACCACGCTTGGCTATTCTTTGTTTTTGAAACATGGTCTCACTGAGTTTACAAAGAGCCTCACTAAGTAGCTGAGGCTGTCTTCGAACTGAGATCCTCCTGTCTCAGCCTCCTGAATGCTGGGATTATAAATGTGCACCACCACGCCCGGCTTGCCTCAGTTTCTACTGACATCTTCAAGCTCAGCTCACTAATTCTTTCCTTGACAGTGCCAAGATTATGGAACCCATCGAAGGCATTCTGAATTTCTTTTATTATGTTTTGATACCTAGCATTTATTTCCTTTTGACTCTTTCTTAGAGTGTCCATCTCTTTTATTCATCTTTTCATGGATATTATTTGCTTTTTCCATTAGTTCTCTTAACACTATAATTATGAGTTGTTGTTGTGAGGTTTTTTGTTTTGTTGTGTTTTTTGTTATTTGCTTGTTTGTTTTGCACGTGTGTGTGTGTGTGTGTGTGTGTGTGTGTGTGTGTGTGTGTGTGTTTCACTGGGGATTGAACCCAGGGCATTCTACCTCTGAGCTCCATCCCCCTAACCCTATTTTATTTATTATATTCAAACAGGGTCTCATTAAGTTGCTGAGGCTGGCCTTGAACCTTCACTCTTCTGTCTCAGCCCCTCAACTACTGAAATTACAGGCCTATGCCACCACACCCAGCTTAATTACAGTTATTTTAAACTCCCTATCTGATAATTACAAAATCTGTGTCATATCTGAGTCTGGTTACAATGCTTATTTTCCTTTATCTTTGCATACTTTTCAGCATGCTTATAGTTTATTGTTAAAAGCCAGAAACCCAGGCATGGTGGCTCATGCTTGTAATCCCAGCATTTAGGAGGCTGGGACAAGAGGATCACACAGGTTCGAAGCCAGCCTCAGCTACTTACCCTTTGCAACTCAGTGGGACCCTGTTTCAAAATAAAGAATAAAAAATAGGGCTGGAGTTATAGCTCAGAGGTATAATCCCCCTGGGTTTCATCCCCAGTACCTCAAAATAAAATAAAAAGAAAGCCAGATATTATGTATCAGGTCTATTTTTTTAAGCCACTATTACTTCAGGCTGTCTTATCAGTTGCAGAATAAATGAATTCTAACTACTATACCTCTGTACTCCCAAAATCAATATATATAAAACATTTTAAGTCTCATGTACAAATTATGAAGGGCTCATCGATGCTGCTCCATATTATGAGCTAAACTATATAATACCCTAAAAGTTATATGCCCCCTCAAAGTTCCTAGTATGTCTGAATGCCACTATATTTAGACAGAGGGTTTTTATTCTATAAAACCTTTATAGAAAAACTAAATAAAATCCTTCACAAATTATTCCATGAAAGAGAACGAGACTGAATTCTTCCAAACTCCTTCTATGAGATCAATATCATCTTAATACCAAAACAGAATAAAAAGCCAGGCATGGTGGGCACACTTAAAGTCGCAGTACTTGGGAGGCTGACACAGGAGGATTACCGGTTCAGGGACAGCCTCAGCAAGTAGTGAGACTCTCATCAACCTAGTGAGACCCTGTTTCAAAAATAAAAAATTAATAAAATTTTTAAAATAGGGTTGTGGGCATAGCGTGGAGGTAAAATGCCCCTGGGCTCAATCCCTGGTACTGCAAAACAGAATAAAGATACCTCAAGAGAACACAGATGCAAAACTTTCTAAACAAAATACTAACAATATGCATTCAAAACCATTTCAAGAAAATTATACACCATGACCAAGTTGGTACCATTCCAAGGATGCAACGCTGGTTCAACATATACAAATCAGTACATGTAATTCATCACATAAATAGAACTAATGATATTTTTTAATCATATGATCATCTCAATAGATGCTGAAAGTGAGCTGGATGAAATCCAACACTCATTTATGTCAAAAACCTTGCAGAAAATCAGAATAGAAGGAACTTACCTCAACATCATAAAGGTAATATACAATAAACCCAAAGCTAACATCATATTAAATGGGAAAGAACTTCAAGAATTTCCTTTAAATTAGGAACAAGACAAGGATGTCCACTATCACCACTCCTTTTCAATATAGTGTTTGGAACTCTAACCAAGCCAAAGAAGAAAATCAAAGGAATACAAAGAAGAAGAATTGAAATTATCTCTAGGGTGGGAACTAGAGGAGGGCTCAACAAGTACTGTGTGCATGTATGCCTCTATCACCCTGAACTTCACCAAAATGTATGATTACAATGCACCAATAAAAAAATTAAAAAATAAATGATCTCTATTTGCAGATGACATGATCCTAGACTTAAGAGACTCTCCCACAAGAGAAAACTCAGCCAAAAGATTTCTAGAGCTAATTAACAAATTTAGCAAAGTAGCAGGATACAAAAATCAATCTACAAAAGTCAGTAACTTTTCTCTAAGCCAACCATGAATCCACTGAAAAAGAAATCTGGAAAACAATTTCATTCACAATAACCTCAAAAACAATAAAATACCTAGGAACAAATCTAGACAAGGAGGCAAAAAAAATTCAATGATGAAAATTATAAAACACTAAACAAAGAAACCGAAGATCTTAAAAGAGAGAAAGATCTCCCATGCTCTTGGACAAGCAGAATAAATATTATCAAAATGGCCCATTCCAAGCCCAGCGTTGTAGCGCACACTTGTAATCCCAGCCTTTGAGAGGCTGAGACAGGAGAATCCTGATTTTTGGACAGCCTCAGCTACTACTTAGTGAGGCCCTTTGCAACTCAGTGAGACCATGTTTCAAGAAATAAAGAATAAAAAATAAGGCTGAGGGGTAGCTAGGAGGTAGAACGCCCCTGGGTTCCATCCCCAGTATGGAAAAAAAAAAAAGGCCATTCCACCAAAAGTGATCTACATATTCAATGCAATCCTATTCAAATAGCAATGTCATTTTTCACAGAGCTAGAAAAAAATCAGTCCTAAAATCCATATGAAAAAGCAAAAACACCAGAATAGCCAAAGCAATTCACAGCAATAAGAACCATGGTTGAGGGTAGAGAAATGCCCCCCTGGGTTCAATACCCAGTACAAAAATAAAATAAAATAAATAGAGGTAATTAAGTTAAAATAAAGTCACTAGGGAAGGAACTTTTTTATTATAACTTGTATCCATATAGAAAGAGGAAATTAGAACATAGACACATACCCAGAGGAAAGATCATGTGAAGACACAGGGAGGAGACAGTCAAAGGAGGGAGGCCTCAGAGGAAACAAACCCTGCTGACACCTTGATCTCAGCTGTCTAGCCTAGAACTGTGAGAAAATAAGTATGTTAAGTAAGCCCCACAGTCAGTGGCATTATGTTATAGCATCCCCAGCAAACTAATACATCTACCAAGTTCACCAGCGTATTTATTAACAGATAATTTTATAATAAAGGAAAATGGAGCTCAAAGAGGTGGTTGGGGGGCCATGTTATACGTCCAGACTGTGAACATACCTACCTTTCAACAGGAATTCAGTTGTACATTTTTACATATTATTATATTGTGACACAGGTATGAGTTATCATCCCATTCATACATAGGAAATTTTGGACCCAAAGATATTAAATGGTTGGCCCTATCACTCAGTTTGAAAACAGGAAAGGTGGAATTTTATTCAGATCTAAGGATCCAGAACCTAGCACCTCTCCCTTCTGTACCTTTTCAGAAGAACCTCTTCACCAGCACGGCTGGCTTCGAACCTGCGCGATCCTCCTGTCTCCGCCTCCCAAGCGCGGGGATTACAAGCGTGCACCACCACGACCTGCGTATTCATTTATTTTTAAATAATTTTTCTATTGAAGCTCTGGGGATCAAACCCAGGGCCTCGTGCATCCTAGGCAAGCACTCTAGCACTGAGCCACATCCCCAGCCCTCCAACTCTTTTATAGACACCCAGGACTCAAACCCTTGTTTGTCTGACTCCTAGATCATTCTCTAGCCTTCTGCTCTACTTGGCCCATTTACAGCTCTGCCCCAAGCCCCAACACCATAGGAACCGCAAGGCACTGCCTTTGAGCACTCACCCACAACTTGGAGGACGACTGTTCCCTGCGCCTTCTGAGGAGTGACAGTCACCTCACATCGGTATTCTCCTGCTTCCCACAGCTGGACCCCAGGCAGCTGTAGTGAGGCGTCCCCTGTCTTTAGCCTTTCTGGAGACACTTCAGCTCCCTGTCGGAATGGCTTTTGGTGACCTCCGATAAACTCAAATACTTTGTCATCTATACCAGACGTCTCATTCCTCCAATACCAGATGATACCTATTATACCGATGTTCAGGTTTGACAAACCATGGAGACTGCAGCGGAGGGTGCTATTGCCATTCAGGAATACCATTTTCATACAATCTGTCTTCACTTTCAGATCATCTGTAACAATAAAATAATTCAGCTGTGGGGGACCCATGATACTCTCAAACACATCCATGTAATAAATATCTTTCAGGGGTGGGTGGGAAAGCTCTTGGTTCATGATCCCTCATTTACCTGTAAGATCCCTCCAACTTGGTTCTATTTCAAGATTGTTTGGGCTGTTATGGGTCCCTTGCAATTCCATATAAGTTTTAATCAGCTTATCAATTTCTATAAAGAAGTCAGATAAAATTCTGATAGGAATTGCACTGAATCTGTAGATTAATTTAGAGAGTATGACTCTCTAAAGTTTCCAATCCATTAACATGTTTTTGGAATGCATATGAATCGAATGTTTCCATCCTCTCCAAATTCATTTGTTGAGACCTAATCTCCAATGTAATGGTATTTGAGGTAAGGCTTCAGGATTGGTTTGGTCATAAGGGTGGAGGCCTTTGAATTGGATTAGTAAAAGAAAAGATAAAAAAGATAACTCGCTCTCTCCCTCCCTCACTCACTCATACTCTCCCTCTCTCCCCCTCATCCCTCTCCTTCAAGTGAAGATACAGTAAGACAGTATCCTGCAAACCAAGAATGTGACCTTCACCAGAAACTGAACTAGTCAGCACCCTCATCTTAGACTTCCCAGCTTCCAGAACTGTGAGAAACTAATTTCTGTTTAAAACACTCAATCTAGATTTGTGACAGCAGCCTGACAGAAGACAGGATGTTTTTATTCACTTACTTAAATGTTCTTAAATTTCTTTAGACAATGTTTTATAGGTTTCAGAGTACGGTCATGGGTCTAGGCAATTTCACTGTTGTGCAAACCGCAGAGAGTGTACTTACACAAACCTAAATGGTATAGGCCAACTATTCAACATCCCCTCTTGAAGAAATTGAGAGGCGTGGTAAGCACAATGCGTGAGCCTAACATTTGCCAGCTAACATTTATGGTAAACATTTATTTTGTGTATGTGAGGGGCAGTGCTGAGGATTTAACTCAGGGGTGCTCTGCCTCAGAGCTTCTCTTCCAGCCCTGCATCCACATTTGGCTCACGACATCCCCACCTGCTGGAGTCCCACATCCCCTCCCCCAACACCTCTACTACTTCTTGGCAGCCTGTTTAAGCGATTCTAGTAAGTGTCATCTATTATTATAATTTCTATTCTTTTAGTTAGCACTGATTTTAAATGTCTGCTTATATGCATATCAGCCTTTGAGCTTACTGTTTGAAAATCTGACAGAATGAGTCCATTTAGACATAGACAACGTTTAAATGTCACCAAAAGTTAAAACGCTTACCCCCCCCTACCCCCCCTAAGCCCCCCCCCCCCCCCCGGCTCCCAGTAAAGACCTTAGTGAATTCAGAAAACCTCCTAGGGCTACAGGCCTTCTCATTTGCCCCACCCTTACTCCCCCCCCCCCCCCCCCGCCCTGAGTCCCAGCCGGTCCGGTTAGACGAGTCCCGTCAGGGCACCAGCACCCAGAAGGCCAAGTACAAGTAGTGGGTACCGGAGCACCCGCCGGCCTACAGTATACATCTGTTAAGTGAATTAAATGAATCTGCATTTTTCAAAGGAGGGCTAGAGACCCGGCGCTTAGAAGACCGGCCGGGGAGGGGGGCGCCCAGCGACTCCCAGCCGCCTCGTCCCCTCCCTCTCGCGCGCCATCCGCGGTCCTACCTGAGGTCTCCATCGCGCTCAAGACCCCGACCAGCCAGAGCACCGCGCCGCCCAACCGAAGCGGC
Source organism: Muscardinus avellanarius (assembly GCF_963383645.1). Taxonomy (NCBI): domain Eukaryota; kingdom Metazoa; phylum Chordata; class Mammalia; order Rodentia; family Gliridae; genus Muscardinus; species Muscardinus avellanarius. The sequence continues at coordinate 192,501,296 of NC_137786.1, read as the reverse complement.
TAGCCCCTCTGCCGAGAGAGCATAAGGTGCCCGGCCTGGAAGTTCCTTAGGGACCAGGCACCGCAGGGGACACTCCGCTCGCCAGCCCGCAGACGTCAGAGGGAAAGCCAGACAGGCTCTGCAAAGGCTTTCTGGTCCTCCCTTCTCGCAGGCGGGGGCGGGGCGGGGCGGGGCGGGGGGCGGGAGGGAAGCTGGGCTACGGAAAATCCGCCCAAGGAAAGTCCGCCCGCCAGGCCTGGCTACGGACTTTCACTGCAGAATGTTCTTCTGGAGTCCAAGTTGGAATTCACAAGTGGTATTGTAAATGTGTGTGCATCTCACACGCATTAAGATGAACGGGATTATTATTCCTCTTGCTGGTCACTGCCTTCGCTTTCTATTTCTCTTTCTTTGTGTGAAAGTATTTGAAAGAAAAAAAAAACATTTGTAACTGCTGTAGGATAGAAGAAATAAGTAGGTAGAAAGGAGATAGACAGGAAAGAAAGGTAAAATGTAACTTCAATATAAAAACCTGGAGCTACAGGAAATTAAAGCAAGAATTAACAAGTGGGATAGCATCAAACTAAAAAGTTTCCTTTCATCAAAGGAAACCATCAGTAACCTAAAGAGGAAACTTACAGAATGGGAAATGATCTTTGCCAGCCACCACTCTGATAGGGGACTAATATCCAGAATATACAAAGAGCTCAAAAGATTCTTCACTAGCAAAACAAACAACCCAATCAAGAAATGGGCAAATGAACTGAATAGACACTTCACAAAAAAAGAGATACAGAGGGCCAATAGATACATGAAAAGATGTTCTTCATCACTGGCCATCAGGGAGATGCAAATCAAAACTACACTGAGATTCCATCTAACCCCAGTCAGAGTGGCAAGCATAAAGAAATCAAATAACAACAAATGCTGGCGAGGATGTGGGGAAAGAGGAACTCTTTTACACTGTTGGTGGGAATGCAAACTAGTTCAGCCACTATGGAGATCTGTGTGGAGATTCCTAAGAAAGGTGGGAATAGATCCACCATATGATCCAGCTCTACCACTCCCGGGTATCTTTCCAAAGGGGTTGAATTCAGAAAACTACATTAACATATGCATACCTATGTTCATAGCAGCACAATTCGTAATAGCCAAAATATGGAACCAACCCAGGTCTCCATCAACAGATGAATGGATAGCAAAACTTTGGGAAATACGCACAATGAAATTCTATTCAGCCATAAAAAAGAACAAAACTATATCATTGGCAAGAAGATGGAAAGTCCTGGAGAACATTATGTTAAGTGAGATCAGCCAAGCACAGAAGGAGAAGGTACATATGTTTCCTCTAATATGCCCAAACTAGTGAACACAGAGGATACCAGTGGGACTCCAGATAATGGAGGGGAAATATCAGCAAAGTTTGAATGGAAAGATAGGAGAGGAGGAAGGCTGATCTTGATTAATGAGGGTCTACATCTGAACATGTGTAAAATTATGAATATGACGTGGTTACCCTGGACAACCATTGGTGGGAGGGGGGAAGGGAAAACAGGGGCGGGGGGATGGGAGAGGGCACCAAATATAGTTTAAATTTATACCATTTATGTTCAATAAAAAATTTTTTTAAGAAAAAAAAAATCTGGAGCTAAAGTGCTTCACCCTCTAATCCACAAACCAGTTCTCTTTCCCAGGCCTGACTCTCCCAGATTCCTGGAAAACCTGTAGATTCTAGAGTTAACTAAAAGAAACTAGAATTGCCCTGTGCATTAATAACAAGACAGATACGATATTTTGAGAAACCTGTACTTTAGGACACTCCAGCTTGTCGGTCAATCAGCTAATGAGGTCCCCGATCAGCTTGAGGACCAACCCTAATGTTGACCAGACCACCAGACCACCAGGAAGTGCCTTGGGACTACTGGACTGAGAGCATCCACCCTAAAGCTGATCAGACTACCAGACCACCATAAACTGCCTTGGAGACTACTGGAAATCATCCTCACACACCTCCTCTAGCCCACCCCTCACAGAAGTCTCCTATAAGAAGAGAACCTATTTTTTTTTCTTTTTTCTTTTGGTGGTACTGGGGGTGGAACCCAGGGGTTTTTCTACCTCTAGGCTATACTCCAAGACTTGTTTTATACTTTATTTGGAAACAGGGTCTTACTAAGTTGTTGAGAGCCTAAGTAGCTGAGGCTGGCTTCGAACCTGTGCAATCCTCCTGTCTCAGCCCCCCAAGTGCTGGGATTACAAGCGTGTGCCACCACCCCCGGCCTAAGAAGAGAACCTTGAACTCCCCAAAATGCCTTCCTCATCTTGAGGTGGCCTGCATTCTCTCTTGAATTTGTATTTCCTCCCCTTTCCCCAAATAAACCTTTGTTCATGTCTCTAGTACCTGCTGAAATTCTTTTCTGTCATGTTAGCTAAGAACCCTGCAGATCCGGAGTTCCTGAGCTGAGGGCTCATGCCAGCAATAACGACTATTTGCAGTTTAAAAATAATAAACCCCGTTTTTCAAGAAAAAAAAATGTGTGTGCATCTTTCCCCAGTAGTTTGGTTTCCACTCATTTCAAGAGGCTATATTGAATAATTGAACTATACCATTTAGGTTTGTGTAAGTACACTGTGATGTTCACACAATAATGAAATTGCCTATACCCATGACTGTACTCTGAAACCTATAAAACACTGTCAAAAAGACTGCCAAAAGTCTCAATGACCCAACTCTCCCCCCTCCCCCCACCACACTACTTTGAGGGTGCTGCTCTAATGAGGGCAGTAACCCAGTTAGTGAATGCAAAAATATGCCACCCACTTCTGGGGCAACAGAAAAGCATGGGCAGATCTGGACTCATCTTAAACTATGTCATCTGCTGATCTGGGACCCATGGGCAAGTTACTGCACATCCCCTGCCTCAGCTTCCACTTCTCTAAAAGACAGTAAAATCTTCCCTGCAGGATATTAAAAGGATTGAAGAATCAGGGGAAGTGTGGAGCAAATCCCCAGTACAGATCAATATAGCCTTCCTGGCACAAAGTATTTAGACTTACAGATACAATGCTGGGCGTGGTGGTGAGGCCTGTAGTCTCAGCTACTTGGGAGGCTGAGGCCAGAGAACCTCTTAAGCCCAGAAGTTGGAGATCAGCCTGGGTAATATAGCAAGAACTTGGGACTTGAAAGGGTCAGGAAAGAAGAGAGATGGAAATAGTTCTATGGTGGAACAGGCATAAAATAAAGATTAAAAATGTATGGAGAGGGGATCCAGGAAAGGATGGAACCCATGTACAGGTTAAGAATTTATATAGGTTAATTAGTAGGGAAATTCAAATTCAGGCAGGTTTTTTTTTGTTTGTTTGTTTTTTGCTATGCTGGAGATTCAGCCCAGGGGAGTTCAACCTTTGAGCTACACATACCTTCAACCTTCTTTATTTTTGGTTTTGAAACAGTCTTGCTAGTTTTTTGAAAGTCTTGCTAAATTGTTGAGATTAGTCTACACTTATGGTATAAAGGACTTGGGTGTAGCTCAGAGGTAGAATGTCTCTGGGTTCAATCCCCAAGACCAGAAAAGAAAAAAGAAGAATGTCCTCATTCTTAAGAAATGTTCACTCGCATATATAGGATAAAGTATCACAATGTCTTCAACTTAATTCTGAAATGTTTCTATATAAAGAAAGAATTATACAGGGAAAAAGCAGACCATTCTATCATCATAATATTGTTGTAACCTTTTGGGGTAGGTTTGACTTTTTTTTTCTTCAAACTAACAAAACATATACAATTAGATGCCATATATGATTTCAAACTGGATTTTAGTGAAAAAGTATACTAGTCTGGCAAAATTTGCAGACTAGTTTATTAAATTATGTGAATGTTAACTTTCCTGATCTTATTTACTGTAGTTACAGGTCAATATTTGGGGAAGCTAGATAAAGGACACATATGAGTTCTTTGTACTACTTTTGCAAGTTTTTTTGTGGTCAGAAATTATTTAAAATTGAAAAGTTAAAAACATGCCTTCACAGTGTAAAACTTAGGTTTTCCCTCTAGAGAGAGAAAAATCATGCTAGGATGTAGCTTGGTGACAAAGTGCTTCACAAGGCCCTGAGTTGGATCCCCAGTACCAAAAAGATAAAAAGATAAGAGAAAAAAAAAAAGTGGGAGGGAGCCAGAATCCTAACACCAAATCCAGTACTTTCCACTCTACAATCATCATGGATTCTCTGCTACTGTGATTTTCTTTTTTTAATGATTCTTAAATTTTTTTTCGGTACTGGGGATGTAACCCAGGGGCATTGTGCCTCCGAGACACAACCCCAGACCACATTTTTAGTCTTTCTATTTTTTGAAATATGGTCTCACTGAGTTGCAAAGGGCCTCCTCACTAAGTAGCTGAGGCTGTCTAGAACCACCACGATCCTCCTCCGTTCTCCACCTCCCGAATGCTGGAATTATAAGCATGTGCCACGATGCCCAAATGATTCTTAAATTTTAGTGAAAATGCCGGGCATGGTGGTGCACGCTTGTAATCCCCGCGCTTGGGAGGTGGAGACAGGAGCAGGTTCGAAGCCAGCTGCACTGGCTTAAGAGGCCCTGTTTCAAAAAAAAAAAAAAAAAAAATAGGTCTGGGAATGTAGCCTGGAGGTAGAAGGGCTTCCAGGAACCCCAGTAACCACACAAAAAAAAAAAAAAAAAAAAAATTAAGTGAAAATGTTTCCTATAATGTTACACAAGCACTGGCATGTATGTACCTGTAAATGCTATTTATTTATTTATTTTGCAATCCTGGAGGTGGACCTCAGGGACATTCTACCTTCGAGCTACACCCCCAGCCCTATTTTCTTATTCTTTATTTTGAAACAAGGTCTCACTAAGTTGTGGAGGGCCTCACTAAGTAGCTGAGGCTGGCCAGGTACCCAGATCCTCCTGTCTCAGCCTCCCGAATGCTGGGATTGCAAGCGTGCACCACCACACCTACCTTTGTAAATGCTCTTAAGGGACACCTGACTGCACACAGAATCTATCACCCTCCAGGTTTTCACCGCTCCCCCTCCCACCTTGTGTGAATTCTCCAATGTTGAAAAAGGGATCTACTTAATGTACTGTAACAAGGCCCCTTTGATATTAAAAACCACCGGAATGGTTTTTTCCTTCCCTGTTTCCTGGCTTCCATCAAAGCTTTCTTTATGAATGAGAGAATGAGACTGAGAAACTGCCCCAACGCTAGGTGAGCACCAGCAAAGACTAAAATCCTGCTCCTCTGGCTAGCCCAGCCTGCCTAAATACAGATATGCAGACTTCCTGTGTAACTTGCCTGTAAGCAAGAATCACACGGAGGTCTTTAAGAAATTCCAAAGCCTAGACCACAGTTCAGAACAATGGAATCTCAATCTCTGGACATCGGATTCAGGCATCAGTACCTTTCACATCTCTGAAGTAACTCCAATATGCAAACACACCTGGAAACCGCCACTTTAACACTACTACTGAAGAAGGGAAGCAGGGGACAGAAAGACCCGTCAAGCAGGAATGTGGGGGGAAAAGGTTCTTTCCTTGGCAAATGATCTATCTCTAAGGCCTTTAGATGCGATGATTCTGATTCTATAATCTAGCATTTTATTTATTTATTTATTTATTTATTTATTTATTTATTTATTTTGGTGCTAGAGAACAACCTAGGGCCTCCCTCAAGCTAGGCGAGCATTCTACTACTGAGCTACACCAATAGCAACACAATCTTTCAACACTATCAAGTTTCTTTCACCTCAGAAAATCAGAACAAATGTTACATATTTTCTTGATTTTACATTTAATATAGTTTAAAATGAACCTATACTAATCAACAAATATTGCAGGGGGATTTTTACAACATATGTTCATAAAATGACTTAAAACGTAACAAAAACTGTATAAAGTCTTTTATGTTTGAATCTGTATCACATTGAGATCCAATTGTTTATTTGTAATTTTAAAAAGTACTTCAAATGTCTAAACAATCCAAGAAGAATTAAGTCTAATATCCAGGACAGAAGTTTTTCCAAAATTTAAAATTAGAAAACCATTTTCAGCCACATATTTATAAAAGGTTGTACTTCATTTAAATTGAAAAATCCCCAATCACCCCAATTAGTAATAACAAAAGTTCTATAAAATCTTGACTTTAAAATAAAACATGTAAACTTTCATTATTAAATGGGTTTTAAAACAACATAATAAATTATCAGCTGGGCATGGTGGTGCACACCTGTAATCCCAGTACTCGGGAGACTGAGACAGGAAGATCATAGGTTTGAGGACAGCCTCAACAACTTATCAAGACTCTTAGCAACTTACTGAGACCCTGTTTTAAAATAAAAAATACATGGGGCTGGAATCTAGCTCAGAGATAGAACATTCCTGGGTTCAAACCCAGTCCAAAAAAAACTCACAATAAATATCAAAAAGTATGGATTATGCAGCACTAGTTTCTTTCATTAAAAGGAAAAACAATAATGAAAATTTTGTTTTAAATATTTTAATTCCAGAAGATGATTTTTTCAGAAGAAACCAAATAGTCTTCTATCCAGATATATTTCAGGCACAAGCTTACATAAAAACATACACAATTCCCATTTTAAAAAAGATCTTTCAATGAGAATCTATGTAAATTGGTACTGTACAAATACTACTTTCGGAGTTGAAAGGTCTTAAAATGTTCATTTGTGCTCACAGATTCTGGACTAAGAGCTTCAGAAGGACTACCTTCAGGACAATAGGACCTTTTTCCACCTCAGCCTTCACAGCTCTGCTGTTCTTAGGTCCTGAACCCAACAGAGAGGTACAGACTGAACTACCAGGAGGGCACCCACGCCATCATGAAAGAATGAAACAGTCATTCTGGGTATTGATGACTTCAAATTGTTGTACTTAGAATAACATTTAGTCTCTGTTTTATCTTTTTATTATTTATTCACTGATATTGGGAATTGAACCCAAGGGTACTCTACCTCTTAGCTATAACCCCAGCCTTATATTATTTTTTATTTGGAAATGGTTTTGTTAAATTGCCGAGAGCCTAGCTAAGTTGCCAAGGCTGGCTTTGAACCTGTGATTATTCGGTCTCAACCTCCTAAGTACTGAGATTACAGGTGTGTGCCACTATATTCAGCTTTGTAAAAATCTTTTAGATAAATCTTGTAGAAAATAATAACCATATTTCAATGAAGTTACGTGTGTGTGTGTGTGTGTGTGTGTGTGTGTGTGTGTTGCCAGGGATTGAACCCAGGGGCTTTCTACCTCCAAGTTACACCCCCAGCCTAATTTTTTTTTATTCTTTATTTGGAAACAGGGCCTTACTAAGTTCCTAAGGGCCTAAGTACCTGAGGTTGGCCACAAACCCGGATCCTCCTGTCTCAGCCTCCCAAGTACTGGGATTACAAGTGTGCACCACCATGCCCAGCTCTCAAGTTCTCTCATCTTAATTGAAAATATAAACTCCCTTAGAGAAAAGATGAATAGTTTGAGATTGTGAGGAAAGGCAAGAATTTATTTGGAAGGCCTTAATAAGTCATCATAAAGCTGATGGCTAGGAAACCTTAAGACTGAAAATGGTACTACAATTTCCACATCCCTCAAAATATTCTGCAGTGATTAAGAGTGATTAAGGAAGTGCAGTGGAAACACAAGAGGGGAAACATTAATATAAACATGAGAAAATAAGCCAGTCTCACTGGAAGGCTGAGGTGGGAGGATCTCAAAAGTCTGAGGCCAGCCTGGGCAATTTAGCCAGATCCTGTCTCAAAAAAAAAAAAAAAAGAAAAAGAAAAAGAAAAAATGACAAAATGCGTAGAGAAGAAAGTACTTGATTAAAACACATACCATCTAGACAAAAGTAAGAAATTAAACAATATACTGTGCTACTTCTTTTCTAATGAGAGATTGAAAAATTCATGGCCTGGTCTTTCTATCAAACAGTATCGTTTCCTTTACTAACTGTACAATGGACAATGTCTGCTGAGGTATAGAAAGTACAATCGATGGGCTCCTGTTATTAAAAGGAGTACAAAAAAGCCAAAGTACTGAACAAGGGACATTCATCACAGTCTGACACTATGCATCTACCCATAAGCTGATTGACTCTGTCAAGGGAAGGAGTGCAGAGGCAGGGACTCCTGCCACTGGTCAGAAATCTTCCTTACAGGTGAGAAGTGCTCTCCACAGCTTGCAGAAGAACCCTCTCTAGGGAGGACTGCCTGCTTGCCTAGTTAGGCTGGCCCACCTGCCAACGTACTTCTTTTCCCAAAAATCAGCCTTGCTCAGTGAAACATGCTACGAATCTCAAAGAGAACACACACACACACACACACACACACACACACACACACACACACCAGAGAAATAAATGCATTCAAGATCAGAACTGAGATTTAGTCAGGGAAAAAATTTAAAAAGCCAGGCGATGCGACGCATGCTTGTAATCTCAGTATTTAGGAGGCTGAGCCAGGAGGATCACAGGTTCAAAGCCAGCCTCAGCAACTTAGGGAGGCTCTCAGCAAACTAGTGAGACACTCTTTCCAAGTAAGAAATTAAAAAAAAAAAAATTGGGGCTGGGGAATATAGCTTGGAGAGAGAATGCCTCTGGGTTCCATCCCTAGTGCTATAAAAAAAAATTAAGACACAAATTCTAAGAAATATTGCTCGATGCTAAAAAGCAAGAAGGAATCACTATACAACGATAAGAGAGGTTACAAATGGTTCTGTATGGCAAAAATACTTCAGTATTACTATTAAAATGCTTAACACAAAATGATATGGTAAATGTTTTTAAAAAGAGATAACCTGACTTCCGGGAAGATGGCAACTGAGAAAAGCGGGGCTTAAGTGCCCCGCTAACAACAAATCTCCATTACCACAAAATCAGCGCCTTTCATAGCCAGAAAACACCATCACCAGTGAAACAAAAAATCACCAGGCTCCAGAGAGAAAGCGGACTGAGAACAGAGCCACAGAGGAGATAACCGGCCTCACGCCCGAGGACGCGGCAGACGCGACAGCAGCGCCATACTGCCAGCGGCACCTGCGAATTCACAGGACGGCTACAGCAAGCCAAGGTGAGCCACTGCGGAACAGCCAGGCGGGATTTCTCCGCGCAGAGAGCATCTAAAGCTCCCAGTGGCCGAGCTCAGCACACGCTGCAGGGATTCCGAGTGGAAATCAAAACCAAGAAGAAAAACACCAGCCCCACAGCCGAGGGCGTAGCAGCGGTGCCATATTGCCACCGGCAGCAGCAGCACCGAATTCAGCGAGGCCAGTACAGCTACATCTGCGTACTCAAGAACAGTGAGTCAAATTGCGGGCCACAGAGGAGAAATCCCAGTACTGTACTCCCTGGGACTTGACCCAGTGGGGGAGGGGCGGTGGCAGAGATATCACACCATAGGAGAACGTGCAACCCGGCACCCCCCACATTCTAAAGCAGCCTCTATCGACTCCCTGGGTCGGAGACTCTGTGATACAACCCAGTAAAGGAGTAGTGGGGTCTGAGATACTACTGACTCGAGATCCAGAACACCTTAAGTGAAGTCATAGTGACCCAAGGGAAGAACCCAGAGAAGGCACAAACATCCGAAATCATGGGAAAGAGGAATAATACTGGAGCAATGAATGCCCACAACCCCACAACATCAGAACCCAATAAAACTGAAAATCAGAGATTTCTAGAAGATCAAATCAGGAAAATAACTGTAGAAATAATAGAGGTGCTTCGAAAAGAACTCAGAGAGAGCCAAAAAGAGATAAAGGATGTAATTAATGAAGTAAAGGCCTCAATTCAAAGCACAAACAACCGATTAGAACACATGGAGAACAGAATCTCACTCTTAGAAGATGAGCAATCCAAAAATGAACGCATAGTTTCTAATCTAGAAAAAAATATCCAACAGCAGGAATCTGATATTGAAGAAATATGGGCCCATTTTAAGAGAGCTAACCTAAGAATAATTGGAATAGAGGAGGGAAAAGAAAGTGAAACCAAAGGGATCAACAATCTCTTCAAGGAAGTAATAGCAGAAAATTTTCCAGACATAGAGCAAGAGGTCGATACACAGGTCCAGGAAACTTATAGAACTCCCTTTAGACAGGATCGGAGAAGAGGATCCCCACGCCACATCATTGTCAAAATGACCACTGTGGAAGCCAAGCAGAGAATCTTAAAGGCAACAAAAGCAAAGGGCCAAGTGACATTCAGAGGCAAACCAATTAGAATCACTCCAGACTTCCCAAACCAAGTTATGAGAGCCAGAAGGGCTTGGAGTAACATATTCCAAACTCTGAAAGAAAACAACTTCCAGCCAAAAATTTCCTACCCAGCAAAACTTTCTATCAAATTAGATGGAGAAATAAGAAGCTTCCATGACAAACAGAAACTGAAGGAATTTATGTCTTCAAAACCAGCACTAGAGAAAATACTCAAAGAGATTAACTACAAAGAAGAAATAGGTAACACACTCCAGAACTAGAGAAACAAGATTTTCCATCCAACAGTCAACTAAGATTGGTTATCTGTGGAGATTCATTATTTATGTTAGTCTTTTACCTATCCCTAAAGGGTATTGTTTGCCTTTATTGTTGTTAATTTTTAGGATTTCTAGTTGGAATATTAATATACCTTCAGATATAGCATTTGGAAATATTTTATCCCATTCTATTAGTAACTGTTAACTCTGTTTACATTGTCTTTGGATATACAATAATTTTTTTATTTTTTAGGGAGTTTGTATACTCCTCTGTTGCATGTGCCATTGAAATCATAACCAAGAAATCACTGCCAATTTCAATGTTGTGAGGTTTTATGACCCAGATTTTCTCCTAAAAGTTTATAGTCTTAAGATTTATATTTACGTCTATTATCTATTTTGAGTTAATATTTGTATATGGGATTAGGTAAGGGTCCAATTTTATTCTTTTCCATATAATTATTATTTTTTAACAATATTTAGTTAAAAGATTAATATTTCCACCACCAAATGTTCGTGGAAACCTTGTCAAAAATAACTTGATAATATAGGGAAGAATTTAGCTCTAGGCTTTTATTTAACTCCAATGGTTTATATATCTGCCTTTAGAATAGTACTACACTGTTTCAATTATTGTAGCTTTATATGGTTTGAAATCAGAAAATATATATCTTCTAGCTTTGTTCTTTTTCAAGATCGTTTTGGGTACCTAGAGTCCATATTCCATATTAGGATAGATTTTTTTCTGAAAAATAAATATATAAATATATGATAGTTTCACCTAAAAAATAGAAAAAAATAGATTCTCTGGTAAGAAAGAAAGCAAAAAGAAATATTGAAATGTTATCTTTAAGTCATCAAAAGCTTGGTATCAGACAAATGAAACTGTTATGTGAGATTATCATTTTTAATTTTAGATAAATTGCCATAATACTAGATGTCAACTACTAAGCCAAGCATGGGAGGGAGGGGTAGGGAGAGAATGGGGTGGGGATTGGGTGGGGGCTGACTGGGAAAAGTGTGCATGTATGTCTCAAAAGTATGTATCCTCCTATGATGTATGAATACAGTGCACCAATAAAATAAAATAAAAATTTAAAAAAAAAGAGATAACCTATACATCTCCATTGTAGTAAGAAAATATTAGAAAGTAGTAACAAAAAGAACAGAAAGTGTCAGCCAGGTGTGGTGGTGCCTGCCTGCAATGCCAATACTTGGGAATATCAGGGAGGCTGAGACAGGAAGATCCCAGGTTCAAGACCATTCTCAGCAACTTAGGCTCTCAGCAACTTGGCAAGACCCTATTTCCAAAGGTAAAAAGTAAAAAGTAAAGCAAACCCAAATCACTATAACACTGAAGGATTACAGTGGACAATAAAATAAGTATAGCAACACTGTACAAAACAAGCATAGGGTGTTCCAGGCTGTAAACGCTTCATATACAAATAGGAAAAATTGAACAAACATGTTAACTACAATGATTCATAGGAAACAGCAAAGAAAACTACATAGATTTATTTTCTCTCTCACTATTGTGTGTGTGTGTGTGTGTGTGTGTGTGTGTGTGTGTGTGTGTGTGTGTGTTTTACTGGAGATGGAACCCAGGGGCCTTCTACCTCCAGACTACCTCCCAGACATATTTTATACTTTATTTGAAAATAAGGTCTCACTAAGTTGCTGAGAGCCTAACTAAGTAGCTGAGGCTGGCTTCAAACCTGCACAATCCTCTTGTTTAAGCTTCCCAAGTACTGGGATTACAAATGTGTGCCACCATGCCCAGCTCTCACATTTTTAAATAATTTTATAATTATCATTTTTATTTTAAATGTAGTACTAGGGGCTGAACCTAGGGGCATTTTTCTTCTGAGCTATACCTCCATCCCTTTTTCTTTTTGTTTTTTGAAATAAGGGCTTATTAAGTTTCTAAGAGTCTTACTACATTACTGAGGTTGGCCTTGAACCTACGATTCTCCTGTCTTGGCCTCCCAAATACTGGGATTACAGGCATGTGACACCATGCCTAACATTTTTTTAAACCACTTGGACAAGTCATAACTTTGAAATCATGTAGAAAACAAATCATTACTTATTTTAAAATTTCATAGACTAGCACAAAATCTGGAAAATAAATATTGAACACTTTAATTCTGATATATATATATATATACACACATACACACATATATATGTATATATATTCATAAACCTAGAAAGGCTCTGGAAATATACTTACTATCAAAAATAAACGTAGATAAGCAAATTTGCACAGCATAAGTCAAACTTATTGTTTGCAATAGATTATAAATGAAACATGACTTGTTCACACAGACATGTAGAGCTTTGAGGACAAAGGATGAGCATGTAAGGGAATGTACACAGTCAAGAGTTGGCTGCCAGGAAGGCGTGGCAGCACACTCTTGTAATCCCAGTACTTAGAAAGCCGAGATAGGAGGACACAGCCTCAAAGACAGCCTCAGATATTTAAGGAGGATCTCAGCAACTTAATGAGACCCTGTTTCAAACTGAGAAATAAAATAGGACCGGGAGTGGTGGCGCATGCTTGTAATCCCAGCATTTGGGAGGCTGAGACAAGAAGATCACGGTTCTTGGACAGCCTCAACTACTACTTAGTGAAGCCCTTTGCAACTCAGTGAGACCCTGTTTCAAAATAAAGAATAAAAAATAGGGCTGAGGTGTAGCTCAGAGGTAGGATGCCCCTGGGTTCCATCCCCAGTACCATGAAAAAAAAAAAAGAAAGAAAGAAAGAAAATAGGGCTGGGGATATAGCTCAGAGATAGAATGCCCCTGGGTTCAATCCCCAGTACCAGCAAAAAGAAGAGCTTGCTGCCAACCAAGCTGGTACATGGCATTATTTACCATCATCAAGCACATGAATGCAACCAATTAAAATTTACACCAAGAGCTCTGCAGTGAAAATTATAAGCATCCATCAGCATGAAATATAGTTGTTCTTCTACATAGTTGAAAAAAATCTAAATTTCAAAAATTAAATCAAAAGTTTCAGCCAGACATAGTGGCACACACTTGTAAACCAGCACTTAGGAGGCTGAGACAGGTGGATCACAGGTTCAAGGCCAGCCTCAGCTACTAAGTGAGGCCCTCCACAAATTAGTGAGACCATGTTTAAAAATTAAGAATAGCTTTTAATAATGTTTTTATTTAGAGAAAATAAAAAAATTAAGAATAGCTGGGCGTGGTGGTGCAAGCTTATAATCCCAGCATTCAGGAGGTGGAGACTGGAGGATCATGATTCAAGGACAGCCTCATGTACTTAGTGAGGCCCTTCGCAACTCAGGGAGACCCTGTTTCAAAAATTAAAAAGACTAAAAATAGGACTGGGGGAGTAGTTTGGAGGTAGAATGAGCCTGGGTCCCAAACCCAGTACCAAAAAAAAAAAAAAAAAAAAAAAAAGAATAAAAAAAATAGGGCTGGAGGTAAAGGTCAAAGGTAGAATGTCCCTGGGTTCAATCCCTAGCACCAAAAAAAAAAAAAAAATAGTTTCATTGGTTTTGTTTTGCTATCTCATTAAACACGTTGGCAGTGTGGAAACTAAAAGCCCAGATTTTCCTGTTTGGGATCTTCACTTGCTGCTTCTTGTTCTAACTCAGTTCTTAAAATTCCTAAGATATGGTTATGAATTCACAGCTAACCACTCATTTAAAATATAAGCTACAGGCCAGGCATGGTGGCGCATGCTTATAATCCCCGCGCTTGGGAGGCAGAGACAGGAGGATCGCGCAGGTTCGAAGCCAGTCGTGCAGGCTTAAGAGACCCTATTTCCAAATAAAAATATAGAAGGGCTTCCAGGAACCCCAGTACCACCAAAAAATAAATAAATAAAAAATAAAATATAAGTTATAAAGATTGGAGTCTTGTTAATGATACTAGGTCTGAAAAAAAAGAAAAAGTAAGATCTGACATCCTAGCTGGGCATGATGGTGCAGGTGTGCATCTGTCATCACAGTAGTTGGGAGTCCAAGAATGGAGAATTGCAGATTCGAAGCCAGTGCATGATAACTTAGTGAGGCCCTATTTCAAAAATAAAATAGAGCCGGGCATGGTGGCGCACACTTGTAATACCAGCATTTGGGAGGCTAAGACCAGAGGATTGTGGTTCGCAGACAGCCTCAGCTACTTAGTGAGGCCATCTGCAACTTAGTGAGACCCTGTTTCAAAATAAAGAATAAACTATAGGGCAGGGGGTGTAGCTCGGAGGTCGAATGCCCCTGGGTTCCATCCCAAGACCCGCAAAAAAATAAATAAATAATAAAATAAAATAAATAAAATAAAATAGGGCTGTGGGGTGTAGCTCAGAAGTAGCCTGCCCCTGGGTTCAATCCCCAGTACAATATACACACACAATTTGTATTCCTTCAAATACCACACTTCAGGTTGTCATGATGGTCTTCCCATTACATCACACACAAGAAAGGAAAAAACAAACTTCCTGTTTTACTTAATACAATTTGGAGTCCATTTTCAACAAAATCTAATGAATTTAAAAAGTCTTCAGCTGAGGCACCAGTGGTTAAGGGTGAAGGTTCTTCAGAAGATAAGAATCTCGTGTGAACGTGATGAAGCTCATTCTCTCACTCTGGCTCTTTTTCAGTTTCTTCTTAATTGTACCACACAGCTGTAAGACAAAGATGAAAATGTATGCACTAACCAGAACTGGCTTCTCAAAATTGTACCCTTCCTTAGGGTGAGTTTCTTGTATTTTTTTCTTTTTTCTTTTTTTCTGGGGGGAGGTGGAGGGAATGTGACTCAGGTGCATTCTACCTCTGAGCTATACCTCAATCCCTTTTTATATTTTTGTTTTGAAACAGGGTCTCGATGAGCTGCTGAGAGTCCTGCTACATTGCTGAGGCTTTTCTCAAACCTACAATCCTCTTGTCTCAGCCTCCCAAGTACTGAGATTACAGGCATGTCCCACCATGCCAAGCTAAAGTGAATTTCTTAAAATCACTTTATCACAAACACCAATTTTTTTTTTTTTTTTGGTGTATTGGGGTTCCTGAACCTCCGAGCTACACTCCCAGACATATTTTATATTTTTTGTTTGGAAACAGGGTCTCTTAAACCAGCAAGGCTGGCTTCAAACCTGCTCTATCCTCCTGTCTCCGCCTCCCAAGAGCAGGGATTACAAGCATGTGCCACACACCTGGCAAACACCAACATTTTCTTTATGTGAAGAACTTCCATTAGGCTTATAGTAATGCCAGTCTGTTTAATTAGCATAAAATAATGTTGTTATAAACAAATCTTGGTTTAAAAAAATGTATGGCAATGTCTCAGAGGATTTGCTTATCACCATTTATTATCGGCAGGGCTTGGGGCATTCTGCCTGTGAGCTACAACCCCAGCTCTTTTTATTTGCTTATTTTAATTTTGAAGCAGGACCTTGCTAACTTACCATGCACTGCCCTTAAACCTGCAATAGAATCTCAGGACTCCCAAGTATGGGAATTACAGGGATGCACCACCATGACTGGCTTCACTATTCCTACATAATTGCAGTTTTCTTTATTGAGAATTAAGTGTTCTAGAGAATAATCATCTTCTGAAATCTAGTTGTTGGTTTTTTTTTTTTTTTTTCTGTTTTGACATGGGGTCTCAGCATGTTGCCCAGGCTGACCCTGAACTCCTGGGCTCAAGGGATCCTCCTGTCCCAACTTCCCACCTTAATGGCTGGAACAGGCTATACCACTTCACCTGGCTCTAAAATCTAATTTTAATTATATATATATATATATATTGCTTGCTTCGGCAGCACATATACTAAAATTGGAACGATATTAATTATATATATCTAAGGATACTGTAAAATTTACATTATATGAAAATTCATACATGAAATGACACTCCAAATTACTAATACATACTGCTAAGTTACTTAAACCACAGACTATTTAATATCTAAGCAAATATGAAGAATGGCATAAATTTAAATGTAGCAACAATATTTTCAAACAGCTAGAAAGGATAATAATTGAAATTTTCTCAAAAATAATATTCACTCATAAATGCCCAGTACAAACAAGAACTGAAATTCTTTCCAATTTTTTTTTTTTTTTTTTTTTGCAGTACTAGGGATTGAACCCAGGGGCATTCTACCTCTGAGCTACAATCCCAGCCCCATTTTTTATTCTTTATTTTGAAACAGGGTCTCACTAACTTGTGGAGAGTCTCACAAGTCAAAACAGGAAAGTAGCTGAGGCTAGCCATGAACCTGTGATCCTTCTGTCTCAGCATCCCAAGCATACACCAACATGCCCTGCTTTTCCAGTTTTTTTGAAAACTATAAATTATAACTTGTTAGAAACTGAGATATATCTACATTAATATCCATACATTATTTACTCATTCCAGGAAAGTATTTAAAGAAATTGCTGTAAATTGTCCTTTAATTACTTTCTGATTTAACCCTAATTCACCATCTCAAATTTACCCAAGACAAAGTCTACCAGATTCTAGTTACAGACAAAAGTCATCAACAAAAAGATATTCCAAATCATTTTCCTACATTGCCCACAACTTCAACAATAGAGACAGGAATTCCACTCCATCTCTAAAGAAATGTAGCACTTACTATGCTGAGTAGTTTTTTGTGGTGTGTTTTTAAGCTGTATATAAGGAGAACTTTTGCAAATTGCTACATTTAATTTTAAGGGGAAAGTATGAATGATTTTTTTTTTTTTTTTTTTTTTTTTTGCGGGTCTGGGGATGGAACCCAGGGGCATTCGACCTCCGAGCTACACCCCCTGCCCTATTTTTTTTTTTATTCTATATTTTGAAACCGGGTCTCACTGAGTTGCAGAGGGCCTCACTAAGTAGCTGAGGCTACGAACCGCGATCCTCCAGGTTTCAGCCTCCTGAATGCTGGGATTACAAGCGTGCGCCACCACGCCCGGCTGAATGATTATTTTAAAATCTGTAAAATGAGGACTAAGAGCTTAAAAATATATCAATATTAAGAGAAACGTAATTAAAATTATGAGGTGCTTGAGTAGACAGGTTAGTGCACCAGCTTTTAACATGCAATCATACAACAGAGGTAGGAAAGTTAAAACACATAATCTCAACCTCCCTCACAGCGAGAGTCCCAGCTACAACTGGTGGCATCAGTTGGGTATACTCACTTGAGTTACGTGGAGTTGCATGGGGAGGGAGGCAGGACACCAAGTATCCACTTTTGCCAGCACGGAGCATGGCAAAGGTCCTGTGATTCTGGAGCTGACAACCTCAAGCTGTTGACAACCTCCTAATCCAGAAAACAGCTTCTGGATCCTGCAGGCAGCTTCTTGATGGTTCCAGAAGCAGCAGCTCCTTCCAGAGCACACTCTTGTGACACGGTTCCTAGCGCTCAGCCTAGATTTGTTTCTTCAGAAGAAATCTAAAAATCTTGCAAAGATTCTGTGACCTACTTATAGTTCACAGTCAATTCCTTTCTGTTTAAAGAACCAGAATAATCTTCTTAAGGAAGATCCATGACCTACAAGCATGAATCTTGACCTGGACAGGATTTGGTGGCTAAAAGTAAGGTGCAGCAAAAAAGGTCCTTAAATACGGGGCTAGTGCAGGGGGGGTGTGGCTCAGTGGGTTTGATCCCCAACAACAACCACCCCAAGGAGGAGGAGGGTTGGTCTAGTTAAGGAAATAGGGTTTTGGGCAATGAGACCTTCTGCCAACTGAGGTTAAGTTATCTAATAAAGTGGTACAGAACTTTAGAAAGCTAAGCATGTGTTGGTTGCTTCTTGCTTCTTCTTTTTTAACCAGCAAAGTCATACTAGATAAACATGACTCAGACTAAGGTTAACAAGTCTGCAGAGAGGCCAGAGAAAACAGCTTTGCTAGGGGAATTGCCTGCAACATAAATTGAGAATGCCCAAATTTGAAAAAGTCAACTACTATTATATTCCAAACTGAAACTCTGAGGAAACTCCTTTAAGAATTTTCTAGCCGGGCATGGTGGCGCACACTTGTAATCACAGCATTCGGGAGGGAGACCGGAGAATCGCAGTTCGCAGACAGCCTCAGGTACTTAATGAGGCCCTCCGCAACTTAGTGAGACCCTGTTTCAAAAGAAAGAATAAAAATTAGGGCAGGGGGTGTAGCTCAGAGGTCGAATGCCCCTGGGTTCCATCCCCAGACCCGCAAAAAAAAAAAAAAAAAAAAAAAAAAGAATTTTCTGCCAGCTGGGCATAGTGGCACATACCTATAATCCCAGCAACTCAGGAAGCTGAACCAGGAGGGTCACAGGTTCCAGACCAGCATGGGCAACTTAGTGAGACCCTGTCTCAAAATAAAAAGGACTGAGGTTATAGCTCAGTGGTAGAGAACCCCTGAAAAAAAGAGAATTGGGGGTTGTTGTTGTTGTTGTTGTTGTTGTTGTTGTTGTTGTTGTTTTTGCCGTGTTATAGGGGCCACCCCAAGGGAAAAGATCAGATTAAGAGTGTTGCCGTCCCTTTCAAGTCTATAGGGTCTCAAGTAGGTACCATTTGTTTAAGAGCCCAGGGGATGGAAATAAATCAGAGGCTGGGAAGTAAATGATGAGGTTCTTTCTTAAAACTATCTTTTATCTAAGTTAAAAATGTGTCTTTAGCTGGGAGTTATAGGGCACACCTGTAAGCCCAGTACTTGGGAGACTAAAACAGGAAGATTACAAGTATGAGGAAAGTCGCAGCAACTTAGAGTGATTCTGTTTCAAAAATATAAAAAATAAAAAGGGCTGCTGGAGCAGCTCAGTGGTAGAATGCACATACCTCTTAACTAGCTAAAACAAGCCCAAAATAACAGGAAGTGAACGGCTAAGGCTGTCTAGCTTCCAATGCTCACTCAGCTATATCCTTGAAGATTAATGGACAATAAAGCCTCCTAAAGGGTAAAGCCAAAGATCTCTAAAGACATTAGATAAGGGACTTCCTCAGAAAATCTTCAGTTTATCTGATAGGCAAGCTAAGGAATATAGGCATGGATATAGCAGAGAGGCATTAATATTTTTGCCAAGATCAGTGTCTACTATTTCCAATTCTTTACTTTTCTAAAAGGACTTTCTTTTTCTTTCTTTATTTCTTTATTTCTTTCTTCCTTTCTTTTCCTCTCCTTATGCATTATGCATATGGTGCTCAGAAAATTTGTCTTTCAATTTGTAGGTGGCAATAACACAAGAAGCCATACCCTAACCTGAGAGAGGGAACACCATCCAGATATTATGGTCTTGGAGCTAACATGCAAGAATTGATTAGATTTCTGGTAGTTTCTTTTGGGGATGGGAAGAGTGATTTTGTCTCAGAAGAATATACATAGAGATATCAGTAACTAACAAGGTTGATTGGGGTTAAAACTCGAAGTTATTACCAAACATTCCCTCCTTTCTTTTTCCTTAGAACCCTAACTTTTAGCTGGTCATACTGCCATGTGGATTTCTCAGCCTTCCTAGTAGATGGGTAGGTGTAGCCATGTGACTCAGCTGTAGCCAATGAAATATAATTTCAAGTGCTGCCGGTTCTGGGAAACAGCCTCAAGAAGGCTCACTGAACTGAGGGAAGCCTTTTCTTTGCCCTTTCCCAGCAACAATCTTGAACAGTGAGAGTGAGGTATCTTGAGCATAAGAATTCTGCACTGAGAACAGCAGAGCAGAAAGACAGAAACTTCAATGCCATCTGGCTCTAGATTTCTTTTATGTAAGGGAAAATTTCCTACTTAGTTTTAAACATTGTTATCTTTGGTTTTTTTTAATATATGCAGCAGAACCTAATCTTAAATGATAAAATTTACAGTGAAACATGAATAAAAAATGACCAGAAGTGGTAGCAAAAGCTATTTAGTAGAAGAATTTCTGGCAGTTAAGTTTGCTAAAAATAAACCAAAGTTATTAGAAAATACTGGGGAATACTCTGGCCTTTTCAGAATAATTGGTAATTTAAAGAACATTTACTGAGCAAGGTCATGATAAGTACCCATTAAAGAATGTCTGTCTTTTTGAGTAAGTGAGAGCGATTTATTTTAAAAGCAAGAGGCAGAGCTTTCTCACTTAGTTAATGATAGTTTCATTAAATCATGGCATAAGGCCACTTAAATTACTAAAGGAGAACAAAGGAAAAACAAGGGAGATCTGAATGTGGATTTGTTTTCTTCCTGGTTTTGGTGCATTTCAATTCTCAAATATCTGTGTCCAAAAATATGTATCCAAAGGTATCTTCCTTTATTTCAAATATGCTTCAAAATATTTACTGAACAGAGAAACAGGAAAGGAGGCAAAAAGATGAAACATGTTGAATTAACTCTTTTCTTCCAAGTTCTGGTAGACTTCGGAACGTTAAATGTCTGTTCAAAAGAAATATGCTTTCATTTTAAATATATCTTCCTTTATTCTGAATTATATTTTACTTACAGAAACACTTAGTATTTTTAAAAATACATTTAGCTAACCGTAAATTGCAATTTAAAAACATGTTCTTTGGTGAGCTTAATATAATAATTAGAAAGAATTATGATAATCACATTTGGCATTTGAAAAATGCTGATACTTAAACATTTTGAAGGACTTTTCATTTTTTTGCTATGCAAATTCTCCTATTTCTACAAATTTATAAAAACTCTAATGATCTAAAGTTATACTGTATTTGTAATAAGTGTGGATTTAAACTTATGGTAATTTATTTCTGTAAACAAACAAACAAACCAGCAAAATTACATACGTGGCTTCAGTTCTCCAGTTGTCCCTGATGGAGTGATTCCTTGTTGTAATTTTTTTTGTTCCATCTGTTGTACGGCCTGTTGAATGGAGAACGTTTAAAGTTTTACTTGATTCTCTAGCATATGTGTGACAATTGACAAAGCACCAAAAACTAATTGAAAATTGTTTTCTAAAATGAAGATATCCAAACATTTAGATTAATATTCTACAAAGCAAATTGTGTGTGTGTGCGTGTGTGTGCGTGTGTGTGTGCGTGTGTGTGTGCGTGTGTGTGTGTGTGTGTGTGCGTGTGTGCGTGTGTGCGTGTGTATGGTATTGGGGA
This sequence comes from Muscardinus avellanarius, assembly GCF_963383645.1. Lineage (NCBI taxonomy): Eukaryota > Metazoa > Chordata > Mammalia > Rodentia > Gliridae > Muscardinus > Muscardinus avellanarius. The sequence goes on along the minus strand of NC_137786.1, from coordinate 192,479,781 downwards.
TTGGACCAAAGGGCATTCTACCTCTGAGTTATATCACCAGCCCAAATTATTTTTTATTTGGAAATAGAGTCTAACCAAATTGTGGAGGGCCTCATAATTTTGCTGAGGCTGGGTACAAAACTGTGATCCTCCTGTCTCAGCTTCCCAAGTACTGGTATTACAGGCATGTACCATCATGCCCAGCTAGCTATAATATTTTAAATGTATGTATGTATGTATGTATGTATGTATGTATTTTTGCAGTACTGAGGATGGAACCCCAGGGGCATTCTACCTCTGAGCTATACTACCAGCCCTATTTTTTTAATTCTTTATTTTGAAACAAGGTCTCACAGAGTTGCAAAGAGCTTCACTAAGTAGTACCTGAGTCTGTCCACAAACAGTGATCCTCCTGTCTCAGTCTGCAAAATGCTGGCATTACAAGTGTGTGCCACCATGCCCGGCTAAATTTTAGTATTTTTAAATTGCTTTGTAGTCAGATATTCTACCTCTACCCAGAGGTAGAATGCCCCTGGGTTCAATCCCTAGTACCACAAAAAAATAAATAAAATATAATAGCTAATAGTATATATATAATAGTACATATTACACAACTAATAGTAATATAATATTAAATATTAACATAATTATATAATATTAATACAAGTATGTACATAATTATATTAACATCAGTGTTAATTATGCACTTACTTATGTTGATATTAACATAGTATATAATACATAAAATTAATGTTTATTATATATCATACATATACTATATCATACATATAATTTGTTAATATTATATAATTATATTAATATATTCAAAATTATAGCAACATTTTAATGTTTATAAATAATTTATTAATGTTAATTATATGAATATTTATACATTGTATTTTATTAATTATGTTGTTATTAATGTTTATATTCTCATATTCATTTTCTTATTTAAATATGAAGTTATATTTGATATAACTATTTAGTGTAGATATTAAATGTGATTAATATTATGTAATGATTATATAATAGAATTATATTAATTGATATAATAATATATTAAATATAATAGTACATACTTCACAGCTTTCAGCCTATATTTTTGTAATATAAAGTAAAATAAAATAGCAAAGTCTGTGTTTTTATAATATGTAAAGTAACAACTACTTTTTGTTTCTGTTAATATATTTTTATTGGTGCATTGTAATTAGACATAATAGTGAGTTCAAATATGATACAAACGTACATGTACACAGCCCTTGGTGTGATTTCCTCCAGATCCCAACCTCCTCCCCCACGACCCGTACATGTTCGTGCTAGTGATGCCTTCATATATGGACACAGCATTATTTTAACTGTTTCCTTTATCAAGCCTCCTTTTTCCCCTCTCCACCTCTCTCCTCCAACCCCTTCTGCAGTTCTACTGGTCTCCTCACTTATCTGCAGTCCCTTTTGCTTCCTATTTTTTCCCTAGTTTTCATATAAGAGAAAACATACATCCCTTGACTTTCTGAAACTGACTGATCTTACTTAGCATCATACTCTCTAGTTCAATCCAGAACTTTGGAGGCTGAGACAAGAGGATTGCAGGTTTGTGGCCAGACTCAGCAACTTAGCAAGGCTCTCTGAAACTTAGGGAGACTCTGTTTCAAAGTTAAAAAAATAAAAATAGGGCTTAGGGTATAGCTCAGAGGTAGAATACGCATGCGCCTGGGTTCAATCCTCAGAACCACAAAATAAGGATGATAATAATAATAGTAATAATAATAATCTCTCATTTCATATATTCTTCTGCAAATGACATAATTTGTTCTTTATCATCTGTTGAGAGACACGTAGGTTGGTTCCATTATTTTGGCTATTATGAACAGTGCTGCTATAAACATGGATATATATCACTATAATTTTCTAACTTTAATTCTTTTGGAAAGATACCAAGAAGTAGTATAGCTGGGTCATATGACGATTCATTCCTAGTCTTCTGAGGAACCTTCATAGTAATCTCCGTCATGATTGTATTAATTTACACTAACAACAGTATATAAAAGTTCCTATTTCCCTATGTCCTTGCTAGCAGTTATTATTGTTTGTATACTTGAAGATGCCATTCTAACTGGAGTTAGAATTTCAGTGGTGTGTGTGTGTGTGTGTGTGTGTGTGTGTGTGTTGCCAGGGACTGAACTCAGTGGTATTCTACCTCCAAGCTACACCCCCCAGTCCTTTTTGTATTTTGTATTTTTTTATTTATTTTATTATTATTATTATTTTATTATATTTTTCTTGTGTGTGTGGTACTGGGGTCATGGAAGCCCTTCTATCTCTGGGCTACACTCCCAGACCTATTTTTAAAAATATTTTTATTTGGAAACAGGGTCTCTTAAGCCAGAGCAAGTGGATGGCTTCGAACCTGCATGATCCTCCTGTCTCCGCCTCCCAAGCGAGGGGATTACAAGCATGCGCGACCACGCCCGGCTATTTTTTTATTTTTTGGTTTGAAACAGGGTCTCAACTTGATTGCTGAGAGTCTTCTTACATTGCTGAAGCTATCCTCAAACCTATGATACTTCCTGAAATCCTCCCAAATAATGAGATTTCAGGAGTACTTATGTAGTTTTGATCTGCAGTTCTCTGACTGCTCTTTGGTGTTGAACATGTTTTCATATATTTATTGACAATTTATATTTCTTCTTTTAATAAATGTCTATTCAGCCAGGCGTGGTGGCGCACGCTTGTAATCCCCATGCTTGGGAGGCAGAGACAGAAGGATTGTGCAGGTTCGAAGCCAACCGCGCTGGCTTAAGAGACCCTGTTTCCAAAAAAAAAAAAAAAAAAAAAAAATAGGTCTGGGAGTGTAGCCCAGGAGGTAGAAGGGCTTCTAGGAACCCCAGTACCACAAAAATAAATAAATATTCCGTTCAATTGCCAAGTTTTATTTTTATTTATTTTTATTATTAATTAATTTTTGCAGTATTGGGGATGGAACCCAGGAGCATTCTAGCTCCCAGCTCTATTTTTTATTTTTTACTTATTTTTTATATCTTTTTATTTATTTTTGCAGTATTGGGGATGAAACCCAGGGGCATTCTACCTCTGAGCTACACCCTCAGCCCTATTTTTTTAATTCTTTATTTTGAAATAGGGTCTCACTGAATTGCAAAGGGCTTCACTAAAGTAACTGAGGCTGGCCAAGAACTGCGATCTTCCTATCTCAGCCTCCCAAATTCTAGGATTACAAGCGTGTGTCACCATGCTCGGCTTATTTTTTTATTTTTATTTATTTTTTATTTTTAGTTTTTGGTGGTACGGGGGTTCCTGGAAGCCCTTCTACCTCCGGGCTACACTCCCAGACCTATTTTTATATTTTTATTTGGAAACAGGGTCTCTTAAGCCAGAGCAAGCGGCTGGCTTGGAACCTGCGCGATCCTCCTGTCTCCGCCTCCCAAGCGCGGGGATTACAAGCGTGCGCCACCACGCCCGGCTTATTTTTTTTATTTTTTAGTGTTAAGGTTTTTAAGTTCTTTGTATATTCTAGATATTAAACCTCCGCCATCAGAGAAGTAGCTGGGGATCAAACCCAGGGCCTCAGCATGCTAAGTATGCCTTCTACCACTAAACTGCACGCCCAGCCCCTAACATGCATTTGAATGTCATAATCCTTTCAAAATACTACCTGCTGATATTCCTGCTTCTGAGCCTCCAGCTGGTTATGCTG